>NC_035109.1:339510203-339826453 GCF_002204515.2 Aedes aegypti
CTCGAGGTGAATGATTGAAAAAAAAAGTTAAATGATTCAATCGCTAATATTTCGCTTATGTTTTTAACTAATTGAAATCTATTAGCGCTAATAGCAAGAGCACAATCATTCCGTTCCGATACATATAAACAAGTTTAATTTCATGCAAGCAAAACCCCGAAAACCGGAAAAATCGTGTCACCACTGTGCTCGAGTGATTTCGCATTCGGGTTTGAAAAAAACGTTGGGAAGTAGAAGATTACAGTATTGAAGAGCCGTGACATTTTTTGTTTTAGGGCTAAGTAGCCCGTCATTCGTTTTGGCAACAATGATGACTTTTTGGCTTGCATTTCAAAATGATAAAACTCAGTCTTGATAGTTTATATTCACTTTAAAATGAATCACTGTACGCGCTAGCATGCATAAAGTATGCTGATTCTTTTTCAGCTGTGTCAGTGCAAAATCAACTGATTTTCTTTGATTCGAAATCGTGAGATGAATAAGCCACAATCATCAACGACGCGTACAAATTTCAATGACGGCCCACTTTGCCTAACAGAAAGAGGTGCACTTTGCGAAAAAGGACCACGTGATTATTGAGCTGAAATCGAATTCAGGTTAACTTCTGCGTTCATGAGTCCTCTCATGGCGTAATGGTTAACGCGCCCCAACTAGAGATCGGGGAGTCGTGAGTTCGATTCTCACTGAGAAGACGTGTAACTTTGTCGTTAATCTTCACATCAATTTGTCCATCTAATCCAATTGCATATTATATGTAATGTTTAGCTTGTCGGTAGTTGTTACTCTTATTAATGTTTTCGAATCCTCTGAGCGGAATCTCAATAGAGAAACTTAAAAGTAGATGGAGTACCGTTTACCTTTTAATTCCGCTCCTAAATGCTTATCCTTGACAGATACGCATATTTCGATTACCACTTGCAGTCTTCTTCAGTGTCAATTACTCATATCCACCGGATCCAGTGGGATCTTGTTGGATCTTGTTAGAAGAAGGATGCCATAACGCTACTTGGAATGCACTATAAAATAATTCTGCACTGTTACTTCGATAGGGTCTAACTGATATGAGCGATTTCTCTTCATCGATCCTCTCTTTCGCTAATAACTTCGCTAATTCAAATAAATCTGTAATATTTCTTGCTAATGAAGCAAGGTATAGTTATTCTTCATCCTACGGCACAATGTTACAAAAAGAGAATCAGTTTTCTGCGATAACGCAAAGAGATCAACGATGAAAAGAAATCGATGAATGCAGATAAACCCTTATGAAAAAAAAACAATGCTGAATTGTTTGATTCCTCAGCTTGCAAATCTCACTTACCAATTGTTTCCTCGAAATTCTTTTAAATGTACAGCGACAATTTGTAATTTTTCAGTTGCAAAACTTATTCATTACGATACTTCGACATGGTACAATCACAATGCAATTAAATGCTGATTAACTGCTAAACAGAACTTCAAAAGCAGTTTAATGTCAGTTTGATTTCCGTCGTGGAAACATATTTCAATGAACGAATGATCACTGTATATCGAATGAATGATCACTGTTACAGCTAGCAATCATGTCCGCCTTTCCTAGTTAGCTACTGCAGGCACTTTTTCGGACAACCACCTTAATATAATGTAGCTGAGTGGTGAAACCATATAAATACTGGGATATATAAGCAGCTATTCTAGTTCAAAGTCGAGTTCGTCTATGAACTAACGTAGATAAGTAAGTTGCAAAAAAAAAATAAATATTTTCGTTTTCGGCTCCGTAATGCTTTATGCCACATGAGCCTTGAACCAAGACCAATATAGTGTTAATTTTTTTCTTCTAAGCTTCTTCACTATTATTTGAACTTTTAACTAAACGTATTTCCATACTTTATCTGATGGATCGTTCACATTGGAATTTTACATATAAAATTTTAAATGTTTAATTGTTTATTTTTTCAATTGTTCACCAATTGAATATTTTGGGTCAAGGATTTTCCGAAAAGTTAGATCATCAAATGAAATCTTGCGAAGGAAATTTCAGGCTCATTCAAGTTCAATAATATCTTGGTTCCAGTTATGCGTGTTACCAACAGGTGAGCTCGTTTCATGCCAAAGTTAACACAATTTCAATGTGGCAATGCTACGTTCTGTGTAATTTTCAAATAAACTATGGATGGTTCGTCACTGCACTACAATTTGTTTTTCTAATTTTTTCTTAGCATCTAAAATCTCTGGTAGAATTCCAAGAATGCTTTTTTGGAGACCCACAACGAATCTCTCGATAATCTCTCTGGGGAATCCCTGTATTATCTGGAGAGATCCTTGGAGTAAGTCTTGCAGCGATTTTCCTGGTAGTAACTTCAGTAGAATAACTGGATGTTGCAAGAGTTGCAGTTGCAGAACACCTGGAGAAATTCCTGATGAAATACCTGGGGGAATTCCTGGTAAAATCTATTGAGCAAATCGTGGAAGAATCCTACAAAAAATCTTAGGAATAATTCCTGAAAAAAATTCGAGATGACAACTTGGGGATATATTTGTATGTATTCGTGGAGAAATCCTCGGAGGAAACTCTGAAGAAATCACTAGGAAAATTTCTTGAGTAATGCTTGAAGAGATTATCCAAGTGTAACTTTTGGAACAATTCCTGGAGAATTCCTTATAGATATCTTTGCATGAATCTTTGTAGAGATTTTCCTAGACGAATCCACGGAGAAGTCTCTGGAAGATTTTCTAGAGAAACCTCTGAAGGAACAACGATAAATCGCTTAAAAAATTCCTGGAGAAATCTCCGTAAAATTTCCGGAGTAGTCCTGAAACAAATCCTAGAGGAATCCTTGGAGAAATTCCTGGAAGAATCCCAGTAAGTATGTTGCTGGGGGAATCTATAAAGGAATCGCTAGATACATTCCTGCAGAAACTTCTTGCAAAATCTTTAAATAAAGGAATCCCTGTAAAAATATTCCTGCAAAAAATCTTGGAGGAATTGCTGAAGGTAATCCTGGAACGCTATTAGAAACGGTTTAAAATGTCTCATTGTGAAATCTCTGGCAATGCCCTGGTGGAATTTCTGGAGAAATCATTGTAGAAATGACAGAAGAGATTACACAGCGTAACAAAAATGACATTTTTGCGTGTCTCAAAGATCAAATTATGTGTCTCTTGTAGATTTTTGGTCGCTGAATCTAATGCCGTTCTCAGAAATGTTCCAGCACGTCAAAATTTTTAGCTACAGGTCGCCAAAGTTGCATAAAACGTTGGTTTTATTGATGTCAACATGAACTTTAAAGTATGATTTATGAAACTTTTTTGTGATATACTCTATCAAACATGCTTAATAGGAGTTGAACTTTCAATGTAGATACAATTTAGTTGAAATTTCACGATAAAATATAATTTAAATCTATTTTTTCCAACATGCTTGCAGTCTTCATATAAAATTCTTCGTTTCTCTTATATGGCAAAATACAATACCTTACTTAACGGCTTTTAAATGGTTTTAAGTAAACTTACCCCAGACAATTGAAGTATTACAATATTTACATTATTTGCTGGGATAATAAAAATTATCTACTTGATGATATATCTGTATCAAAATAACTTTGGACAAATTAGAAATGATGGAGTCTTTAACGTATCTTTAGAACGCTAAAATATCATCTAGTCCTGTCTGTCCGAATACCGCCCATATGATGGTCTGAAAATGTCCCCACCACACCCTACTGGAACCGGTTCCGGAATACTTCGACCTATATTGTTGGTCCTCTTGATGCTATTGTAAATCGGAATGAAAAATCATGAAATTTGAACCGATGGAACGACGTACCATGCGTATAAACTACTGAATATGATATGTACCATTTCCTTCAGAATCAGGTTCCAGGTTCCCTTGGGCCATTGTGTCTAGAATGGCCATATCAACAAAAAAACTTTCCGGAGTTCTATTCTAGGGATCCATATCTTTCATATGAAGCTAATAGAACGAATATCGGTTCAAAAATTGAGTTTTGAAAGCGTTTTAAAGTCATGGGTCATTTCTTACCCTTAATGCATAAAGTGTATCTTATGTTGCATTAAGAAGGTTAGTAATTCCTGCAGGGATTTCTTCAGGAACTCTTTCAGATCCCTTCAGAAATTTATTGAGGATTTTATCAAAAAAAAAAAAAAAACTCCTCTTTTGGTTCCACCAAAAGCTGTCCTAATGATTTTTTTTCAGGAATTCCTCTTGATATTTCCCCGGGTATTCCTCCTCAAAACCGCTATTTTTCAGAGATTCAACCATAGATTCCTCCAGGATTTCTCCGAGTTTTCTCCAGGAATTTATCTACGGATTTCTTCAAAAATGTGTTCATGGAAGGAGATTCTGAAATAAATCTTGGAAGAATCCGTAAAATAATTCTTTTGTTGATTTCTGATAAAATTCTTGGAGGAATTAATGATAGAATCTCTGGAAGAATTTCTAGAGAAATTCTTGAGAAGATCCCTGAAGGCATTTGTTGAGGCCCAGAACAATTCCCTAGATAAACTTCTAGGTGAAAAACCCTGGAGGATTTGTTAAAATAGTTATGTAGTTGTAAAAATCCTTAACTTACAGGGTGGCCACCGAACCGGGAAAAACGGGAAAAGCGGGAAATAGACGGGAATTTGATTCCACCGGGAAAAAAACGAAAATTCGAGATGACTACCGGGAAAATCGTGTTGAACGAACATTTTGGAGCTATCAATATACAAACCAGAAGTTGTAGAAAATCGTTATATTTGAATAACACATTGGAATGCTTAATTTTTTTTAACGATTTAATTTCTACTTTTTACACTATGCGTTCCACTTTTCTCACAATATCGCTAACCCTGTTTCGAAATATTTTTCAAATCTTTCCACTGCTGTAAAGGTTCTTGATTCAAGAATAACATTTTTAATCCTTTTATCTAACTTTTTTGACTCGATGTTCTGAATCGAGGTTCAATATTTTTTTTCTTACAATCAATTAGTTTTAAAAGTATCTAATATTTCATTCTTCAAAAAATCGAAACAAAAATAAGGTGGAGTTACATGCTTCTACATGTGTGGCATTGTTTAATTTTCACCTAAAACTTCACACTTAGAATAAATCACAAATTTCTGTGCAATTTTACCGATTATTGATGTTTTATTTCACCGATCGATCCGTGAAGCTGGAAAAAGTTCAGCTGTCAAAAGTATTGAATAGTTCGATGATATTTTACGAATTTCCGGTGATAGCTTTTTGTGAATAGCGAGAAAAAAATTAGAAATGTGATGATTGAAATGAAAACACCCAATAACGGAAGCTATTTGTAATTTTAACTTTTTTTACACTGATCGTTCATTGAACGGAATTCCATAAATCATTTGTTGTTTAAAAAATACTGGCGTTTCATTTTGTTTTTCAAGTCTAGTATATTTATATTAATATACAAAAATATAAACTTTAGCGAAGTTCGCCATTAGAAAATAAAAAAAAAACGCCGGCCACGCCTAATGATTGCACAGATTTTCAGTGTAAATTTCGGTATATGGTAAAAAGATTGATTTTTATCGAGCTTTGTGTTAATTTTTCACAGACTTTTGTAAAATTTTAGCTTCTACCGAATTTTTTGTGAATTTTTGACAGTTATGTTGAAACCACTGTTGTTCCACGGAAAAATCTGTTGAATCATATGGCACGGATTTTTGTTTCATTCTAAGTGTGTTGTTTGCTTTGGAGAACTCTTTATTTTCATGAAGAAAAAATAAAATGAAGAGAAAAAAACTATAAGGGTACATCCCTATGGGGTTGTACGAACTGATGACGTAGGACCACGATGGTTAATTTAACTGAATTTGATGTCGTTGTTGTTGCTCGTTTTGACTTCATATTGTTTTCAGTGCTCGAAACTTTCGTAAATATTTATGCATATAACGATTTGCAGCCAAGTGTACGTTTAATCATGTCCCAAATATACATTATCTTTTTCCAATGAATTCGTCATATTTATCTATGAAAATGTGAAATTTCACTTCAGGTTGTATGATCATTTTGAAATTATATTAGTAACCTCCTATGAAATATATGGTAGCATTGGAAAGAACAGTAGTGATTGTGGTTTGTTCAGCATGCTGAAGCAAAATCTAAGTAATTCTAATTAAAGAATATTTAACAACAATGTATCTATAGGAAGTTATTCGAGGATTATAATGAAAGCTTCAGTAAAGCGATCTTGTTGATCTTATGGTTTGAGAGAAATATTATTCATTGCTTGGCATTGTGATAAATAAAGTCGGAAATATTACTCTGTTAACTCTCTTACACACATTTGGTGGCCCTGAAAAGAGCCAAAGGCTTTGTTAGCTCGGATGCTGTCATAGATGAATCGCACTACAGGATGTTATCAGTTGATTGCCATGGTTAAACGAAGAATTCCCAACGCAAGTGTAGAAATTTGTATAAGTTCTCTGCTTATAAGACGAACCAGTTGAATGCTTCGTGGTGTGGATGGCACACATCAGCAACAGGTATTAGATCACACGGCTGAAGTTGAAATCTGAAAACGTAGCTTAAGTTTGAAATCTTGAGCGATACCACAAGCCGGATGCTCGATTTGTCTAATAATAGTAGTAATGATGCCTAACGGGCTTGATTCTTGACTGCACCACAAATGAATTTATCACGAGCCGAAATCTCATAAACCAGATGCTGATCAACAGCTCAGCAGGCTTCTGGCTACCTACGAGGTGCTCTTCGCTAAGCAGGTTCGGAGAAGCTCTTACCAGCTCGAAAGCGAACATGGAATGAAACCAAATCCGGCGAAGGAAGCATGCTTTAAACCCTTAGATTAGCAGATGATGCTCCTCCCATTCGAGCTCTTCTCTTCTAGTCGACCAATCTGGAAAATGGGTATGTGCCAATAATGTGTTGGGCTTAGAATTACTTGAAAATTACGAAAAATGATAATGCGTGAGAAATTGATCAAACATGAATAGTTGGAATGCTTGACATTTACTAAATATTCTCTAGTTAGCTATTGATAATCAATAGTTTTCTTTAGTATGAAGGCGAATTTCTGATTAATGGGTACCAAATTATGAAAATTGTTCAATGGGAATTTCTTTTCAAAAGCATTCTAAACATGTTGCAATTTTGTTACATGTGATCATTTTCGTGCCAAAATGATGAAAATTGTTCAATCATACTTTCTCTACAAAACCATTTTAAATGTGTCGCAGTTTTGTTACATGTGATTATTTTCATAATCGAAGTGCTCCCATAAAATAAGGCAAATCAAAGACACTGTTTTGAAATGCCACTCTATTTTATAATCGTTGTGAAATGTTGAGCACTCACCCCGACGGCACAGCAGCAGCGTCCAAGAATAGTCTCAAATTGTCGTGCCATCAATTATTCATGACTAATTAAATTTTGTACGAAACTGTGAGATTGATTGAGGAATATAAGATGTAATAAGGTCGGAAATATTATTCTTTCAACTCTTTTCCACAAATTTGATGGCCCTGACAAGGACCGATGGCTTTCTTAGCCTCGATGCGGTCACAGATAAATAGCACTGCGGGATTGATCAGTTGATTGCCATGGTCCGTGGATGGCGCACAACAGCAACGGGTAGTGGATCACCGGGCACAAGGCGAAATCTGGAAACGATACCCACTCTTGAAATCTTGAGCGATTTCATAAGTCCGACGCTCGATTCGCTGCTCTTTTCTCTTCGGATCAGCAACTCTGGGGGCTTCTGGTATTTGGCTCCTAACGGGCTTGCTTCTTGACCACCGATCACGAGTCAAAATATGGGAGCGCGGATAAATTTGCGGCGGCGAAGACGATGGCTTGGACGCTTCTCCGAGCGGCAGCAGTTCGCCGCTCGGAGAAGCGCTCAAGCCATCGTCATCGCTGCCGCAAATCAATTTTGCGTCTTCCTCTTCCGACGACACAAATTGGACTTTGACGCGGGTGCAAACGCAAAGCGAGAATGACTCGCCCGATCGTGTTCAGAGTCCGACCGCAAAAAGAAGACTGAAGGAAGAAGCAGGGACCCGTTTGCTTTTATAGTGGGAAGCGATACCGTCGAAAAATGCTCGAACGTGATTGGTTGGATAAGAAAGGGGTCAACATTTATCAAATTTTCAACAGTTTAACAACAAAATTCACTTATCGGATATATTACTAACGATGCATAGATACATTTCTGATCGAATGATACTAAAATCGTAATAATTGGTTCATAAACAACTGAGTTATTAACGTTCAAAATCTCCCCTAATTTCGTTACATGCCTCATTTTCCGTACTTTTAAAGTGCACCCCAATATAGAAAACAAAGACGTAGTCCTACGTCAAAACCGGGAAAATTTTTGCAACTGTACCGGGAAAACCGGGAAAAAACGGGAATTTCAAAATGAAAATTTGGTGGCCACCCTGAAATTACTTTTTGTAGCGATTTGGCTAATACTATCTCTTGAAAAATTTTTGAAGAAAACTATTGAGCAAATTTCTTTAGGAATAGGGTCCTAACGCTCTGTAGTACCAAACGCTTAAGTTTTGGCCAAAAACACATGTTTCCTTAATTTTTAAATGATTTTCGTTGGTTGTACTTCAAAAAACTTTTTTTTACGATTTTTTAGATTTTGTCACACTCTTGGCTTTAACTCAAGTTAAGGGTATATTTTGTTTTCCGTGTCCCTTCCGAAATGTCAGATAGGAACAACCCCAGTGTGAAAACTAATAGCCCTGTGGCATTTTTGTCGACAACGTGAACGTCAAGCATGATCAAAAGTGTCAAGGTTCATAATTGAAACTATTTTTAAAATTAAAGTTTATATATGTTATAGCCGTTTTTTTTTGTTTCTTCATTAAGGTGAATTTTAGCACATTAACATATGGCTAGTTCTTCACCCTGTTATAGCCGTTTTTTGAGTTGGAAAAATTGCTAAACTGGTTGCAAGAACATGCTCTTTCGTATTATTAACTTAAAACAAGAATTCGTTAAAAAATTAAGAACCCAATTCATGAAGTAATACTTGTCGAATCCCAGCAGAAATTCCTGATGGCATCCCTCCAGGAATTCTTGGTAGAATCTCTAGAGCAATCCGTTGAGAATCTCTGAAGAAAACTTCGGAATATTTCCTGGAGGAATTTCGGGAGGACTACCTGTAGAATACACTGAATGCTTCCTCGAAGGAATTTCTAGAGAAATATCTGGAGTGATCCTAAAAGAAATTGTCCTAGTGTAACCGCTGGTGGAATCCCTGGCAACATCACTGCAGGATTCCCAGTAGATATTTTTCTGGAGGAATGCTTGAAGAAGTATCTGGAAGAATTTCTGAAGAAATCTCTGAAGTAACATCTGGAGGAATTACTGAAGGTGCTCCTGGAGCCCCGGTCTTAAAAAAATCTGGTCGCGAACAAAACTTCTTCGTGAAGAAATCTCTGTCGATATTGTTGTATTAATCACTTTAGAGATTATCTTGAATAAATTTGTGGTTAAATCCCTGAAGGAATCTTGTACATATTACACAGTGCGCGCAAACATTCGTGCAACTTGCACAAATGTTCGTGCATTGCACGCACTGTGTGATTAAAGCTTAAGAATGCTAATGTCGCACGCGACAATTCGTGTGGCCAACATCTAGTTTTCCACGATTTGACAGCTTAAGTGCCGGGTACCGTTTTGACTTATATTTCGAACACTAAACGACAACGGTGACTTCAAATACATCTGATAGGCATAAATTAGCTGATACTTGTGAAAATTTTACTTTCTCCGCAAAGTCTAACTGTTAGCTGTTGGGTGTGCTGATAAAATTGTTTATTTCAATTTGTTCATAATTATTTTTACGTAAAAGTATGGAGCAACATTTTGATTCAAATGCCGAACATTGTGTTCATTCTGTCTCATATTCCGAACACTTTGTCTCAAGCTCCGAACAGCACGAATAAATTGTATTCAAATCGACAATTTCGTGAATAAATTTATCGGAGCTGATTTTACTGGTCTCTAACTAGAGAATCATCACTACTCCCGAGGTATAAAATTGATTGGAAGACGTTAGCATTGAATTGCAATTGATTGCTATTACCTTGTGATTTGATGACATATCTTAGCGAAACATTTCAACCAAATCGCCATACAAAAACGGAGTGTTTGGAATTTGAGACAAAACGGTATATAAATATTTGTTACCAAAATAAAACATTTGCTACAAAAAAGCACTAAACAAGCAATCAAAAACTTCAATTAAGCGTACTAATAATATAATTATGCTTGGTGACAACAGCTCCACTAGCGTTCTACTACTTATATTTCTATTGTTGCCTTCTTTGACCGGCGTCCTTATTGATCAACAATATAAAATCTTCTAAAATGTGCTCTTTGATAATAAGCAAAAAGTCCCATTCTATATTCATTTGAATCAAAGTGCAATTTTTACCAGTTTCTGATCAATCACGGAGTAGCAACCATTGACACAGTCAGTCTGTGCTATGTTATGCTATGTTATGAAACACTGTAAGTACATAATTAATCAATTTCTTACAATTAAAATCCATAAACTTTCCAACTCTATCATATTTTTTATTTTTTTGAGTAAAAATCACTTATTTGAATATAGACCTCCATGAAATTCATAACATTATTTTTGAATTGAGAGATGAATCTCAAATAGAACCGTTTGCCTCACTCGAACTTTAGCCTTAGTTCTCTCTACTCATTGATAGGGTAAGTGTACCAGTTTTGGCCACCCTAAGGAAAAATATTGTTTATTTATAAATCAAAAGACCTTTGGTTACTGTCTGGACATTAAACGAAAGCTTTCAATCCATGCTCAGCAGGGAAAATATAAAAACTAATCAGAAACTTTGTTTTTGTATTAAAAATGGTGGTGGCGAATACTGGACCACTTGCACCAGTATTCGCCACGATTTTAATTTCGGTTCCTGAATTCGCCACTTACGTTGATTTCTTATGGAGGGTGGCGAATTCAGGAACAGGTGGCGAAAAATAGGTGCAAAGGAGCAAAAAGTTTAAGGAAAATGATTTTTTTCTATTATTTTCTGAGAAAATTTTGCGGTTTCCAAGAATGTTTCCGTATCATCTCAAAGCAATTTAGCAAACACTAAACAATTGGCAACCATATATGAAGTAAAACGGTATAAAATCTGGGGTGGCGAATAACTGGTACATGGCGAATACCGGTACACCTTCCCTACTCTCATTTTTCTATAGAATAAGGTCATCCGGAACTTTCACAGAAGTTTATCAGAAACTTCCAATTTTTCAGCAATTTATCTATTTTTCAACCTTAAACAATTCCCTGAAAGAAATATGGACAATTTTTTAAGAACTTCCTCGGGTAATTTCTCAACAAATTTCTAGAAGACTTAATCCTCATCTTATGAGAAATCTATGGAACAATTTCTGAAGGTATCCTTGGAGAAATCCCAAAGAAATCTTGAACGATAATTTTGGGGGAAATCCTAAGAAATTAAAGGAGGCATCTCTTATCGACATTATCT
Source organism: Aedes aegypti (assembly GCF_002204515.2). Classification (NCBI taxonomy): domain Eukaryota; kingdom Metazoa; phylum Arthropoda; class Insecta; order Diptera; family Culicidae; genus Aedes; species Aedes aegypti. Next base: position 339,521,704 of record NC_035109.1, read on the forward strand.
GGCATAATTACTGTATGAATTCTCGATGATATCCTAAACGGAAATCTTGGATGAAATCCTAGCAAAATTAATAGAAACGTCACTGAATGAACCCCTGCAGGACTTTGAAAAATTTGTGAATGAATGCTTGAAGAAATTGCTGAAGAACTTTATGATAGAATCTCAGAAGTAATTTCTGGGGTTAACCTTACAAAATCCAAGACAAATGCTTGAAGGTATTTTGGAACGAGATTCAGTGAGCTTCTTAAGAAGAACATTACAGAATTAATAAATAAATTTTTGAAGAAATCTTCGGAGCAATACCCGAAGGAAGCTTTGGGTAAAACCTCAATTCCTGGAAAAACAATTTTTAAAAATACATACTGTAATACGAGCAGTAATACATGTTCTAATGCAAAAAAAAACTTTCGATTTATGCATAAAGAAATGCCTTGCCGCATTCTCTGAAAAACTCTCTTTATTCTTTTATTGTTTGTTTTTTAATCCCGTTTGTTCACTTTTTGGTTCCTATTCGGTTGCTCTTTGGTTTCTTTTTTTCCAAGTTTTTTTTTAAGTCCCGAACGTTCGAATTTTTAAGGTGAAGATGAATCGAAACCAAACTTCAAATTTTCAAGAGCAGAAATCAGCAGAACCAAACACCCGTTTGAGCTGAAAACTTAATCGAGTAGTCACCAGCAGCTAGTGACTAATCGATTAAGTTCTGCTCTCGAACATTTGGGGTTTGGCTTCGATTCATCTTCACCTTAAGACACTCAGTCGTACTGACTAAAACCATGAATTAACATTGTTCTCAAATGCGTACTCTTCGACCAAATGACAAGCAACACGAAGGTCCAACGTTGACCATCAGCGCACTAATGATACCTCTTGTCACCGAACGGATTGTTGTAGGCTTCTCACTACAATGCAATCTACGCTCCGATGAGTGAATCCGAAGCAGAGAAAAAATAACAAGTACATAAGTAATAACGCAATGCAGACGCTTCTCTGCTCCGAATCGGCTAATTACCAATAGCATTTTTTCCGAGCAATTTCGCTTTTCCAAAGAAAAGCGAAAACTGAAAATCGAAACCATGTGCGGGCTTGGCTGAACTGAAGGAGATATGTTGATGGCGTATACAGCTAGAGGATCGCGACGGGGCGAGATATCGAGAGGGAAAAGACCTCTCTCATTATTGGTTTGCAATTTTTACTTTTATCTCGGCTCGGTTTTTTTTTTCTATTGCGGATTTTGAATTTTGTTTTCATGTCCAGCCCCAGGGAGAGGGGGGATGATGATGCGATGCAAAGCGGCTCAAATAGGGCCGAAGTGAATTTCCACGCAGCGATCACCCGGGCGGAAACGCAAATTGCTGTTGTTGATTGTCGGTGTTGCCTAAAGGGGCTTTCAGAACCAGCTGATTGGCAGTTGGTGTAAAATTCCTATTATTTTAATGAAGTAGTTTTTTTTTTCGTTAATGTAAGTGTATTTGATGATTACATCTTAAATTTCGTTAGTGAAATTGTATCTTGACGGTTTGCTTGAATGACGTCAATCAAAACAACTGAAGTAACTGAAGAGATTTTTTTTCGGGATGTTCACCTTGAAGATAAGATAGCAGATCAGCAGATAACTAGTATTCCAAGAGAAGCGATCATTGTTGAATGCTTTACGACTGAAATATCAACCTTATTCAGCAGGATTAGGGTGGTTCCATAGATTGTTTTTTTATCCACACCGCTCATTCGCAAATTCTGAGTGTGGAGTGTGGAAAAGCAAGCAATTCATTCAATCGGTGTTTGCCCACGTGCTCTTGAAGGTTAGAGCTAAATTGATACTGTTGAATACATTCGTCAGCTACAACTTTGCCGAAGACCGTTTTCAAAACGGACGCCTAAGTAATTAGTTATTGGTTTGTGCATGAATTGCATACATTTGGCTATAATAATTGAGCTGCTATTCAGGCACTACTGGATATATGCAGTGAAACATAGAAGAATGTGCTTTGCGTGGACTATCTTTCGCGCCAGATGCAGCAATGTTGCCTGTTCAGAAGACAAATGAGCACTGTTGAAGAGTTTCCGATTACACTCTCAGTTTTCATCCAAATTAGCTCAAATTTCAGGAAGACAGTCGGAATCTGAATAAGTCGGATAAGCGATATGGAGCAAAAACTATTATTCAGTTGCTTCAATATCGTCTCAGGTACGAGATTCCACAAAAGTTAGGATGTCACAGATTTTGAAACATTGCGATTCAATTTTTAATGAAATCCCAACATGTACTTTGAAAGGAACAGCTAAAGTCTGGGGTTGAACATGAGCATGAGCAAGATGACTGTCTGCAGTATCTACTTCGTCATTGCAAGAACAGCTGTACCTACACAGGGATCCATCAGACCCTACTCAGAATAAGCAGCATTCCCAATGTGTAAGCTGGTGCTCTCATTATTATAGCAAACAATTTGCAGTTCAATTTGCGGATGGGAGAGAGATGTTGACGTGTTACTTGCATTGTGAAAGCCAAGGAGTCCTCTGCACTTCTACAAGAAAACACTGGGAGTTTGGATATGGGAAAGGTTGTTTAAAGGATTCGTTTTGGTAAACGATAAAATTATAATTTAAATTGAATAAGTGACCATAAACATAGATGACCGATACTTTTTTTTGGAGCCGCAATACGCGAATCGGACACGACACGCCCCACATGTGGGAGTATGCATACATTATTATTTCTCTTCAAATGTTGTTAAACTGAAGCATTTCTTAGGAATATCCTAAACCACAGTCTTTCTCATTGTATCAAACGGTTGTCAATGTTCCACAAGGTTAACGAGATAACGAGATTAACTTGTGCCTATTCAAACTAGCAAATTTGTCACTCCCTATCAGCCGGCCGTATTATAAAATTCGTATTACCCAACTTCTCATTCGTCCATTAATTCCGCCGACAACGCGATCAACTTTATCTCGAATTCCCATCGAACTGCGTCAGTATCAATAGCTGCAGCAGCAGCAGCCGGTCGATGACTAATACAACGAATACAACTGTTCCCCCTGTCTCATCGCCGCAACCTTTCAAGCCCCAAATGTTTAACCGCTCACAGAATCGAGAAAAACACCGGCCCGGCTGTCCAAAACCCTGTGGCACTCAAACAAAGGCAAATATTTGGTTCGATTGGCCGGCTGGCTGTGTAGATTTACTCACATCCCGACCAGAGGACTACAACAGACTTGTAACATATCTTGTTACTTAGGAAGAACGTTTTTCATAACCAAATGTGTTATAATTTTGGTTCGTTGGCAACAAACCAATAACAAAAATTATGATGAAATTTCATCTGCATTGAACGGAATTTTTACAAAGTATGTGTATGTAATTTCACTAGACACTAGAGTTTATTTCCTTTGACAGATACGCGAAATTCTTTCTCTTCTGTAAGGGCGTCTTCAATGTCGTGTACTAGTACAAGAGTCTAGACACGACATTGAAGACGGTCTTACAGTTGAGGTCAAAATACGCGTATCTGCCAAAGGATACAAATTCTAGTAGAATTAAATGGTATAGCACTAAATTCGGTTTTCCATTTACAGGATGATTACTAATTCCTGTCAGTGAAGTAAATGATGGTAGATTTAAGATGTATGTATGAATTTTAATTTCCGGTGTACATCCTGTTTTGCACATCTATAAAGTTTGTTTTGACAAAGTAAAGATTAAATCTTTTTCCATTTACCTTAGTTTTTAGTCTTATGTGTTGTTTTAAAGGCATTGCACCTGGCACGCACGTTTTCCACAGATATATATTTTTGACTAAACTCCGCTGAAAAAAATGCCTGATTGAAACAGCATGTTAGCACAATCTTTTGGACTTACTAGGGAATACCATAAGGCTGATTATGGAAAATTTTAGCAAAAAATATGTCATTTTTGGTTAAAATATGTGCTTCTGAATAACGTGCGTATTAACTGTAATGCTTCTGAAACAACGTTTGTGGCTGGAAATTGAGGTAAAAAAATGAATATGTTCTCTATGTATAGTGAAGACGAATGTTATAGATGTCCAAAACTGGATATGCACAGGTAATTAAAAATTTTACAGCCATCTTTTTTCTATGATTACTTATTTTACTTACAGGATATAGTAATCACCCTGTACATAATCTATTTTGTTAAAATTGTGTTATCCTTCACCAACGCAAAGTATTTTTAACAAAAAAAAAATTCAAAGTGTTACTGGTATCAATTTTTGATATTATTGAGATACAATATTGTTTGATCCACTGATCGGGATTATGTTTCATAACAACCCACGAGAACCGACCTTCGGCTTGGAGTGCTGCTTTATCATTTATTACCCTTTACAACTATATAAATGATACGGCGGCTTGCTTGCTGATGCCGGCCGGTTCATTGTCTTCCGTACCAATAATCTTGCGGCTGGCCATTGTTAATTGCCTCGCTCAGTTGAGTCAACCGCTCCACTCTATTTTGAACTCTCCGGACAGAAATTTCATGGTTATGTTATCCGTTATTCTTGCGGCGCACACAAGCCGAGAGGGAATTCTTGATAAGGGGTTGTTAGTCATATGATCTTGTGGTATCGTTCGTCACTGAACTGCTGTGACATTGTGAGTTTTCGAGGAATTCGGAGGATGTAATCTGATCAAGTTTTAGTAAAGAGCTTTTTTTGTAAACAACTTCTGCTATCGTGCTCAAACTATTACAAATCATTGGCAGAGGATTCCTACCAGTAATACCAAATATAAAATGTTCTCACCAAATCATATATTGTGGTAGTGAAAGACATACAAAGAGCAAGTTTCTGCTCCGATTGAGATGTAAGGTCACCAGAACAAGGAATGCCACAATCTCTTCCACATTTCCATATGGATATATTGCGTCCCGTGCGCATTTGGCATCAACAACGACACAGCAATTGACAGGTGAGAAAATAGATCTCCCTTCTGTCCTCTGAGATACGAAACCACTGACGGGAGAGGGAAATGAGGAGCGGAGAAGTTGATGCGATTTTCTAATTATCGACCGTTTGTCAATTGGCCACAAGCGACCGACCGACCGAAGTGAGAAGCAAACGAAGCATACGACAACAACCACAAGGCCAATTGTCCCTGCCGCAATTATCTATATGTGGGACGTTTCCATAAGGTGCTCGTTGTTTTCCGTAGAGCTGTTCGGTTCTCAGTGCGGTGCATCGGGATACTCCGTTTTGTCTGTACGGAAATTTGCATACTGCCGCATTCGACGACATCCATTGGGGCAAATCGGCTGAAGATGGAGAACAATGAGCGTTCTATGGAAAAATGTTGTACTGTAGATAGTTGTGTCGTAGAATGACTTTGTGGTACTCCTAATCTACATAGCTAGAAAAATCACACACGTCTCTCATTGGTCTAACCGTATTTTCCATTCAATGGTCTTATAAGTTGAAATCATATATAACGCTAATGTTGTTGCAGTGTGTATGGCTGATGGCCAAAAGATAAACCGAGCATAAAACGCCAGTTTCCACAAAGTATGGTGGTTAACAATAATATTGTCATCCGTAAATTTCCGATACTAAATTTTGCAAAGGAATATTTACAAATTTGACGTTTTCTTTTATGGACCCTCCATTTTATTCCCATGTAATCCGGCTCGCTGCCGACGTGCCTATTATGGACCCACCTAGATATACTAATTATGGACCCTCTTGTATGGTTTCATTTACAAAACTGTTCAAATATCTGTATTGATGCGCATCAAACCAAAGATTTTGCCTGAAACTGCTGACTAACAATGCAATCGAAGTTCCCCCGGTGGATTTTCTTAGAAATAAGGTTATTTTGAGTGTTAGTTTTATGTTTTTGTAGGGGGTCTGTTCCGAACGATGATAAACCAGCACCCAGATGCGATAGGGTCACCCGTTCAGCGCACAGCAAGAGGCCACAGTAGAGGCAAGATTCAATCATGCGGATGTATTGCCTTCTGCTGGAGCTGTCACGCTGGATGATTGTATTGAACTTAACTATAGACACACACAAAACAGATTAAAATCTACTAAAGCTAGGAAATGAAACTGAATTAAATTAAAACTATTTGCTAAATTATCAGCTAAAATTTGTACTTATAATAACTAAACTTGTTGGACAGTGGAAAAACACATCTAGGACTAGAAATGTGAGTAGCAAGACATAACACAAACATGAATTTATAAACTAATTAACGAAATAATAAAATTACAGCTATAAAGCTGACTCATGCACCATGCAAACACGAGTCATGCTATAAGAGGTCCGAACATCTATCGCTGCTGTCCCAACAGGGTCCATAACCGGTATCGACTCCCTAAATCACACAAACGTCAAAATCGAAATAGCAGTTTTCTCCCTTTAAAACAACAAATCGAAGAAAGTAAAAACACTCAGTTTCTTTATTTGACAAATAAAAGAGCTTAGTGTTTTTATTTTCTTCGGTTTGTTTATTTAGAAAGAGAAAGTTTTGAATTTTGCACCATTTTTACTTGGGCCGTAATGCATCCTATAGTTTACATTCATTACTATTATTAAGCGCAAGTTTTAGTGCTGAAGCTGAGACACGAAATGTATGAAATTTAGAATTTTTTTTTCTTGCAGTTGTTTTATTTATCCACTTCGAAGTACATTTTTCTTAAATTTTAAGATAGTTTTCAAATAGTATTTAAAGATCTATAAACAATATTACGATAACATATAACGAATGCCAGAAATGTTCCAACAGTGATTCAGGGATTAGTTTTTTGTTGTCATCTCAAGCTACTTAAATGCCCATAACAAGTTGGAGGGAATTGCTTGGAAAATAAATGATTTCATAAAGTAAAAAAATATACTAAACTTTCAACCAAAACGACTCTATGACACTACCCCGAACGCAACTACCCCGAATGCCACTACCCCGAACGCCATTACCCCGAAAGCCATTACCCCGAATGGGTCATTACCCCGAACGCCACTACCCCGAATGGGTCACTACCCCGAACGCCATTACCCCGAATGCATAACATTTTGAGGCTTATGCTAGTTAGAGAGTGGGGAGATAATTGTACGATTCTTTATGAGTATTTAACGAGTTTAGCTCAACTATGTATTTTTCTAATATCAGAATATAAAAAAGCAGCTAGTTTTTTAACAAATATTTTTTCCATACTAAGTTTTCTTTGGATTTGTCCTCTAATTTTGGTGAGATTCGCACAGCCACATTGCAAAGCTCTGAAGAACAGCCTTTTCAAAAAAGAAGGGTGAATTTATTATGAAAAGCATAGCTATAATATGCACAAAAATAAGATGTAGTAAAGTCTTTTATTGGAAATCGGTACCCACTTCATTTACTCATTTTTGTAGGTGTCAGGCTACTAGCATTAATATCTCCGTAAAGATTTTGTTTCGTAAACGATCGCGATGGATGATCACCCAGAGATAGTCACTGCAAGTGTTGTTCTATGGAACATGCTTAAAGACAACCTGATAGTTAATACACTTGTACATGTTAGAAAAAAACGGCGGCCTCTGATTGCCGCTACAGTAAAAACTTTCTTTGATTTGTGGGATCATTAGTTTTGAATTTCGATGAGATAACCACACATATATATATTTTTTTGATTCAAAAAGAAAAAGAGAACGAAGGGAAAATTTCTGATTAGAATTATAGCAGGATTCACTTTAGTGAATGCCTTCAGGATATATTCCTTTAAAAAAGCTGTTCTATGTGGAAATATTAGTTACTAGCTTATCAAACAAATACTTGAAAGAACAGCCTATTCAAGAAAGAAGGGCAAACATCTGGTGAAATGTTTGCAACTATGACGTGAATGATCACCGTAACAACGTGATGATATGGCACAACCTATATTCATAAGAAAGGAAGATATTTGTTTAAAAACAAAATTGAATTATGAACACCACCAAGAAGTCCAAATACCGGTGATCACGCAGCTGTTCAGCAAGACTATATTGAGGGTTACGGGTTCGAATTCCTCCGGTGGCGAATCATATACATTGAACATTTCCTTGGCGTCCCTGGGCATAGATGCACATGTACAAGAATGGTAAACTGACTAGGAATGCTCTCAGTCAATAAAAGGCTTATTTTATAAAAAGCCCATTCACAAATTTCATAACCTTGAAGGAGGCAAAAAATGTTGTGGGTGGTTGTCTTCAAAATGTTACAGCCCATACACAATATGTAGAATTTCCATACAAAAAATGGTATGAGGAGGTGGGTAGGTGTCAAAAATGGCAATTTTTGGCGTTATGAAATTTGTGAATGAACCCTTGAACTACGAAAGTGCCCACTGAGCTGATAAACAGGCACTGTCTCACAAAGAATGAGAGGAAGATAGTTACCAACAAGATATTTTGAAAGAATAACTGACATATAAAAGAAGGGAAAATATATGATGAATATTTTACCGACGAATTTTACGCGCCATTAATTACCAGCTTTCATTAGAGATGCATTTTTGCCCGCAAAATAAGATACTGCACTATATCTCATACTATTCGGGGTAATGGCTCATTCGGGGTAGTGGCGTTCGGGGTAATGACCCATTCGGGGTAATGGCTTTCGGGGTAGTGACCCATTCGGGGTAGTGGCGTTCGGGGTAGTGGCGTTCGGGGTAATGGCGTTCGGGGTAATGGGATGGAGCCACCAAAACAGTATTGCTATGCATTATACATATGTTCAAAACCAATGATCTAACGAAAATTTCAATTCTTTCTTTTATATTTCAGGTAAGCATCATTCTCATATCTATACATACCGTCCGTGGAAAGAGAACTACAGTGAATTCTTCATAACTCGATATTGAAGTTAAGGAGGTATCAAGTTACGGAGCAGAAAATCAGTGCAACTGCGATCCATGGAACCAACAAGTCAGCCATGAAAATAAACCTTTACTATGGTTCTCTAAGTCGTTATCGAATAAGTGTTGTTTGAGTACATAAGTTTAAATGGCAGGTTGGAAAGAACCGCCAATCAAATAAGTATGGACGCATATCTAATTGGTTAGCGTTAGCGTTAGCGTTAGCGTAGTTACGGTATACTTCGTAGATTGGATACTAGCAACATTCAAGTTTCTTTTTAATAATCTCATCCTGACTACTTTCAAGAACAAGGCAGGGGAGTATAGCTTGTTCAAATCATAAACAAGAATACTAAAAGCATGAATATCGCTATTCCCGGCCACGCCCATCTTTACCGTAACTTGGGATAGGGGAAGGAAATGTTGATGTAGCACTTACTTAATGAGAGGCCACCGACTCAGCGACACCCTCATAAGTGCTACGGAGTTGGAGGTTGGGGAAGGTATATTGCCAGGATTCGCCTAGAAAGCTGGCGATAGACCATAAATATTTGTTGTTTAAGCGTTTTCAAATTAATCTTTTGAATGCCGGCAATCAAAAGAGAAAACAATAGCTTATTTATAGTATAAATAGTATTTCGCGAAATGCTTGTCGATTGTGCAGTAATATTTTTGCTCAATAACCAGTAAAAAGCAAAACCGATTCCTCCAGGGTCATCGGATTGTATAAAATAACGATACGCGTAAAAAAAATCACGCCTATTGAAAAACTGTACTGGGTGGGACTGTATTTTTAGATAATCGAAAAACGAAAGGAAACGCGTTCGAACTAAACACCCTAGGATAACACAGTCGGTTTTTCTGCTCAAAATTATACGAAAAGCAGAATCGATCCCTCCAGGGTCATCGAACGGTTAAAAAGCATCCACAACCGATTGTTAGTTGCGTAACACCCGCCCGGACAGAATGCGCAATCTGAACATAATTATCAAACTCCGAAAATAACATTTTCCGTTCAAGAAACGATCAGAAGTTCCACGACGCGGACAAAAACGATCCGGAAGGCTCACAAAAGAAAAAGTATCATACTGGAACAAACTCACCGGATTGATTCTCTAAATTTATGTGCTGCCTGTCACTTCCGGATGGTTCGGTGAACTTAGGGCAGCCAAATACCAACAGTACTGAGGACACAAATCAAATAAATCACTTTTTCATTTTTCACTTTTCACTAGGGTAAAAGCACCGGTTTTGGCCAGCCTCAGAGAAAATGTCAATGAAAACTGAATGGGAAGCCGTATTTATACAACAAATATGTCAAATGCAAGCTTTCAATCCATATTATATGTGTACAATATCAAAACTGAGCCAAAACCATTTTTTCGCTTTGAAAATCCCGTTGGTCAATATAGGCCAACGGAACCAGTTTCGGCCAGAGATTTAACTTCGGTTCCTAAATTGGCCAATTGCATTGATTTCTCATGAGAGTGGCCAAATTAGGAGTGCCCTGGCCAAATTAGGTGTATGGGAGTTAAAATTATAAGGAAAATTAATTGTTTTTCTTATGTTTTGAATCAATTTGGACAAGTAAATGAATGTAGCTCTATCATATGAATGTGATCTACTGCACACAAAAGGTTTCATGCTGATTGGCTATGTAAAACTGTGTATAATCCACTATGGCTACAAATGGCGTATGGCCAAAACCGGTGCTTCTACCCTATTCCATTTCTGAATGTAAAAACTGTCCTGCTTGGGCTTCACGAAGCACTACCCAGCAAGACGCTCCAAAACAGGGAAAAAAAATCTCCGGCGACGAAAACATGCGCGAAACCGTGAGCCAAATCTATCGGACGACGCAAAACCGAACTATGGAACTATGGAACTATGGACGCATATCTAATTGGTTAAACCAGCAACACGGACACGCTTGAAGTTATGACAATTTCAAACAAATGGGCTTTTCCAAAATATACGTACAACTGACATCTGAGGAAAAGTAGCACAACTATCCCATTGCTGCAGTTTGGAAGTCAAGTTAACTTTTAAAACCAAAATAACCTTAAATTTATCAAAACATTTTAAACATATTTTTTCAATATACTCAAGCTATAAAATGATCATGATCAAGGTTTATGTTTGATAAACACACTTCAAGTTGATGGAGAGTAGTATTCCGGGTTATACTTTGAACATCTCAAAAACCATAAATAAAAACTATGACTTCAACCAAGTATAGACATGTAAAAATTATAGTTTATAATAAACGCTTAGTTCTCAGTTTATGTTTAGCAAGGTTCTGTACACATTCCCGTCGGAAATTTCTCCAAACATTTGTTCGATAACCTTTCATTCTTATCTGTTGTTCTTCAAAAAATCCTAAGAAATTCATCCTGCATTGCTCCAACAATTTCAAAACAAACAAAAAATGTCCATAATTTTTAAAAAAAAATCCCCAACATTTTCCTTATAGATACTTAGGGACCTTCTGCTGGAGATTCTCAAAAAAAAAAAAAAAAATATATCAGGAATTTGTTCAGAAATTTCATCATTGGTTTCTTAATAAATTATTCACATTTATAAGGTTTAATCACCGCATGACTTTATTATTATGAAAATTTATTGGCTTTTTTCGGTGAATACAATACCTACACTCAGAGTTGAAGGGAGTAACGAAAGTAATGAAATGACAAGATGGATAGAATCGCAAGCGATTCCCTTTCACTCTGAGTATAGGTATTGTATTCACCGAAAAAAGCCAATAAATTTTCATGATAATAAATTATTTAAGAAGTCTTTTGATGCATTTTATGGATTTTGAGGAGATTTAATAGAAAAATGCCTTTCGAGATCCAGTGAAAGAACTCTTTCAGAGATTACTTTTGAAAATTCGTACGATTATTCTACGTTGTTATAGAGGCTCATTGCCGTTTGCAAGGATAACTTCCGATTCTCAGTTTCTACTTCTTGATTGACCAGAGCAATCGAAATTGCACAGAGATTCAATATATGGGGTTTGGTATTAGCTTTTATCGTAAATAACTATTAACATACCATTTACTACTTCATGAATCCAATCATAACTTAAGATTATGGATACAATTAGGTGGCATCTACAAATTACGTAACGCTCTAGGGGGAGAGGGAGAGTAGGCTCAAGAGTTACGGCTCATACAAAAATTAGAATTTTCCAATTTTTGCGTTACGTAATAAATGGACGCTGCCTTATGTATATATCAATCTTGTGGTTAGATATATTTGTTTTGTATTTATTCGAAAATTTCAAACTGAAATGAATATTGCATCAGCTTCCGGAATGGCACATACTTACAAATTCTTTTATCAAAACTCCCTGCTGAGTGATGTATATGTTATACATGTATGCATCCCCAAAATCTCATTTTGTGTGCTCGTGACTCATTCTTCCTCTTTTCAAGTTCCAATCCCGAAATTCGACCTTCCACTTCAGAGTTCATACGTTTCCCGGCCAACAACCACCAATTCCACTTTGAACCGCACTTCATTATACCCTTTGATTACAGTTTTTTTTCCAGTATGCGGTTCAGTCCATCTCTCGTTTTTCTGCCCTAATGATCACTGTTTATTTATTCTGTTCTTTTTCAACGAATCGAGCGTATGTAAGGAAGAAGGGGAAAAACGCAAGGCTTAGAGAAGCCATACAAGTTGCCTTTGTGGGTATACAATTCTGCGAAACTGATCCCAACAAAAAAAAAAAGCAAAATATACGGTAGACAGAGAGTTTATTTGGACGAGCTGAAAAACACCGGCCGCGGATCGCTGACAACTGGGCCGAGGTCCAACAAAAGATCCCCCTCCCCGAAAGGAGAGATGAGATGGAGGGAAAAAGTCGTCTTAATTGTACTTGATTAACACACCACACCATCATTGAGAGCGTAAACGTGGGAATTTATTCACCTAGCAGTGATGGGACGTTTGTTGTTCGCAAAAAAGGTATAGTTGATGGTGAACTGTTGCTTCATAAGATTATATTCCACAAATAACAATTTTTATCAAATATCCCTTGGATCGCTGCACAGACTTATCACTATTTTATTTATTTTGTCAACATCAATCAATTTGATAAAACCTCAACAATAATTCGCCATTTCACTCAGTTTATGGCCGCTTCTCTCTATCCTCGACTTCGTCCAATGCTCTCCAGGTCCTGGTGCGCACCTGGTCAATCCACCTTTCAATAATATCCATGTCGCGAAGCAGACAAATTATCCGGATCTCGAGGAAATCGTGCCTCGACATGACATCTTCAAGCGCAATATTTAACAGCAGGTACAAAAGGCGGGATTCGAATGAACTGGAGTGTTCGTCCGAGATCTTCACGCTGTTTTGCACACCATCCATCGTTGCTTTAATCAATCTTGTGAGCTTCTCAGGAAAGCTGTTCTCATCCATAGCTCTAGAGGTCAATACTGTAGTATGCCGCTATGAAATCGATGAACATGTGGTTCATAGGGACCTGGTAATCACGGCATTTCTGGAGGATTTGCCGCACGGAAAAGATCCGGTCCATTGTCGAGCGGCCGTGGATGAAACCGGCTTTATAACTTCCCACGAACTCGTTCGCTATAGGTGATAGACGACGGAAGATAATCTGGGATAGCACTTTGTAGGCGGCATTTAGAATAGTGATTGCACGATAGTTTTCACAAACCAGTTTGTCGCTTTGTATGTAGATGGGGCATATAACGCCTTGCTTCCGCTCCTCCGGTATCTGTTCAGTTTCCCAGATTATGACTATCAGCAGACAAGCGGCCAACCTGTCCGGGCCCATCTTGATGAGTTCGGCTCAGATGTCATCCTTGCAAGCGGCCTTGTTGTTCTTTAGCAGGTACATGGCATCCTTAACTTCCCCCATCCCACGATTAGTTCCCAGGTCCACCGTGCTGTCGTAACCATCGCTTTCGCTGTCCTGACCTCCTGTGCCTGTATTCTCTGCGCCATGTTCATCGTAGTACTGCTTCCACCTTTCGATCTCCTCGCGTCCGTCCGTCAAAATGCTCTCATCCTTATCCCGGCACATTTCAGCTCATGGCACGAAGATTTTGCAGGATGCGTTGAGCGTCTGATAGAACTTCCGCGATTCTTGAGAACGATATAGCAATTCCATCTCTTGGCATTCCACTTAATCAAGACGGCGCTTTTTGTCAAGGAATAGGCGGGTTTGCTGTTTCCGCTTCAGTCTGTATCGTTCCACGTTTTGCCACTTACCATGCTGCAGCATTGCAGCCCGCGCTGCATTCTTCTGCTCAAAAACCTCCGGGCACTCCTCGTCGAACCAATCGTTTCTTGAACTCCGTTCCACGTATCCGATAATGCTTTCGGCAGAGTCGTTCATGGCTGCCCTGACTGTCTTCCTGCAGTCCTCAAGAGGGGCTTCATCGAGCTCGCCCTCATCCGGCAAAGCTGGCTCTATCTAAGCTAAGCGTACGAATTGGCAACATATGATTGTTTCAGTCGCGCTAGATTGTACCGGGGCGGGCGTCGGTACCGTCCATCGCTGACGGATAGTATTGGGCGTAGTTTCACCATTACCAGGTAGTGGTCGGAGTCAATGTGAGCGCCTCGGAGGTGGCAAAATCTATCAGTCTTAGGCCGTTCTCATTCGTCAGCCGGTGGGCGCTGAACTTTCCAATCGTCGGTCTAATATACTCCTCCTGGCCAACCTGAGCGTTCAAATCTCCTATGATGATTTTGGGGGGGTCTTGGGCAACGGTCGTACTTGCGTTCGAACTGCTTGTAAAATGAGTACTTGTCATCATCAGTGCTTCCAGAGTGAGGGCATCCCGAGGGGGAAAAGTTATTCAGGTTTGGAATCCATATTTTGGAAGCATACCACAATTAGGTATTGTTCAGTTATGAATACTTCATTTTGGTATTATAATGGTATTTGAAAAAAAAAAAATAATACAATTAAAAATACTTCATTTTGGTATTCGATAGGTATTGAGGACTGCTGGAGGTATTGAACTCCTATTGGAAAATTTCACTTTTATATGAAAATCCATCATGAATTATTTAGGTATTACAATACCCGATCCAATTATCAGCTTGGTATTTGTAGAATATGCAGAAGGTATTATTTAAGGTATTTTACCTCTTATGCAGGGCTCATTCATACGTCATTCAGGTTGTAAGTATTAGAAATTATCTGGTATAGAATACCTCAATTCGGTATTCAGTAGTTATTTTCTTCTACTCGGATATGCACGTTTATGATGCTGAAGTTGAAGAATCGGCCTTTGATCCTCAACTTCCACATTCTTTCGTTGATCGGCCACCACCCGATCACGCGCTTCTACATATCACTCATCACTATAAAAACTGTTCCCAGCTCACATGTGTTGCCGCAGCTCTGGTAGATGCTATGGTTACTTCTAAACGTTCGCACCATTGATCCTGCTCAGCATACCTCCTGCAGCTCTACGATGCCGAACCCGCGGATCTTAAGTACATCGGAGAGTACGCGTGTACCGAATTTCCAATCGCTAGTCCATTCCCGTCGCTTCGGTCTTTGCCGATTCTTCTGGTCCGTATTTTCTCGTTGACGTTCCTGTGTTGATGTATTTTTACGGTTGGCTTACAGGGCCTGACACCAACCCCCTTAATTTTCCGGAGGACCATTCTTCCTAAATGTTCGGAAGGCCATAGTGCACAGTTTAGTTAAGAGTCCTTTTCTGACACTCGGACGATGATCAGACGCTCCTGGCATGGGGAACAGACGCTGTTGTGAGCCGCTCCTAACATGGAGTACAGACGCTACAGGTTTGCAGAAGTAGACCCCCACTTCCCTCTCAGCATACGACCAGATTTCCCATCAGGGTTCACGGTGCTTCCCTGACCGTTATTATCAGAAAAAAATCTTCATAAAATCTGTGCTCACCAGTCGATTTCTATAGCTAAGCTGCATGTCTGGGCAAAATTTAAAAAAAATCGTAGGGCGCGTTTTGAAGTTACGCCTTTTTGAATGTGTAAGTCCACTAATTCAAAGGAAATCTGAGATATTTTTACGAGTTTTCATTGGTCGTGATTATCATAATAGATAAAACACTGAAATTTGAATCAAAGTTGGTTTATATAGTTATTTGTAACTTCGTGGAGGAGTTTTGAATGAGAAGATAGACGAAATTTGGAGTTACGTCCTATTGGAAGCGTACCCATTGAAAATACTAATTTCCAATAGATCAATTAGGCATTCTTTTAAGCAGGCATGCCGTTAAGCATGTTAAAATGTTTTCAATGACACATTGCACTTATATGTCGCCAAAGCCTTTCACAATTGATTATTTTTTCAAAGACTCAAGCACTGTAAGGCATAACGGTGCAATTTTCGTGTCATTATTATTTTCATAAAATATTGTTATGGCCCAACTAGCAACCTTGGGCCATCCTTAGCCGAGTGGTTAGAGGTTGCGGCTACAAACCAAAGCCATGCTGGAGGTAATTGGGTTGAATTCCCGGTCGGTCCAGGATCTTTTCGTAATAGAAATTTCCTTGACTTCCCTTGGCATAGAGTATGTTCGTACCTGGCACACGATATACGAACGCGAAAATGGCAACTTTGGCAAAGAAAGCTCTCAGTTATTAATTGTGGAAGAGCTTATTGAACACGAGTAGAGAAGCAAGCTTTGTCTCAGTGGGGACGTAATGCCAATAAGAAGAAGCAGAAGCTACCGGCTTTTGCGGCTAATTTTGTACTACCTCAGAACTTAAACTTCAATTGTTGAGTAATGCAAAATTGGCCAAACTATAGAACTCTAGACCACTGTCAAAACATTTGTGATCATTTGTAGCATACATTACTACATTTATATTTTTCAAAAATCTACAATTTTACCTTTGGGTTTCGGTCTTTTCGGTTACACCAACACGTTAAAGCTCTGTATAAATACAATTGTGAAAGAATTGTATAAATCAATCAATCCATTCTCATGCTAAATCGTGAAGAGAAAGCCTCAGTGAAATATGTTTAAGAAAACTAAGAAACATTCGTTATGATTTGGTTTCATTGAATTTAAAATTATAACACTTTCAGAGCTCTTTGTTACATGTCTCCCTTGAAAATCAAACTCTCTTGAGAAGATTAACTCCGAATTTCAATACCCCAGAACGCACTATTATACTGAATGCTATTGTTCAGAGTATATTATTACCTTGTATAACGTTGTCCTGTGAAAATGGCATTCGAAGTAATGCCATTCTAGAAACTGGAACTTGCGGAGATGGTCTTCGGGTATTCGGGGTATGGAATTCAAAGTCATGATAATTTTGAAAAGATATATAAAATATGGTTAAAATAGAGTTGTTCATGGATTTTACGTAAATTCCGGTTTTGATTACCGGAAAATCGTAAATTGTTCTGTGGCCCTGTTAATAACCTGCTGGTCTACCTTCCAAAATATGGTTTCAATCCTACACAAACTGAAGATTTCCATGTAAACTTTTATTTGCTTTCGATCGCAGACTGTGCTTATGAAGTAAAGACTCACCACCTGCTATGACTCATCACAAACCAAAAAAAAATATCACTTTGGAAGCTTCACAAAGTTTTCCAAATTGACAAAGACAAACATTTAAAATTAAGCTCTGTAAATGCTACAATTTTGAACGCCATTAAACAAAATAACAACAGATGTTCTAAACTTTCCATTGCTTTCTTCCACTTTGTGTCGCTGCTTTCTAGGCTGTTAATTTTATTTTATTCCATGCACTGCTATCTATAGCCGAAAACATAACTCGTAAAGTATTCCTTGACGTATACTTCGCTTCGATGTACAACAGGTAAACAATTAATTGCATGTAAAATAATCTGAATCGTGAGTACCAGAATATTGTGCTACAAGAGCTAATTTGGTTACATGATGAAATTAGCTCCGTAATGCCTTAAACAATTAGGCCTATGGAAAATCAGTTGATTGTGAAATACTTTGGCGGCATATAAGTGCAATGTGCCATTGAAAACATTTGAATATGCTCTAAGGTATAAGAATGCCTAATTAATCTAATGGAAATTAGTGTATTCAATGGTTACGCTTCCAAAAGGACGTAACTCCAAATTTCGTCTATCTTCTCATTCAAAACTCCTCTCAGAAGTTACAAATAACTATATAAACCAACTTTGGTTCAAATTTTAGTATTATATCATCCCTGATAATCACGGCCAATGAAAACTCGTAAAAATATCTCAGATTTCCTTTGAATTAGTGGACTAACACATTCAAAAGGGCGTAACTTCAAAACGGGCCCCACGTTTTTTTTTTAATGTTGCCCAGACATGCAGCTTAGCTATAGAAATCGACTGGTGAGCACAGATTTGATGGAGATTTTTTTTCTGTTAATAACGGTCAGGGGAGCACCGTGGGGTTGTTTACCCTATCTTTCCCAAGGTTGCTCGTACCCCGGCCAGTACCACGAGGAGGTAGGGATTGGAGTTGAGGGGCAGGAGGCTAAGGACCACACAAAGGGGTCTATTTTATTCCTTCAGGTACGCGAACTAGACTTACATTTTCCGATTTTCTAGTGTTTAGTCACTTGTTGGGACCTATTATGGCTGGCATTAGGTCGGAACTGGGACAAAACATACAATTCCACAGCTACGAAAAATTCAAATATTAAAAAGACCCACAACCTGAGACTAAATAAAGTTGAGATTATCGATATGTTGCTAGGTATTTTGACTTATCACATATAAAGTTTCGCATTATACGTTTTACTCAGTGTATTCTGTGCTTTTTCCTGAATCTTCAGGACGTTCTGTAATTCTTAACTTGTAACTTGACCTAATTGTAATTCCTATCTTCTGTAATTTGTTGCTATATAGATTCTCTTTACGCTCATGCGTTTGCAGCACTCAGACCCTGTTCAAAACCATTCCATACCATAGAACTTGCAAAAGTTGTTATCTGAGAGAAGTCAAAACAATTGGGTCGAATTCAGGTCCTTGTTCTATAGCTGTTAAACAGCTGCGCGTTTACCGCTATAGCTATTTAGACTAAATCTTCCAAAAACTACATTTCATAGTGAAGCTGCATGACCTTTCAAGTGATTGAACGCAGTAAAACCACAGCTTCCCAACGCATCAGGGATCCTCATTCGGATCCCGAGTCGATCTGGAGCGCTAAGCTGATGGCGAAGATTGAATAAACAACTGCTGCAGAACGAAAACGATCGCATCATCGTCATCGCATCCACGCTGGGCCTCGGGTCGACTAATGCAGCCTTATTGAGCGTTTCCAGTTCAAAAAGCAAATAAAAATGACACTTTCAGACTGTCTATTTTCAGTGCAAATGAAACTTTTCACGTATTCCACACAGTACCAAAAAATAATGTGATTTACGTCTTTTCAGATGCACATAAAAGAAGCGAGCCGAATGACGTAAATTTGTGTCGAATTTCAAATACGTTAGTGTCTGATTCGGGAAATGTCGATCACAGTTCAATCGTTTTCATGTCCTTTAACATTTAAAATTACATTTTTTGTTCAATACATCTTCAAGGACACATTTTTGTGTCGTTCCATCACTTACATCATGTGTCATTCAGTCATAACCAGAATCACGTCCAGAGTAATTTTCATTTTTTTTAAGAGTGCATGTTTTCGATATGATATTTAGGAGGATAGGGTATTGAAATGCCTATTATATATATAACGCTAGGTAACATAGTTTTTTTTCTCTCAGTGCTTTTTTCCTTATGGTTTGTTCTCTAACTCCCGCGGATTTTTTTTACAAGTTACGTAAATAGGCTCAATCGCATAAACATCATTACGGAGCCGATAGCCATTTGATTCGTATTTCAACGAAAACATAATGCACCTCGTGAATTAGATAAGTTACACTACATCAACAGGATGAACAGCATAAACATCATTATGGAGCCAGGGTCAGGGTTAGGCTTCAATTTTCTCAAGGAAAAATATAAAAAATCGAAGGGCGTGGTAACATAAGGTGGTTCTTTTCAAAACGTTGTCTAAGAAATGAAGAAAAATTTAAATGGGACATGTCATATAGGATTGCCATCAATACATGTGCTATGTTTTTATTCAATTCGTAAAACGCAGCATCTACGCGATTTGCGGTTTGACATGGAAATACTTTATAGCAGACTGTAACCGTCATTAGAGCTGCCAGCAGCGAGGACAGGAAGTTCACAATAAAGGCACAATGTAAAGAAGCGTTCACCAATTGGTGTGCACGTTGTGGTCCCTCTCTGGGATTAGGTTTTCGGTTCCTTTTAAAAACTGAAAGTTTTTGCTAGTGGGTTCGCGGGACGCCACATGTTGTCTGGGTGGTTCTTTGATGAGTTGATCTAGTTTGGCGAATACACGACGGCTACCGTTGGGCGTGAACGGAGGTTTTCCATGCTTGAAGTACGTACTCGTAGCTCCAGTCAATTTGTAGAGAAGCGTTCTAGAGAATGAACAATTCTTTCATCGAATCAAATGTCGATTCCTTTGGTTGACAGTGCCAAACACCTGTCGTAAACATCCGAATCGCACCACCCACGTAGTAAAAAAAATGATGATAATCCTCACAAAAAAACTTTGTCAGGCATCGCCACAGTGGTTCGAAGACGGCCAAAAGCTCAACAATCAAAGTTGTGTTCTTCAAATGGTAATATTTTCACGGCTTTCTCATCACTTTTGAGTTTACCGTCTGTGCAGCTAAATGGCTGAGGACGGTGTCCGTGTCTTTTATTTAAATACAATAACAGAAATTATCTCGGCTTATGAGGTTGGTCAGAATTAAATTTACTTAATTATTAAATTGACATATTTCAGGAAACGATAAACTTTTTTTTGTATTTTCAGCAAAGTTGTAGATTTAGAGGAGATGAACAAATTTGCTTATGTCAGGTTTTGTGTTTTTGAAATTTATTATATGTGGATAAATTGTGTATAATTTTTCATTCAAAATTTCATTTTTGTCTAATTGTTATTACTTTAGAAGTCGTGGCTGGAAAAATAACTTAAAAATATATGTTGCAATTCAAAAATTGCCTGACATGTTGTGTAAATTTCATGCAAATCAATCAATAAACAAATGGGATCTATCCAGCAAAAGTTAATAATTTTGTATGAAAAATAAAAAAGTTTTGAATGTATTGTTCAATACAGTATAGTATAGTATAGTACACTTCCTTCCAGAAGCTGGAAAAGCTTCCTTTTAGAAGTTTGAAAAGTTTCCTTCCAGAAGCTGGAACAGCTTTCATTCAGTACTTAGCTTACTTACAGATATTGGAAAAGTTTTCTTCTAGAAGCTGGAAAAGTATCTTTTCAGTATGGAGGAGCATCTTTCCAGAAGCTGGAAAAGCTACTCTTTACTTAGACCAGAAATCTTCCTTCCAGAAGCTGGAAAAGCTCCCTTCCAGAAGCTTGAAAAGATTCCTTTCATAGGCTGTAAAAGCTTCCTTCTAGAAGCTGGAAAAGCTTTCTTCCAGAAGCTGGACACCCTCCCATGAGCTGGAAAAGCTTCTTTCTATGAGTTGGAAATGCTTCCTTCTTGAAGTTGGAAAAGTTTCCTTCCAGAAGCTGGAACAGCTTGCTTCCAGAGCTAAGCCTATTTACAGACGCTGGAAAAGCTTCCTTCCAGAAGCTGGAAAAGCATCTTTGCAGTAACTGGAAAAGCATCTTTCCAGAGGCTGGAAAAGCTTCTAAAAGCGAAAAAAGCTTCCTTTCAGAAGGTGGTCAAGGTTCGATCCAGAAGTTGGAAAAACTTCCTTTCAAAAAATGAAAAAGCTGCTTTCCAGATGCTGAAAAAGCTTCCTTCCAGGAGCTGGGAATGCTCCCTTCTAGAAGATGAAAAAATTTCCTTCCAGAAGCTGGAACAGCTTTTTTACAGAATTAAGCTTACTTACAGACGTTGGAAAAGTTTTCTTCCAGTAGCTGGAGAAGCATCTTTCCAGAGACTGAAAAAGCTTCTCTTCACAGACCGGAAATCTTCCTACCAGAAGCTGGAAAAGCTTTCTTGCAGAAGCAAGACATGTTTTTTCCCAGAAGCTGCCATGAGCTGGAAAAAGTACAAGACAAGAAACATTAGATAAAAATTCCATAATGTTTGTACATATAATAAAATATGTTAAATATATTGTTCAAAAGAGCTATTGAGGTTTTAGCTGTTATTTTTTTCTAGCTCGAACTACTGTGCACCGGTTTCCGCTGGACCAATATATTGCTCCAATCTCAATCAACAACCATCCAGCCGCCATTCATCGCCAAACGCGACGATGACGACTCGGGCTTCGGCGAAATACTCGCGCTAATTGATTCCGCTTCGAGTGCCAATTAATTATGTAAATTTGTCAGATCCGATCAATCCCCCGGTAATCGTAGGCGACCGCGCCACCAATCGACGGACGGAAGAACACGAAGCATAGGTTCTCGAGAGAGAGAGAGCACCATCATCAACAACAACCTGCCTCGTTTGCTGCCGCCGTGTAGTTTTCAAGGACTTTTCTGTTCGAAGGGTGGGGGCGCTGCACAAGGGAAATTCTCGCAACTCATCGGTGTGGTGCACTCAATCAGGCAGCCAAGCGGTGCATCCATGTTGCACGGGAACAAAAACTGCCCATTCTTGCTGAAACGCACGATAATTATCGATCAAAAAGAGCTTGCTAATTACGTACCTATGTATACTAAATCTTTGCAGGAGATTATGCTGAGTTATTGGGTTGATATATCCACTTGTGAAACTAGTTAAATTTATATGGTTCTCCGACATTACCCGGAAAGCCATTACCCGGAATGAAATTTACAGGAAGACCATTTACAGGAATGACATATTTACCGGAAAACCATTACCCGGAAGGACCTTATACTGGAAAATTATTTCTCTACAATGTTGACTTTTTTTATTAACATCCTTTTAATCAATTAAGTATCAAGAGCTTAAATGTTTTTAAAATGATTTTTCTTCCTATTTTGACGTAAAAAGTATAAAAAGTATAAAATTTAAGTGATTTACACATTCTTTACCATAACTTTGTTATTTGAAGTCCTAGAATTTTGGTGTCTTAGACAACTTGTCGCATTTTTACACGTTATAAAACTTTGCCGAAGACGCGAAAGCTCTAGGACGCGAAATAAAAAAGTTTGCATCGCAGCGCCACCTATGCGGCGAAATTTCCAACTTACTTTTATCATCAAATCAAAGAACAAATAAATTCAAGTCTCCTTTGACTCGAAATAATGTACTCCTAGAGCTCTAGAGGTTTTGTCTGGCTAAATTCTGTTCCTGGCCCAGTGTGAACTGGAGGCATCAAATTGCTGTTTTCTTACACCAGTAGTATAAAATTCATTTGTAATTATTTATATTCAGTTTTCAATTGCAGTGCCTCTAGGTGAAATTCAATATTGAGATGACACCAACAGTGGGTAAAACTGTGTGCGTGTGTTGCGCCCACTCTCTTTCTCGTCGCATTCGCTCTCATAGTCACATTGGCTTCGTGCTAGCGGAGTTTGTTGTTGTTCGTTTTCGCACTGATCGGGTATTATTTGGCTGATTTTTTACGACACTGCTCCTCTTGTTCTTTTAATTGCTTATTGTTCCTTCTAGTTTATCACCCTGGCTCTGAATTCAGGGTACAGACATGCACTGATATGACATTCGGAGAAAAATAGCACAATCAAGCAAATGAAGGGAAATTGAGGAGCAATATCTTGGAATTAACTTTTTAGGTTTCCTCAAATCATGAAGCTGAAATGAGAATTGCACTGTTGTATGCCGCTTCCCTCACAAAATTAGTGTTTTATTTTTGACGCAATATTTCAATTGGATTTCAAACTGCTTTAACTTAATACCAGAGGCGCGGCCACGTTCGAAACCATGGGTAGGACAAAGGTTCGCAAATATTTTGTGCACAGTGAATCAAAGAACAATTTTAACCCTGGACTAGAAATTAAAAGTTACTATATTTAGGGGCTCTCCAGGAATTTCATCAGAAATTTATTCAAGTGTTTGCCCAAATGTTCAGATATTGCATCGGAAATTTCTAAAGGAGTTCATTCAGTGATTACTTCCTTCAAGACTTTTTAAGAATACCTTAAATTCAACCTGAATTTTTCCAAGGAAAACCACAGAAATGGAATTTCTTCAAAGATTATTTCTGAAACCATCTGAATTCCGTCAAAAATTCTTTGAGAAATTTTTCCCTGGGACATTTTCTAAGGCTCCCGGCAAAAACACCCTCTAAAATTCAATCAATAATTTCTCCAGAAAATCCTAGGCATTTTCTTTAAAATTGTCTATCAGGATTTATAAAAAAAAAACAAAGACAAAATAATAAGATTTTAACGAGGGATTTCTCTAAAGATACCTTCAGCAATCGATCCAAAGTTTCCTTCTAAGATTTTTACAGAGATTCCTCAAGTTGTTCATTGATATTTTCTCAAATATGTCTCAAGTAAAAAGAAAATCCGAAATTCTTCCAGGAATGTCTCCAGGGAAATGCCAAGATTTTTTTCTTAAAAATAAATCCGTAAGGTATTTCCAAAGAAAATTCTAGAGTACCCGTTGATAAAACTAGGGTAAATTTTTAAATCACTCTTTTGAGGATATTTTTAAAAGAATCCTTGATAATTTGCAAAGATAACTAAAATAATCAATCGCATTTCTGGATTGTATTCCGCATAATTTCTGAAGAAATTTCTCGAAAAACATTGGAAAAAATCTCTATAAAAATTTGTGTCGGAATGATCGGAGGATTTACTGGAAAAAAAATCTGTAGTATAAACTGGTGGTGATTAATTTTTGAAGATTACATGGGAATTTTTTGAGATACTTTTTAAGTAATATTGTGTAAAACTGCAGGAGTCATGCTTGGATGAAATGCTGAAAAAATCCCTTGACACAATAGATTTGTCCGAAGAATCCCTCAAGGAATTTTGAATTTCTGGGAGGATGGATTTTTGATGGAATCAACATAAACATCTGAAGAAATTCTTGCAGGGATTCTTGTAAAAAAACTCTTAAGCTATTTTATCTAAACACTCTGAAATAAAACTTTGTGAATTTCCTCGGAAGAAATTTTGTAGAAGTTTTTTTTTTAAATCTCCATGAGTAACAAACAACTGCAGAATTTGGTTTAAGGAGTTGTCAAAAATATCTGGAGGAAATTCTAAGATAGTTTGGAAAACAAATTTTAAATGAAAACAATTACTGAAAATAGTAGCTTTGGATTTTTCAAAGATTTTTGGAGCGAATTTTGTAGAAATACTTCTAAGCATCCTTAAAATATCGCTGGAAGAGTTAATGGGAGAATTGGTAGAGAAATCTTTGCAAGAATTTCTTAAAAGAATCCTGTAGGAGAAAGTATTTCAAATAAAATCACTATGATAATTCCTGAAGCTTTTCCTCGGGGAATCTGAGGCAAATTTCTTGAAGAGGCTCTTGAACCCATTATATTCTCTTAAGGTTCATTTGGAACTTGTACAATTATGCATCAGGACCCAATACAAGCAAAATAAGGAATAAAAATGCTTTTTTGACTAAAAAAATTAAAAATATAAACTTTTTAGAAACTTGCATTGAAATAGAGACCAAGTCTCTGTAAATAAACCTACTACAAATCCAGTCGTTTGTATCTTTCATTGAATCAAGTTTTGTTATCATTCAAAAAATAAAAAATAAATAAAAAATATTTATATCTTTTACTTATATGTATATCCTTTTTATGCCAATTTTATTAAACAAATTTGACAAAATCAGGCCAAAAAGCTTGCCTTTACAACCAGTGAGGTTGTTCTAATTTCCTCATATATTTTTATATAACAAATGGTTGAACAGCAAACATTCTGTGAATTTGTGTAGTTATTTTTTCTTTGCACTGAAGTTTTTTTTTGTTGACTGTCTACCCAGGTGCTTTTGTGCGTAGTACATGTCCTACCTGTCCTACCCACTTCCCGCGCCACTGCTTAATACAATAAGAAAACGATTGTACGACATTTCCCAGAATGACGTTCCCCAGAACGACATTCCCCAGAACGCCATTCCCCAGAATTGGACATTCCCCAGAAATCCATTCCCCAGAATGGGACATTACCCAGAAAACCATTCCCCAGAATGGGACATTCCCCAGAAAAAAATTACAAGAGATCTTTAAGGTGTTCAAATCCAGGAAAATGATAAATAGTAAAAAGTGAATGCATCTAACTGGAAAATTCGAGAAAACCATAATTTTCGTATTGTTTTTTTTTTTTATTTTTAACGGTAGGAATTTCGGTTTGTTGCAGTCTTTCATTTATTGAATGGAGAATCTTTAAATCAAAAATTCTTTAAAATTAACCACTTATGGTCGGAAATGTAATTCGAACCATTTGGAAGATTTTTATATTTTTTGACGATTTTCTTGTCGAAAAAGTTAAAATTTAGCGTGACATAATATGTGTACCATCCCTAATTATTTAGACAATAAACCTAGGAAGAACAGCATATGTTCAAAAGAAGGGAGAATAAGCCATAAAAGCCGAAAAACAAATTCCATTAATTTACTTTGTGACATATTACACTACACCAATCTCCCTTTGAAAGTACAATTAGAAAGAACAGCCAATTTTAAAAGAAGGAAGAATAACTATGAAAACAAAAAAACAATAGCTTGGATCAAGTTTGATCATAAAACACAGTAAGGCATATGTAAGGACAGCTTATGTTAAACGGATGAGCTACTTTTCCTTCAATGTCGGTTTCCCAAATGTCGTTTCCCCGAACGCCAGTTCCCAGAATGCCAGAGCCCCGAACAACCCGTTTCCCCGAATAGCCTAGTTTCCGAAAAGTTTTTAGCTCTTTTAATTATCATAACTTTTGTGTTTCGAGGTGGTAACGAACCGGTCATCTAATATGCACCCTTCTTCACTTAATTGGCGGTTTTTTCGAGTTTCACCATCATTGGCATTTTTGGCAAGACATATTTAGTCGAGGATGACGTTCAAATCTATATTATCTTCTTCTTTTAATTGTTAATCATCCATTCTAGTTCAGCACCCAGTCCTTAAAGACTATTCTTGCACCTGTTTGAACTGCATCACTATTCGGGGAAACGGGTCATTCGGCGAGGTGGCATTCAGGGAAATGATATTCAGGGAAACGACAGTAGCACAATTATGAAATTAATTAAGACACAATTAAGCAAATTTTTAAACAGCATTGTCCTCCTAAGATTATGGTTGGGTCTGCCGATGAACCACAACCACTTAGCCAAAAAACCACCTCTTTCCCCCTTTGTGATTTTTTGACCGTACAAACTTTTTGAAATTTGTATGCCACACCCCCCCCCCCCTTCCATAGAAGACCAAGTGATTTATGGACGGCAGCTTAGATGGTTTGCCTGAGAAAAAGGAAGCAAACACTCGCCGTTCAAAAGATTTTTTAACTCAATGCCGATTTTATTCGCTTGAGATCCATAATAATGTATTTGACAAAATAATATTTTGGGTGAATTGACATCTGTGTCCGGAATTCGAAGCTTCTGGGAATTCGAATCAATTCAGTAGGTACATTTCTTAACGACAAAAAAACTAAACTACCAATTTTTTCCACTATTTACAAACGTATAAAATCCATTCTGGGGAATGTCCTATTCTGGGGAATGGTTTTCTGGGGAATGTCCCATTCTGGGGAATGGATTTCTGGGAAATGTCCCATTCTGGGGAATGGGTTTCTGGGGAACGTCATTCTGGGGAATGTCGTTCTGGGGTTTGACTTTCTGGGAAATGTCCTACAACCTAAGAAAACTATCATAGCTCCAAACATTTTTAAATGCTGTGATGTTCCATTTACTCAAATACACCATACCTTGTTTGAGTGGAGATTTTTTTCGATTTGACCTTGGCATCAAATCTGTATAATTAGAAAAATTCTTTACATTCGTTCTGTCCTTGCCTGTAGTATTTTATTTTATAGTCTAAATTTGAAGACACGTTGCGGCAAAGTGAAGCTATTGAGAAAGATCTAGCTGAAGTTGGTGGAATTGAATACCGCTGGTTCAAAATTATTTCTGGTTGGCAAATTTGATGACTGATGAGTGCTTACATACTTGTCAAACTATAAACGATTGCAAAAATGGTCAGTTGAAATAGGCTCCCAGCTAACAACTGTAGAAATTCTACTATAACAGCTGAGAAGCTGGCATTGTCTTAATTGAGTCGTAACTCCGGCAAGAAGAACAACACATTTGGTCCCTAGGGAATTGCCTACATGTAGGAGTATACCACGGTTCAAGATGTTTTTATTTTTTTAAATAACCTAAAAAAGAATGACTTGTAAGAATTAGGCCTTCATATTCGGCTTCAGGGGTCATGATTTTAGTAAGTAACGTTATTTTCAATTACAATGAGCATTGTTAACTTGGGTGATCAATGTTACCCCGTATCAGTAAAACAAGAAAAATCTCACAAAAATTTTCTTTAAACATGATTAAATCTTTCAAAAACCAAAATTCAGTATGTATTCACGAGCAATGGGTGCCAGTACTTGTTTCAAAAATATAAAAATATAAAATTTGCAATATTTGCATTTTTAAATGAAATGTCCGATAAATATAAAAAAAAACTGATCAATGTTACCCCGGATTACGAAACTTGTTGATGTTTCTGACATGATGTTCTATGGTGAGATGCGATACTGTGTCTCTTAATTTCAGTATAACCGTTCCGCGATCATTTATACCACCTGTATACAAGGAGAAATCCAATCAAGAGCGCAGATCTAGAGTTTCAGATAGCGAATCAAACTTAAAATATAATAGTTTTTTTAAACAATGTTAATTTGTTTTAACTCTACAATCAAACAATCAATCAATGCTGGGGATTTTTGTTTATTTCCGTACAGGTTTGGGCCGAAGGGTCTCAGATTTTCATGAAACTTTTTCCACAGGCAGGGCTCATCAATATATGAATATAAAAAAAAGAGAAAAATTCAGAGTCGCCTATTTTCCCGGAAAATTCAGTTGGAAATTTTTTCTTGTCCCCTGACACTATTTACTTTGAAAAATCATAACTCAAGAATGAAGCATCATAGAAAAAAAAGTTTTTTGTATGAAAATTTTCTCAGGAATAAAAAAAAATTAACTGGAAAAAGTTTTCCACAAAAATGTCCACGGTTGAGGAAATTCGTAAAGAAAAGCCGGAAATACTATGGTCCAACTCGTGGAAAATTTTCAAAAAAATATTTTTGAGAAGATAATTTCATAAGCTTTAATTGCTGAAATTTTTGAAATGTACTTTTTTTTCGTTTTTGAGTTATGGCCAATTTTGTGGAAAATGACCATATAAGCATTTTCTTTGAAAACCCATATTTTAATCGAAGCATCGGAAAAACAAAGATTTTTTTATCAAAGCATTTACAAATTTTCTAAAACATCTGAAAAAAGATATGGGATTGGTTTTATTGAAGTATAAGTCGGAATGGATGATGTTTTTCATGAAAAATTACACCGCTAAGAAAAACTGAAATAAACTGTTTCTGCCTCAATTTTTCATTACACTGAAAAGGGATTCTTTCTTTTCTATGGAACAAATAAGATTATAATTTTTTTTTATTTTATTCATTCAATTATTCAGTATATAACTTACATTTTCATCTTAACCCGCCTGAGTGAAAGCAAAAATACTGAAACCCTTACCACTCAGCGAATACTTAACGGATTCAAATAATTTTTTGACAGTATACTTGCCCACATATCTAGTTTCTAGAAATGGCCAGAGGAACTCGGGAATACTCCTGTAGCCGGAGTTATTGCGATGGGTCACTGGGTCAAGTCGGGTGGAAAAAGGCGATTTTTTGGGACATGCCAAGTTATCTTTATTTATTTTCAATGCCATTAATTTTATTTTGCATAAATTATTAAGATCTGATATTCATCATTATAAATGAATAGTTTTGCACCATTTAGAGTGTACCAGATGTGGCCACTCGGACTTAATACCCTGAAGAACCGGCTTTAGATTTGTTAGGTACTAAACCGTATCAAATCTCTAAAAGTATAGATCGAACATCATAGTTCACTAAAATGCGTTCCAATAAGCTTGACACAAATGTGAAGATACAAATTGTGCACTTTATCATAAGTTTGAGGTATCCCGGGGACCCGAAAATGGTCATTTGCAGGATCAATCAAATGCAGTTGACATAATTATTCAATTTGATCGAGGTTTACGCTGATGCGTTTTTCTTAAAACTCCTTGATATTGTGGCCACATTAAAGCCGATTCTGGAAATTATCTATCACTCGAAATCTTGATAGTCTGAGTTTCAGTTTTCTTGCCTAAATCCAGCTAATCTGGAAATACCTACCTCGATTAGTGGCGCTTCAATTTGTTACTCGAAAGTTTTGTTGAAGATTACTCAGTCACTTCATTTTTTTTTCAAGGTGGCAACCACAATAAAAAGGTACAATTCGAGAGTTTTTTCCCTAGACGGTACTGGAGAGATTCTTGTGCCAGTGATCAGTTATTCTAAGTTCATACTGATAATCATATATGACATTGATTTGATTGACATCAGAGATAAAAGATTCGAAGATAATAATATTATCTAAGTTTTCTCTTAGAACTTCAGAACCACAGAAAAATTTGATGTTTGCGGCTCTGGTGAATAGCTCGCTGCTGTTAGTTAGATATTCTTCTTCTTCTTTCTGGCGTTACGTCCCAACTGGGACAGAGCCTGCTTCTCAGCTTAGTGTTCCTATGAGCACTTCCACAGTTATTAACTGAGAGCTTTCTTTGCCAATTGACCATTTTTGCATGTGCATATCGTGTGGCAGGTACGAAGATTCAGGGCATAGAGTATATATGTAATCGAGAAAATTTCCAACCCGAAAAAATCCTCGACCAGTGGGATTCGAACCCATGACCCTCAGCTTAGTCTTGCTGAAAAGCTGCGCGTTTACCGCTACGGCTATATGGGTCCCTAGTTAGATCTTATGAAAGCTAAATATGATATTCTTATGGTGTTCCATGATTGAATTTTCGATATTATTTCTTGGTTTTCTAGCTCTCATATATATATCGAGTCAATATCATATTTAGCTATATAAATAGTTAAGCTGTTTTAGTCTGCTCAGGTTACCATCGCAAACGATATTTTGTTTCGGTCAATAAATCCAACAAAAATCGAAATTATCAACTTTAAATTTTCAATTTTCAATCGAAAATCAACCGAAAATCTCGCAATTCAACGTCTAAATTCAAGTTGGCTTGGATTTTTTCGTTCTTCAAGGATCCAAATGTTTCATATTTGCTAAATCTGGATAATTCGCTGATTTTTTATCACTGTGACGGTATATCCATATATTCAGATAGTCGCGTTCCATGGACTTTTTAAATGAATTACGCTAAAAATGTCCTTTTCACAATCAGTAACATTTCACTACGAAGGAATATCGATTGTTTTAAGTTCAATGAAAATTTGTTGAAACTCAAGATCCAACGGCCAGCAAATCTTCTTTACAATGTACTACCTGTGTCTAGCTTAATGTAATACATTTCCTCTAAGGAACATTCCATTCTCAACAGTTGCATTTGCTGCAATAAACACCATCCAACTACAATGTTGCCCTCACATACACAGCACGATTAGCATGCTTGACAGTCAACCCGGAAGTGCCTCCCGTGCTAACAAGAACCATTCATCATCATTCAGATTGGTAAACAGACCGATCAATCGTTGAAATTATACCCGCCAGTGGACCTCAAAACATCCATTACACGGTGAATCAAGCCATAATCATTATCAACAAGTCCAACCGGCCGACCGATTATGAAATGCACCATTTATTGGAACTAATCGCTACCAATTAAAGCGATTGATACGACTGTCGTACGTCGTGTCACGCGGACACAAGCTCCCGGGAACGGTTATCAACGGAAAACCCCACTCGACCATTAAGATATAATTGCTATTTATTCAATGAAAGAGATCACATCACAGTCCGGCTTCCTTCCGGATCCAGTCGCGTACGGCTGCCACCCGGGAGTATACACCGGGGTAGCCTTCCACGGCGCATCCGTAGCCCCAGGAAACCACTCCGATAAGTTTACCGTTGCTGACCAGGGGTCCTCCGGAGTCACCCTGGCAGGCGTCCTTGCCACCTTCCCAGTAACCGGCGCAGAGCATCCTCGGCGTGACTCCCCCGAAGTTTTCGTATGCATCGGAGCAGCGGCCTTGATGTATCGTAGGGACGTCCGTTGCCCGTAGCATACTGGTTGACTCGGTCAAACTCATCGTATCACCCCATCCGGAAACTCGGCACAGCGCTCCATCGGTTACAGTCTCGTCCTGCTCCGGAAGGGCTACCATCGCTCGGGTGCTATCGAAGGTAATGTCTTCTCGGAGTTCCAGCAGTGAGAAGTCATAGTCGACGGTGTTCGGATCGTACAGCGGATGGGAGATGATTCGTTTCAGTTTGAAGACCTTGCCTTGTTTGCGGTCTGCGGATCCAACCATGATGGTGCTGAGTGGCTTAGCGGTAGTAGGGGCGCAGTGGGCAGCGGTTAGGATCCATCGGGGGCTGATGATCGAGCCTCCGCAGATGTGGAAGCCGGACCAATTGCGAAGGGACACCTGGTAGGGGACATCCTCGATGGTTACTTTGAATCCACCAACGATTCGACTGCTTGAATTGCGTGTTAGACGCCCAAGAAGTACTGATGGGTTCCACCAGGGTCGTAGACGTTGAGGCAATTCCGGAGGAGCTGGTTAGGAGGAGGTGTATGGTCAACCTATGAGTTCAGAATTCGAATTGAAGAACTTACCGCTGAAAACACCGACTGCAGCGATGGCTACGCACAGTATTACGAACTTCATGACGTTTTGAGGTGGCACCAAACTATGGTCGCTAGGTATTTAGCGCCAACTATTTATACTAGTTGAGCGGGATAGTTATCGCTGGGATTCCACATTACCAGGATCGATTTGGACGCGACCGTATGATAAGATTAGTGTAATATCGCATAAAGGGCCGGCACTGATTGACCGATAGTTACGGCTGCCCTAGCACTTTTCCGGATGCTGACCTTCCTGAAGTGCCAACAGTTCGGATTTCCCCAGGGCCTTCAGCCCTTATCAGCACGCTGAACTCTATCGCGTGGATCGGTGGGCTGATAAGGCCTCTGAAATGGGTCAGCTTTTTGCGCATCACTGCTCGTCCACGTGTCGATAATAGCGTCTGGGAATGCGTGCCAATTACAACTAGTTTAACCACACTTGCCCCCAGGGTACTTTGGATTCCCGGTTACGTCATTTCCTCGCGCGTTGAAACCCCCCACCATCTTCAAGAACCGCGCATTAAAACAAGTGAATTTGCATAATTCGAATCGGCAGGTCGCTGACTGCTGCCGGTGGTACCCCGGGGTCGCTCACGATGATGGTTTCACGCAGTGATTGATTGCATCAACGCTCCTTCTGTCCCTTCTCATCGACCCTAGACTGGACGATGATGGTGATGGCGAAACATTCTGAACGATGTGTTAATATGGCCACTCAATCCATTCCCCTTTCTGTAGGTACAATAGGGTGCGGTTTATTTTTCCGAAAGTACTCAAAACCATAAGTTCGTGTGTTCTGCTGACTTAATTTCATAGTTGACGCAGTTATTATTCAATTATTGCAAGAACGAGTGAACATGCACAAGAAATCAACGGATTCTTCTTGGGATTAGTTGCACTCTCAGTGTGGAAGTATTGGAGTTCCTATCATTTATACTAAGCAACACTGGTGCCGGGTGCGTCCGATTTCAGGTCAATTTAGGATGCTGAGGAAATGCCACACCCTAACCCACAAGCACCGAGCAGCACTCGGCGGCAGGTTTTCGGGAAACGGATAATTTTAACGCACGTCAACTGCGGGCCGGTTGATTGCCGGTCAAGACATCATAAAGTTGCTAGAGTTCGCACTGGATGGAGATGGATGGATTGGATCCCTCCATGGGGGGATGGGTGTTTACTTTGTGGGGCCGTCCGCGAAGAATGAGTAATGTGGCGGGACGGCCGATGGACGA
Organism: Aedes aegypti; assembly: GCF_002204515.2. Lineage (NCBI taxonomy): Eukaryota > Metazoa > Arthropoda > Insecta > Diptera > Culicidae > Aedes > Aedes aegypti. Next base: position 339,555,550 of record NC_035109.1, read on the forward strand.
GGCTCGCGCGCGATGGTGTAATTATGCTAATGTCGGTGGTTTGTTCCTGATTCGGCACGAAAGCGGTTTGTTGTCCGGAACGGTCAACGGCTTTGCACTACTGGAGTTTCGGGGGGAGAATATCTGTTAGGAAGTTTTTAGTAATGGGCGTGAATTGCATTGGATTGAAGAACTTTGAAGATTTGTTTTATTATTAACATAAACAAAATACGTCTAGCACAATTTAAAACTAATTTTAAAAATCACAAAATTTCAAATTTGTAACAGACTTTCACTCCTAGTATCACACCAATCGATTGAGATTCGAAAAAGTTATAGGTTCTTGAACAATATTAAAAAATAATGGAGATTACTGTGGACGTAATTCTCGTTAAGACTGAATGACACATGATGTAAGTGATAAAACGACTCAGAAAACGTATCCTTGAAGAAGTATTGGACAAAAATATGTAGTTTTACATGTTAAAGGACACAAAAACGACATTTCCTGAATCAGACATTGAGGTATTTAAAAATAGATTAAGATTCTTTAGTGAATCCTGCTCAGGATTCTGGAAAAATCCTGCTCAGGCTTCTGAGTGAATCCTGTTAAGGATTCTGAGTGAATCCTGCTCAGGAGTCTGAGTGAATCCTGCTCAGAATTCTGAGTAAATCTGGCTCAGGATTCTGAGTGAATCCTGCACAGTATTTTAGATAAATCCTGCTCAGGGTTCTGAGTGAACCCTACACAGGATTCTTAGTGAATCATGCTCAGGATTCTGAATGAATCATGCTCAGGATTCTGAATGAATCCTGCTCAGGAGTCTGAGTAAATCCTGCCAAGGATTCTGAATGAATCCTGCTCAGGATTCTGAGTGAATCCTGCTCAGGATTGTGAGTGAATCCTGCTCAGGATTGTGATTGAATACTGCCCAGGATTGTGAGTGAATCCTGCTCAAGATTATGAGTGAACCCTGCCCAGGATTCTGAGTAAATCCAGCTAAGGTTTCTGAGTGAATCCTGCACAGGATATTAGATGAATCCTGCTCAGGGTTCCGATTGAACCCTGCACAGGATTCTGAGTGTATCCTGCTATGAATTATTAGTGAATCCTGCTCAGGATTCTGAATGAATTCTGCACAGGATTCTGAGTGAATCATGCTCAGGATTCTGAATGAATCCTGCTCAGGAGTCTGAGTAAATCCTGCGAAGAATTCTGAATGAATCCTGCTCAGAATTGTGAGTTAATCCTGCTCAGAATTCTGCTGAATCCTGCTCAGGATTGTGAGTGAATCATGTATCCTGCTCGGAATCCTGAGTGAATCCTGCTCTGGATTGTGATTGAATACTGCTCAGCATTGTGAGTAAATCCTGCTCAGGATTGTAACTCAATCCTGCTCAAGATTGTGAGTGAATCCTGCTCAATATTATGAGTGAATATTGCTCAGGATTCTGAGTGAATCCTGCTATGGATTGTAAGTGAATCCTACTCAGGATTGTGATTGAGTCCTGATCAGGATTGTGAGTGAATCCTGCTCAGGATTGTGAGTGAATTCTGCTCAGGATTGTGAGTGAATCCTGCTCAGAATTCTGCTGAATCCTGCTCAGAATTGTGAGTTAATCCTGATCAGAATTCTGCTGAATCCTGCTCAGGATTGTGAGTGAATCATGTATCCTGCTCGGAATTCTTAGTGAATCTTGCACAGGATTCTGAATGAATTCTGCTCAGGATTCTAAGTAAATCATGCTCCGGATTATTAGTGAATCATGCTCAGAATTCTGAGTAATACCTTCTGAAGATTCTTATCGAATCCTGCACAGGACATTTGGTGAATTCTGCTCTGGATTCTGAGTGAACCATGCACACGATTCTGAGTGCATCCTGCTTCGGTTTCTGAGTGAATCATGTTCAGGATTTTGGGTGAATCCTACACAAGATTTTAAGTGAATCATAATCAGGGTTCTTAGTAAATCATGCTAAGGATTCTGGGTGGATTCTGCTCAGGATCATGAGTGAATATTGCTAAGGTTATGAGTAAACCCTGCTCCGGATTCTGAGTTAATCCTGCTCAGGATTTTGGGTGAATCCAGCTCAGGATGCTGAGTAAATCCTGCTCAGATTCTAAGTGAAACCTGCTCAGAATTCTAAGTGAAACCTGCTCAGGATTCTGAGCAAATCCTAATCTGGACTCTGAGTGTATCTAAACTAAGATTCTGAGTATTTTATTTTTTTAGGTTAGCGAATCCTGTTCAGGACTGTGAGTGTATCCTGCTCAGAATTTTGAGTATATCCTGCTCAGGATTATTAGTGTATGCTGTACAGGATTCTAACGAATCATGCTCAGGATTCTTAGGCATGATTCAGGTTTCTGAGCGAATCCTATTCAAGATTCTGAGCCTACCTGTTTTTGGATGTTTCTGAATGAATCATGTTCATGATTCTGAGTGAACCCTGCTCAGTAGTCTAAGTGAATTTTAATCAGGATTCTGAGTATGTCCTGGTAAGGAATATAAGTGAATCCTGCTCAGGATTATTAGTGAATGTTACACAGGATTATGAGTGAATCTTGCTCCGGATTCTGGGTGAATCTTGCTCAGGATTCTGAGTGAATCTAGTTCAGGATTCTGTATGAATCTTGATCATGATTATAAGTGTATTATGCTCATAATTATGAATGTAACCTGCTCAGGATTTTAGGTGCATCCTGCTCAGGATTCTGAATGAATCCTGTTTACGATTCTGAGTGAATCCTGCTCGGGATACTGAGTAAATCCTTCTCAGGTATCTGGGCGAATCCTGCTCAGGTGTCTGAGAGAATCCTGTTCAGAATTCTAAGTAAATCCTGTTCAGGATTCCTAACGAATTCTTTTAAGGATTCTTAGCGAATCTTGTTCAGGCTTCCTGAAGAATCCTATTCAGAATTCCTGACGAATCCTGTTCAGGATTTCTGACGAATCCTGTTCAGAATTCTGAGCTAATTCTGTTGAGGATTCTGAGTAAACCTTTTCAGTATTCTAAGTGAAATCTGCTCATGATTGTGAGTGAATCCTGTTCAGGATTTTGAGAGAATCCGGCCCAGGATTATGAGTGAATCCTGGTCAGGATTTTGAGTGAATTCTGGTCAGGATTTTGAGTGAATCCTGGTCAGGATTTTGAGTAAATCCTGGTCAGGTTGTTGATTGTGAACTCTGAGCAGATTTTTCTCCGAACCCGTGAGCTCTGAATACTGTTCAGAGTTTGCTTCGAGTCTTGTGCGAAATTAACCACGAAAAGTTTATTTTCGAATTCTTCGCAAAAACTGCTAAGAGTTCTGTGCAAATCCTTTTTGGGTTTCTTAGAATATGCTGTTTAGTATTTCGAGCATAAATTATCAAAAATTATTTTGTTCAGAATATTCTGGATTTGAATAATGTATATGATGCAACTAAAATTTTGTGTCATTGTTTGTTAAAAAAAACCCCAAGGATTCAGAACAAGATTTTCTCTGAATAATCAATATATTCTGATTTTATTAATTTGTATGGTTCTTTTTGAATCGTGATCGATATCTTACAAATTTCTACAAATAATTATACATTCATTGCTATGTACTTTTGAACATCATAAATTTCATACTATTCTTCTTATTTTCATTTCAGGTAAGACGGCTTATTTCTTCTTTATTTGAACCATCAAGTTTGAGTTTCGATGTAAGTATGAAACTTAAATTGAATAGATTTACTCCAATGAAAACGCATGCTCATATTTTTTTTTTTAAGATGATTTACATTCTGCTACATTAAAATCTCGTTAAAGCTCGTAATTTGCTCTTCATGGCTGATCCCTGTTCTGACGTTATTAGACACCAATTAAAGTCAATTCAGTTAACGGCGTCCTCACTACCGAAGGCATATTAATTATGTTTCCATTTCCTATAACGATCAACTATGCAATTACCATCAAGTGCAATAAAATATGCAATTAAAAGTCCTTTGACACCACCTCATCATCGTCTGGGCTTAAACTGCTTGCCCGAGGCTCTGCCACTTGCAATCCGATCCATTAAAATGTTGCCCCAACAACGATGACGACGCTCGAAGCTGACTACAAAGAACTTAAAACCACGCCAATCCAGCCAATCAGCACTGAACATCAACCTAATCGGATCTTTGATCTTTCACTCTCTCTCTCTCACTGGCGTCGTTCAAACACTTAACGGATGATGACGACATCGACATCATAATTATTTTCATTTTAATTAAATCCATTGTCGCGTCGTCCTTCTGTTCCCCTTTGTCGTCGTCGTCGTCGTCGTCGGTTTCATATCGACCACAAAGTTGTTTTGCAAATTGCAAATCAGTCAGTCCACCCCCGCACAAGTGCAGCTACCAGTAGATATTCGAAAGTATCTGTCGATATACAATGGCCGGACAATTATTGATCACATTCGGTTATGGGTCACTTTTGGCGTTTAACATTCACTTAAACCAACGGATATGAATTATATAATTTTGCCTAATCATAATAATTGTCTTCTATCATTTGCAATGTTAAGCATAACATTTACCCGCAAACAAATAAATTTTTCGACTAATGTTCAGTTGGTTCCACATAGACGGGGTTGGTAGTCTAATGACTATTACTTCTGCTTTGCAAGCAGAAGGTCATGGATTCAATCCCAGGCCCGTCTCTTTCATAGTATTTTGTAGCTTTAGGTTTATATTACTTTTTCTTAAGAATTGATCCAATTCCAAAAATTGATCTATCATATTGACCAGGAATCACTTGCAAATACATGATCATTGCATGAGCATGATTGACCGCCCGCAATTGCTACTCCGTTATTGCAAGAACACAGGGAATCAGCCAATGCTACTCAGGATCAGTAGCATCCTCAATGTGTAAGTACTGGTGCCCTCAGTATTATAACAAACAATTAAGGCGCCGAATGCGTCCGAATGCTGGTCAATTTGGGGATGTGAGAGAAATGTTGACTTGTTGCTTGCATTAGGAAACCGTTGAGTCCTCTGCACTTCCACAATCCGAGCAGAACAAAATGACACCTGAATACCAAATCGAGGTATTCCATACCAGATAATTTCCAATAATTACAACCTGAATGAGGTATGAATGAGCCCTGCATAAGAGGTTAAATACCTCAAATAATACCTTCTGCATATTCTACAAATACCAACCTGAAAATTAGATCAGGTATTCTAATACCTAAATAATACATGGATTATGGATTTTCTTTTAAATTGAAATTTTTCAATACTAGTTCAATACCTTCAGCAGTCTTCAATAGCTATCGAATACCAAAATGAAGTATTTATAATTGTTTTAAACATATCAACCTTAACAATACCTAATTGTGGTATGATACCAAAATATGGTATGTATAAGTTATTGCGAGTTATTCTTTCCTCCTCGGGAAGAATACACTAGGAATGTGATATGAAAAAAGGTTGTTTAAAGGATTCGTTTTTATATTCAAATTTAATGTTTTTACATTAAATTTTATTAATAATAAATGGTCAGACTTGACACATATGGATTCACAACTGTGGGATGATGGTACTTCACACCGCAATACCGGTTTTGCTCCGCAGAATTGGGTTACCTACTTGCGTCGTCATTGTCGAGGTGGAGAGCAGAACCTAATTAAAATTCTTCATGCGTCACCAGACCCGATGAAGTTCACCATGAGTGCTCACCGTAGAACCGGCTACAAACTGTGCAACGACGAACATTAGGACCTACCAGTGTAGACTAACTTGGAAGCCGATACATTTTTGATTGAATTAATAAGGTCTTCCTGTTTACTGGTGCCGTCGTATATGATGGAAGATATTTTCACAGAACGTTATCAGCTCAAGCATCGCAAAGTTTACTGTTGAAACGTCATTTGGTGGACTGAAAATAAACACTCCTAAGTAACCTGACCAAGAATTGCTTAGGGTGAACAATATCAAGAAGGATTCACTCGAAATACTAATCAATACTTGATTCAAATACTTAGGAAAATTAACTCAATATTCTAAAAAGGTTTAAATTATACAACAAAAAACTCCAGAATGCACTCAGAGTCCTGAAAAAGATTCCCTCAGAATTTTGTGCAGAATTCACTCAAAACCATAAACAAGGTTAACTCAGAAACCTGAGCAGAACTCACTGAGAATACAAATTCGAATTACTTCAAATCATGAAAAGGATTCCTTCAGATTCCTATGCAGGATTTCTTTAAATTCCTTAGCAGGATTTCTTCAAACCTATTATCAAGATTTACTAAGAATTTTGATCAGCATTCCATCAAAGTCATGAACAGGAGTCACTAGAAATTTTAGGCACGATTCGCTCAAAATCTTAAGCAGGAATCACTCAAAATACTGAGCAGAATTCACTCAGAATCCTGAGCTGGATTTGCTCAGAAGTCCTTAGAAATACCTGTTCGGGATTCTGAAAGGAATTTGTTCAGGATTCTGAGAGAAATTTGTTGTGGATTCTGAGTGAACCTTGTTCAGGATTCTGAAGAATCCTGTTCAAGATTCTGAGTGAATCCAGTTCAAGATTCTAAGAGAATCCTTTTCTAAGTTGTAAATAATTAGTTATTAGTCACAAATCAGTCTGTACAACAATTGTGTTGAAGACGTAGGAATAAATAAATAAATTTTTGAATTTTGAATCTGTAAAAAGTTCACAATTATTATCGAAACAAGCATTGAAAAGTAAAGCGAATCCTTAACGATTTACCATCTACAATGCGAAGGGGCCGTGGAAACGTTGCAGCAAAAGATGAACAAAGTGAGCGGTGATCCCTCACGAGATTTCTCACGCTTCCAAAACTGGCCCAATTTGGCATGGCTTCCACCTGCAATACACCGCTACAGATTACACAGAACTATCCAGATCATATCATAGATCATACAGGTTCGTTCCCGGAGAGATAATCCCTCCAACTGGACCTTGCAGCGAGGTATACCGCAAATGCCCAACCATCAATTTTAAATAGGCATGAAGCGAAATTTAATTAGAAAACTTCTTTCCCGGTCCAGTTTGTGTTGCACTAGTAAACCGGTTCTGCAGTAGTGATTAGATCCCGAAAGACAGCGATCGTCATCATTGCTGTCGATCGCGCGCAATATCACTTCACAGAACGAACGAACGAAAGGGGGCCGAAGTCCAACGGGCCTTCGCATCTCTCAGCAATCAACGAGCTGGAACCAATTGACGTTAGTTGAATTTTATTATTCATATACAATTCGAACCGTTTACGATGACGGTTCCGACAGCGAGAACTAGACGCCAATTGATTGCGGTACATATCCCAGCAACTGCTAGACTAGACCAAAGGCCTATAGGAAACGTGCTGAGACTAGGCCAACTTCTATTGCTGATAATACTGACGGGTTGTTTTCCGGAGCAGGTCGATCGTCGTGACTTTAGTTGTTGTTGTTGTTCTAGCTCTCAGTTTTACTTCTCAACTAGGTAATTGGTGCGAGACTCCACCACGATACGGAAAGTGGAACTGGTGGCATGTAAACGGTTCTTGATCAATCGTGTCGTTTTATTATGGAAAATTCACTAAACTACGGCTTCAGTTTGCAAGGTAACGGTTCATATCTGAACTTGATGCGACCTTGAATCAATCAACCGAGGAATCGCTAGTGTGGTTTATTCTAATAGATTCCTCGTTGAAGAGAGTTTGACACACGGGGGCAGGTGCAAATGCACGACATAAGGAAAATTATATGTCTTGTTTGTCGAGAGGTAGACAATCGATTCCGTGTTTGACTTGGAAGTTGTGGAGATTGGACTTGTTGACTTGAAATTTTTTAGCAGTACACAAAGTAGCTTAACCGATTACTCGAAACAAGTCTTCAAACTCGTGGTAGTGAAAAAATCATACTCAGTATTTTGAGCGGCTCCTACTCATGACTTGTAATAAATCCTGCTAAGTGTTTTAAACTATGCATGTTCAAGATTCTGAACAAATCCTGTTCAGGATAGTGAGTGACTACTGCCTAAAATATGAAGCACATAAATCAGAGTGAATCGTGTTTACGATTTTGAGTAAATGCTGCATAGGAATCTAAGTGAATCCTGTTAAGAATAACACTAGTTTACAACATTTCTGAACTTAGTAAGCTGAGCTCCATTTTCAATGTAAAATCGTACGCTGAATCCAAAAAAAATGACAAAAAAATTCACAGTAGAACCGTTTCTGAGATACGCTCAATATTTGATTTTTTTGGTTTTTCAAAAAAGTACATTTGCTAAAATTGATGTATCTCCGGATTTAGAGCACCAAATCTAAACTTTTTTTAGCAAAATAAAGCTAATTAAATGTGCTTTCTACCGTCTGAACATCACTTTGTTGTGCAAAATTACGGTTTTCTAGATATTTATGGCATAATCAAATTGTTTCGATATTTTTGAGTAAAATTTAACCAAATTTTCAACTTTTAGCTAAGTTTCAAGCACGATGCTGATGTTTTAAAATTCGTTTATCATGTTGAACTCAAGGTATGTAAAAAACCAAAAGAAAATAGTACCTAATGACTGAAATCGGTTGAAAATTGAAGATGTTATGGCATTTTTTGTAGAACACTTGAATTTTGAAGTTTTTACGATTTTCAAGCGATCTCAACAACATGAAGAAAATTTAATGCATTTTCATTTAGATTTGCTTAAACTTTCAACAGTTAATAAGTCTTAGTTAAGATTTAATGTTGTGTTATCAATCCATAATTTTAGATCACGACTAATCTGTAAAAAGGGCGTGTGTATTAACAGAGCTTCTACTTCACTCAAAACATAAGTTTTATCTCTACTTATTATCTCTACAACAATCAGTTCATTTCATATATTTCAAAGCTTCCTTAAATTAAGCTATAAATTCACATGTAAAAAATATATGTTTAAAAATGGTTGTTTGAATCACTCCGTCTGTTATGCTTGCAATTTGTTTCTCGAAAGAGAAACCAACAATCATCGCCCATCGAAAGAGAAACCAACAATAATCGCTTCATCCCAAAATCCTTGATAACGACGTTCCATTATTTTCATTTGCTGATGAAAACGTTCCCCGTGCTCATCGCTTTCGTCGCCGAGGTTTTCAGGGAAAAAGCTCAAATGCGAGTGTAGGAAATGTATCTTCAGAGACATATTCACACCTGTTAAAATAAAATGTAAAATTTTACAGCTGAAAGTAAATAAAACAAAACTTTAAAATTTACCCATTCTCTTGTAGTTTTTGAGTAAATCGGCTACAATTTCTTCATAGTCTGGGCTCCTGGTGTTCCCCAAATACTGCGCAACTACACGCTGGAACGATTTCCATGCTTCGGCTTCATGATTGTTCAATACGGTGTAGAAATCTTCATCGTTTAACATTTTTTTAATTTGAGGACCAACGAACACACCTTCCTTAATCTTAGCATCCGACAAGTTTGGAAAAATGGATTTCAGGTATCCGAAAGCTGGTCCTTCCTTGTTAAGCGCCTTTACAAAATTCTTGAACAACCCAAGCTTTATGTGCAGTGGTGGGAGTATTATCTATTCCTTCGCTACGAGAGGATGGCACCTTACATTCTCTTGACCAATTGTAAAAGACTTTCGTTCGGGCCAATTTTCCCGAACGTAATGTTGTTTACGTACTCGGCTATCCCATTTGCAAAGAAAACACATGAACTTAGAATATCCCTGTTGCAAGCCAGTCAACATTGCAACAACTTTGAGATCTGAGCATATTTTCCAATTATGTTGGTTGTAGCATATCAGGTCAAGTATAAAAGCCATCGATTCGTATGATTCCTTCATGTTCACGGCATGAACTAGCGGAATCGAAGGCTTATTGTTCCCTTGATGCAGCAGAACAGCTTTTAAACTTAATTTACTACTGTCGATAAACAAACGCCATTCAGAAGGATCATATGGTTCACCGAATTCTTCAAACAAGCCTCTTATGTCATGGCAAAAGCAAGCACTGTCTTTTTTGGAAAAATATTTTCCAAATTTTTCATGACGCTTTCTGTAGGAAGTAACTTTTGTATCAGCAGAAAGAAAGTTTCGTTCCATCAAGCGCGATGCCAACAATTCTGATTTTTCTTTTGATAAGTCCAAGTCCCTTATCAAGTCATTGAGTTCCGCTTGTGTAAACAGCATCGGCTTTCTTTCGTATTCCACGTCGCTTTCATCAAAGGGTGGTTCGTCACTGTCATCCACTGAAGGCTCTCGTTTTCGCTTTGGACAAACAGGATAAGGAGATGAATCTTCATGTGGAATCGGTTTTGTCATTGATTGAACTTGTGGATATTCAACTGCTTTGTGACGTCCGTGTTGCATGACTGGTTAAGCAGAAATAACAATCCGCTGCATGACAAAATGGTTGGCGCCATATTGTCGGTACAACAAAGGACAAATGGCGGCTGGTACAAGATTTGTTAGTTAGTTAGTTAGTAAATAGCACTTGTTAGTCATTTGAATGTAGAAAATTAAATAATTACCTTTCTCCAGACATCCATCTAGCCAAGCATGTTTTGCACGAACTACACACAACGTTTGGAGTCCACGTTTTGTCGAGGTTTTTGGGATCAGTTTTGAAATAAAGCCGATATGCAGTTTGCAATGAACTAGTAAAATTTACCGGTGTCGTAAAAATGTAGTTTCCGCAGACGAAACAAAATTTTTGCGGATCATTTTTGCACTTAAATTCACGCTTTGCCGCACACATTGTTTCACTATGTTCAACAAACAGTACTACCTGTCAACAATGTTTTCCCTGCGACGAAAGTGCTGCCAAAATCATTTTGTCATAACAAAGTTATAACGTTCAAACGCCAAACAGACAAGCAGCATAAATTTATCATTAAACTTGAAACCACATCAAAAATAGTTATAACCACATCACAACAGTTAAAGGACCAAACATTTCAGGAATCAGTCAGGAATTTATATTTCTTGTATCACATTAATCGCCATGATCATTCAGCCGTTGAGCCAGCAACACTGAAGAAAGCTTGACATCGCAATAGCCTGAACTTTCGTATGCCATAATTGAACACGGATGGCTTCGGAAATTTTTCTTTTAAGTTGCATACAGTATGTAGGCAAGGCGGATACATCTTTCACGTTCTCAAATGAGCCCATGGCCTTATTTTATACACGTATTCATTGTAGTTTGTTTGCTGGATTTAATATTGAATCATAAAAAGTTCATCATCATCATTATTAGCTTGAAATATATCAAGACTCCATGTTAGTAAAACTGGCCTTTTTTAATATATACGCAAATACATAAATTCTGCTTTTACATACGTCCTTTTCATTAATTAGTCGTGATTCAAAATTAATAATTGATAAAACGGTTAACAAAGCATGGAATCTGTACTAAGAGTCATTCAAAGTGAAAGGATTTAGTGAAATTTATATGGATTTCGTCTTGTTGTTTTAAAAGGTCAAAACTTCAAAATTCAAGTGTTCTACAAAAAATGCCATAACATCTTCAATTTTCAACCGATTTCAGTCATTAGGTAGTTTTTTCTTTTATTTTTTTACATACCTTGAGTTCAACATGATAAACGAATTTTAAAACATCAGCATCGTGCTTAAAACTTAGCTAAAAGTTGAAAATTTGGTTAAATTTTACTCAAAAATATCGAAAAAATTAGATTATGCCATAAATATCTAGAAAACCGTAATTTGCACAACAAAGTGATGTTCAGACGGTAGAAAGCACATTTAATTAGCTTTATTTTGCTGAAAAAAGTTTAGATTTGGTGCTCTAAATCCGGAGATACATCAATTTTAGCAAATGTACTTTTTTGAAAAACCAAAAAAATCAAATATTGAGCGTATCTCAAAAACGGTTCTACTGTGAATTTTTTTGACATTTTTTTTTGATTCAGCGTACGATTTTACATTGAAAATGAAGCTCAGCTATTAAAGTTCATGACTTTCATTTTTATTTGTAAACTAGTGTAATGAGTGATACCTGTTCAGGATTCTGAGAATATCCTGTTCTGGATTCGAGAGAATCCTGTTCGGGGTCTGATTGAATCTTGTTCAGGACTCTGAGTGCATCCTGTTTAGGGTTCTGAGTGAATCCTGTTTAGGATTCTGAGTAAATCCTGTTTAGGATTCTGAGAGACTCCTGTTTAGGATTCTGAGAAAGTTCTGTTTAGCATTCTGAGAGAGTCTTGCTTAGGATTCTGAGAGAATCTTTTTCAGGATACTGAGAGAAACCTTTTCAGGATTCTGAGAGAATGCTGCTCAGGATTCTGAGAGAATCCTTTTGAGGATTCCGAGAGACTCCTTTTGAGGATTATTAGAGAATCCTGTTCAGGATTTTGAGAGAGTCCTGTTTAGAATTCTGAGAGAATCCTGTTCAGGAATTTGAGTCAATCCGGTTCAGTATTCTGAGTGAATCCTGTTCAGGATTCTGAGTGAATCCTGTTTAGCATTCTGAGAGAGTCCTGCTTAGGATTCTGATAGAATCCTTTTCAGGATTCTGTGAGAATCCTTTTGAGGATTCCGAGAGAATCCTTTTGAGGATTATTAGAGAATCCTGTTCAGCATTCTGAGTGAAACCTGTCCAGGATTCTGAGAGCAACCTGTTCAGGATTTTGAGTCAATCCTGTACAGGATTCTGAGTGAATCCTATTCAGTATTTTGAGATAGTCCTTTTCAGTAGTCTGAGAGAATCCTGTTCAGGATTCTGAGATAGTCCTGTTTAGCATTCTGAGAGAGTCCTGCTTAGGATTCTGAGAGAATCCTGCTCAGGGTTCTGAGAGAATTCTTTTGAGGATTATGAGAGAATCCTGTTCTGGATTCTGAGGCAATCCGGTTCAGCATTATGAGTGGAACCTGTCCAAAATTCTGAGTGCAACCGGTCCAGGATTCTGAGTCAATTCTGTATAGGATTCTGAGTGAATCCTGTTCAGGATTTTGAGGGAGCCCTTTTCAGTATTCTGAGTGAATCCTATTCAGGATTCTGAGAGAGTCCTGTTTCGGATTCTGAGAGAGTCCTGTTCAGGATTCTGGTAGAATTCTGATCAGGATTTTGGGAGAATGTTAAATAATTTGGATAAAATCGTTGAAATTTCTCCAGAAATACCTTTTGAACTTGAAGAAGTCTGCAGAGTATCTCCTATAAGTGGAATTTTGGTAGGAATTGTTGGTGTATAAATTTTCAAGCATTGAAAAAAAATTGATCACGATTCCTGCAGAAAGTTCTGTGGACAGTTATTGGAATTACGTCAGATATTTTGACAATTCTTCCTGCAGTACTCTTAAAAATTCTTCGTTAATTCTTAATGAGATTTTGAAACCTTTCCAGAGTCCTTTCGGAAAATTATTCAATAATTTATTCGCATAAGAATTGATACTGTAGGAATCAAATGATATTTCTAAGGATTTCACCAAATATATAAACAGGAATCATTCCACAGATGCCTTTTACAGATGTTGTTTTTCGGATTTTTCAGGACTTTATCTTATGCTTTCTTCAATGTTTACTATAATTTTTCAATGAATGTATCTCAGAGCACCAGAACTTCCCCTGCAGAATATTGCGTCTTGTCTTAAACAAGTTTCTGCAAGAGATATTCTTAAAAAAAATTTTTTGATAGATCCTTGGAGCAGTTTTGGAAAATTTCTGGAGTATTTATAGAAGAGATTCCATAAGAAACTTCTCAATGAATTTTCAGAGCATTCTTGGGGACATTTATTTGGAAATCTGTATATGAAATTCAGTGCGTATTCTTTCAAATAATCTTTTGGAAAATTCCAAGAACAGTTCCTAAGGAATTTATTCTCACTAATTTAGAAAAGCTCCTAACAAAATCCGTGAAGAAGCTCTTATATGAGAAATGCATTCAGTAATATTGGCGATTTGAAAAAAAACTTAGTGTTTCATAAAAATATTATTGAAAAATATAAATTCTGTATGTGAGTTACAATAAGAATCTTAATATAAGTTAATCAGAGAATAACTCAGTAAAAGATTTTTTTTATGGAATTCATGGAAAATTTTTGGCACATTTTCAAGGGTAATGTTTTTGGAAATATCTTGAATATATGCCAAGAAAAATGTGAGAAGAAATTCGAAAGAATACCTCGAAAATTTTGATTTGATTCTTGGAATTCGTTGACAATATCCTTGAATAATTTTTAGTTAGATTTCGAGTGTAATTCCTGAATGAATCCGAGATGAATGATTTGAAGCCTTCTTTGAAAAATCAGATGTATTGTTAGTTAAATTCTTAAAAAAAATAAGTGAAATTCAGAAAAAAAAATCATTGGAATAGTTTTTGGACGAATAATTACCTTGAGTAGTTTCTGCAAAAACTTTTTGAAAACTACATATCACCTAAAAGAAAAATCAAAGCCAAATCCTTAAAAATCTACATCTGCATCCAAAATCACATATTCGTACGTCAAAAATCAGAATCGCACAAGATGCCAAATTAAACGCTATCAATGTCAACACAAGTTGTATATAAATCCCCAATACGATTCATAAACGACAATCTGTGTTGACAACAAAACATGTCGTAAATAGTACAACATAGAATTGCGTTAGATTGTATAAACTGACAGTTCATATATCAATCCCGAAAGCATCGTATGAAATCGCAATGACTTAGCAAAAATTGCCACCAATACTTGGTATCTGCTGACGATGGGCATCAAAGAACAACACAGTAGAGTAAGGTGGGGCAAAAGTTCGACCTTAGTGGTATAATCAAAGTTTCCAGGAAAACAATAGCAGTTAAAACAAAACAAATACCATACAGTGAACCTTCAACATATTGGCTATAATTTTGCTGAACAAACATGTGTCAAAATATTTACCCATTTTTAGTTATAACAGTTTCAAAATTGATTGTCTTATTCGAACTTTTGCCCCACCGGTGGGGCAAGATTTCGAATCTAGTGTGGGGCAAAAGTTCGCTGGCTAAAACACAAAATATCGATCCTTTTATGACAGGCATACTTTACACCAGCCGTAAACTTAAGTTTGACGAAAAATACACACTAAATTTTCATCGAAAAATTGCCCAAAACCGGGTTAATTGTAATATACTCAAAAATAGCAGTTTTTCGCAAAACTAAGTGGAAATGTAAAATTTCGGTGACAATTTTTACACGATCAGACAAATTTAACTAAATTTGAAGATAATATGTGGATTTTAGGCAATTTGCAAATTTTTCCGTGAGTTTATACATGGGTCGAACTTTTGCCCCGCTGATTCGAACTTTTGCCCCACTATGGGCCAAAAATTGTTTTCAAGCATTTATGCAAAAACTAATACACCTCAAAGCAACCTTATGATAGGCCTAGAAACGCCCTTACATAAAATATTGAAAAAGATTTTATCTTCAATTGCTTCAATGCAACGAAAGTTTGACCAAAAATTACAATATTCACGTCGAAAAACAACAAATAGCCATAACTTTTCCAAATCTCAGTCGATTTTTATGATATTTGGATTGAAAGTCTCTTACTTGAATTGCATTCGAACCATCATGACATTTATAAGATTTGTTTTAAATTGAGCTTGAAATTTTAAAAAGAAACTCTTACCCCACTCGAACTTTTGCCCCACTTTACTCTATGTGTCGCTGTACATGAAACATGTATTAATATTGGCAAATAATGACCCATTCAACATAAAACCCTTGATGGTACAGTGGTAAGGTGTCCGATTCCTAACTCAAAGGTCCCGCTTTCGAGACTTGCTGGAAACTTTTTTTATTTACATCCAAATTTTGTGGCATCGTATATCTGATCGCAGAAAGTCTGAAAATGTCGTGCCAAGTACGCATATAGCCTCCACTTTGGTAGGTATATAGGCTTTTCATGCATTCTATACGATTGAATTGATTCATATAGAATGATGTATAACAAAAGTTATACCAACCAAAATGTTTACTGGGTCGCCCCCCTCCGATGGAAACTCTGGCTACGCCCATGGATTTCACTATAACAATGTTGCAAACAAACTTCGCATCTTGCGCTGTTTGCATTGCTATTCAGTGCTATTGTAAGTCATATTTTCAACAATTGACAACTGTGATTAGTTTCAGAAGATATTTTATACTAGAGTTGAAACAAACTGTGCTGCTTGGGTAAGGAAACGCCCTTAAAAAGAATTATGAAAAGTCTACATATATCTGTTTATTTTAAAATATTCAAGTTACGGAAGCATAATCTTTAACCATCATTTGATAGCAAGTTGTTTTCAAAGCTTGAAAATGCTGAGAAATCATACAGATTGATTTACTTTACATGCTACATGATGAGTTAAATTTCGATGAAGTCTTAAGTGTCCGTAATATGAATCAGAACTATTCAATGAACGTTCTTAAAACTGGATCAATAGTTGTAACAAAATGTATGTGAAAATGAAAGGAATTTGATCTGGAATACAATTTAATTTAGGCATTAAAGAAACGTAGCAAACTTTCCGGGTTACCAAATAGCACTCTAATTCGCACTTATTAGTGCTATGCAGCTGATAAGCCCTGTTTTGCCGTACAATAGCCCTATGAAGCTAAAATAGGAAAATAAGCAGTAGGGTTCGGCTTATTTTTTAAAAGTTCTCAAAACCAAAAATTCGTTTGTTCTAATGCATTCAAATCACATTGTTAGAAAAACCTTACAGTTTGAGCTTAAAATAATAAGATTTAGAGGTGGCGCAAGCTATGGAAAATCATGGACGAGAACAGCTTTCCCGGGAAGCTCACGAGACTGATAAGAGCGACGATGGAAGGTGTGCAAAATTGTGTGAAGGTTTCAGGCGAACACTCCAGTTCGTTTGGATCCCACCGGGGACTACGACAAGGTGATGGACTTTCGTGCCTGTTGTTCAATATTGCGCTAGAAGGTGTTATGCGGAGAGCCGGGCTTAACAGCCGGGGTACGATTTTTACGAGATCCAGTCAATTTGTTTGCTTCGCGGATGATATGGACATCGTCGGCCGAACATTTGAAAAGGTGGCAGACCTGTACACCCGCCTGAAACGCGAGGCAGCAAAAGTCGGACTGGTGGTGAATGCGGCCAAGACAAAGTACATGCTAGCTGGTGGGGCCGAGCGCGACAGGGCTCGCCTAGGTAGCAGTGTTACGATAGACGGGGATACGTTCGAGGTGGTCGACGAGTTCGTCTACCTTGGATCCTTGCTGACGGCTGACAATAACGTTAGCCGTGAAATACGGAGGCGCATCATCAGTGGAAGTCCGACTACTATGGCCTCCAGAAGAAGCTGCGGTCAAAAAAGATTCACGCCCGCACCAAATGTACCATGTACAAAACGCTCATAAGGCCGGTAGTCCTCTACGGGCATGAAACGTGGACGATGCTCGAGGAGGACCTGCAAGCACTTGGAGTCTTCGAACGTCGGGTGCTTAGGACGATCTTCGGCGGTGTGCAGGAGAACGGTGTGTGGCGGCGAAGGATGAACCACGAGCTCGCCCAACTCTACGGCGAACCCAGTATCCAGAAGGTGGCCAAAGCTGGAAGGATACGATGGGCAGGGCATGTTGCAAGAATGCCGGACAGCAACCCTGCAAAAATGGTGTTCGCTTCGAATCCGGTTGGTACAAGAAGGCGTGGAGCGCAGCGAGCTAGGTGGGCGGATCAAGTGCGTATCGATTTGGCGAGCGTGGGGCAGAACCGAGGATGGAGAGATGCGGCCACGAACCGAGTATTGTGGCGTGAAATTGTTGATTCAGTGTTATCTGTGTAGATGTTAACTAAATAAATGAGGTGGCGCAAGCGCCTTGAAAGTGAATTATCAAGTCATAAAAAAGGCCCTTCAGTGAAATCACCATAACTTCGTTATTCTCTATCCAATTTTGAAACCTTTAGCATCATTATCTTCCAAATTTAATGCATAAAACTTTGCAGAATACCAAACTTGTCTAAAATCAAAACTGATTTTAGTTAAAAATAATATTCTCCATTTTTTTCCTCATTTCGCTTAAAAATTAATCTCTATTTGACCATAACTTCAGAAACGCTCAATCAATTTCAAATCTTTTAACATGTTTTGAAGCAAATTTAGTTGTTTTCAAACAGTTCATATAACACGTTTTTCTTAAAAATGGTTTTCACTTTTCAACAAAAACAACCCAAAACATGATTTTTTAATGAAAAAGTAAATTTTCTTTGGATGATTTTAGTTTCTTTGCCGGAAATTGCTTTTTTTCTATCAAACTTAAATTTATTAACTTGTTTTGATTACGAGTTAAATAGTGCATATATATTCTTAAATGCATATTCTATTTAATTGGTGCAAAGTCCTTTTCAAAGATCTAACAAATGAAAAAAAAAACAGTTTCAGTTTAAAAATAATGTTCAATAAAAAAAAACTGTGATTATAATTGAAAAAAAAACATGTTTTTGTGCAGTTTTTGTTGAATAACTTAGTTAAAACAATTTTTTAGTGAAAACAACTAAATTTGCTTCAAAAACATGTAAAAAGATTTGGAATCGTTGAATATTCGTGAAGTTATAGTCAAACAAAGATTATTTTTTTAGTAAAATGAAGAAAAAATTAACTAAAACTAGTTTTAATTTTAGACAAGTTTGGTATTCTACACACTCACTTGAGCTCGGCTAGTTTTCATTCTTTTGCCGAGAACCGCACAGCCGAGCGATCAACAACTGAGTTTTAGCTGATATCTCAGCAAAAAATCTAGTTTGTTTATAGCAGCACCTGTGGGTGCCGCTGACATCAACCGTCACTTTTGCTGATATGTCAGCAAATGAACTTTAACCGAGATTTGCGGAGCTGAAATCGGCATTCTGATTTAAGTGTGTACAAAGTTTTCATAAATTTAATAAGAAAGAAAATAGATTTCACATGCATCTAATATAAAAGTTCAAACTTGGTTGAAAAATAACAAAGTTTAGTTTACTTCACTGAAGGTCATATATTATAACCTCTAAATTCACTTTCAAGTCGCCTCTAAATGTTAATATTTTTAACTCAAATTTTGAACTTTATCTTTTTATGTGATTTGACTTCTGAATTCACGAGTACCGAACTTTTGGTTTGGAGAACTTTCGAAATAAGCTGCACTCTAATAAGTAAGCTGGTTGTTACTTGGGCTCCGTGCCGAAAAAAGATGAAGCACATAATAGCTTGAACCAGAACGATATGCAGAGATTTTACTGTCGGGCATTCTTTTTAACAGACTGAAACCGCTCGGGAGTTCTTCGTCGGCGAATACTAGGCTCACTTTAGTGAGGACCGCTCGATGATAGATCAGGTGTTTAGTTTGAGAATGATTTAGATAGCTTCAGGGGCATAATTCGCTGATACATCATTCGTTAATTGATTTCAAAGTACGTACGATTCAGTGAAAAGATTTGACCTGTGTAACGTCTGAACCTGAACATGGTTTTCCGGTGAAACTAATTTGACTGATACGTGCAACGCGGGATGGTTTGAATTTAAGTGCAATACGTATTGCCAACGAGAAGTCAGGCTCGTTGCACTTTTCAACATTGCGCTTGAAATTGCAATTAGAAGATCTGATGTGCAGAAAGACGGCACTATGTCTACACAGTCGCATATGCTTCTTGGCCTTGTGGACGATATAAACCACTTTTGGATCGATCTCAATTAGTTGGTGCTCCTGAAGAGGGAGACAGCTAGGATAAGCTTAATGATTATTCTAAAAACGAAATACATGGTTGCATGTGTCATGCGGAGAGCCGGATTCAATAACCGTACGATTTTTACAAGGTCCAGCCAATTAGTTTGCTTCGCGGATGATATGGACATTGTCGCCGAACATTTGAAAATATGGCAGACTTGTACACCCGCTTGAAACGCGAGGCAGCAAAAGTTGGACTGGTGGTGAATGCGTCCAAAACAAAGTACATGCTGATAAGCGGGACCGAACGCGATAGAGCCTGCCTGGGAAGCAGTGTTACGGTAGGCGGGGATACTTTTGAGGTGGTTGATGAGTTCGTCTACCTTGGATCCTTGTTAATGGCTGATAACAACGTTAGTCGTGAAATACGGAGACGCATCATCAATGGAAGTCGCGCCTACTATGGGCTCCAGAAGAAGCTGCGGTCGAGAAAGATCCACCCCTGCACCAAATGTACCATGTACAAAATGCTCATAAGACCGGTGGTCCTCTATGGACATGAAGCATGGACCATGCTGGAAGAGGACCTGCAAGCACTTCGGAGTGTTTGAACGAAGGGTGCTTAGGACGATCTTAAGACTGCAGGAGAATGGTGTGTGGCGGCGGAGAATGAACCACGAGCTCGCTAGGCTCTACGGCGAACCCAGTATCCAGAAGGTTGCAAAAGCCGGAAGGGTGCGCTGGGCAGGGCATGTTGCAAGACTACCGAGCAACAATCCTGCAAAGATGGTGTTCGCGTCGAATCCGGTTGGCTCAAGAAGGTGGGGAGCACAGCGAGCGAGGTCAGGTGCAACAAGATCTGGAGAACGTGGGCCAAAATCGAAGTTGGAAGGACACAGCCATGGACCGAGTAAATTGGCGTAACATCGTTAACGAGGTTTATCAAATTAATTGATGTAACACCAACTAAATAAATAATAATGGTTGCATGTGCTGATAGAGGTAGACTTTATAATGTCGGTGCAGAGGTAGTGTATAAAGTATCCATTATATCTTCTTAAAAAATAACGTTGAAAATTGTCATTTGTCTTATAATGATGCGCATTCACACTGATAAGAAATCATCGCTAGTTTTAGTAAACAATATAGAGAACAACTCATCTAAATTTCTCAGATTCTCCACCGTGTGCAGTCGTTATCAGTGAAAATCAACTTTGGACCATTTGTTGCGCATTCCAGGAACAGCACAGATTAGATAAATAGGTATCAAGTTGCATGCATCGCAGCCATCGACGACGACGACAGCACACTGATAAGGTTGAATCACGAGTGTCAGAGAGTCGCCATATCAGTGTAACCGCCCACCGCCCATGCATCGAGTGTGATGGTTTGAGTACCGACAGTAGCGGACAATACGTTTGCCTTTTTTTTCGATATTCCATAAAAGAAGATCAACCTTTGTGGGCTAGATCTCTGTTATTCATAGAATGTAAGATTCTCGAATTTAATGGAAGTTTCACGACCAGAACACCAGAACAATTCCAGTATTTTTCATAATTTTTCATTTCGATTTGTCCATGTTTACTCTTGTGTCTACGAACTTCAGGTTTTTCAAGTTTTATAGGTTGACCATAACCATTGCAAAATCTATATTGTTTCAGTTTTTTGAATAATAGATAAGCAACAATTTAAGTTAATGTACTTGAACAAATGTTAACGTAATAATTAAAGTTATTTCCAAAAGTTCGAAAAACTAAAGGTCGAATAGGCACAAGCAGACATTACAGAATTCACTCTCATTTGAGTATGAAGCACGATCAAAGCAAGCAAAGAAAAACATCCCATCTGTTGCGGTCCACGATCGTCATTGTATCGCAAGGTATAACAAGTCTGATAAATGGAAGCAGCGAGCGAAAGCCCCAAAGAGAGAACGATGATAAAATCCATTTTTCTCACTTGTTTACCGTTGGGGATAGGTATTTTTTGCAATTTCTCATCGTAATAGGCTGTTTTTCATCATGCTAATCTGTCATGGAACGGCCTACTTTCCTGCACTGAAGTATGGAGTACGGGAATAGTCATTACCTAACTGAAACCAGTGCTGTAATGATTCATTACGCAACGCTTTTTCATTACGTAACTGTTTTGAGTTGCGTAATGAATCATTACACAACATTTTTTCAGAAATCGTAAAATAAAGGTGAATGTATTCTGATATAATTTCTGATGCCCTCAAGCGGTCTTCTACGAAATTGCAAAAAATGTTGTACGTAACTCGTTGCAGAACTCGATTTTTACAGCACTCGTCGTAATTATCCTACTCGGCAAGCCTCGTAGGATAAATTTACGACTCGTGCTGTAAAAATCATCATTCTGCAACTTGTTCCGTAAACTACTATTTCTTTACTGGCACCATAAACAATCCACGAACTTCCAATAGCAATAGTGTCCCCCAGGCTTGGAGCATGTTTAGAGGGGTTTTATCATGCACTACTATCCCCCCAATCTGATCAAAGTTGTAGCAGTATACGATAAACAGTCTCTCATAATGTGCAGCATGTTATGATAGTTACAGAGAGCGATACGTGAGAGATTCTCTCAATTTTCTCAGGATTCAATCCCTGGGCACAAGATTGAAAAACAAAAGGTTGAAAACACAAAAGAAGGTTGAAAGATAAAATGTCGAATGGACAAAAAGTCAAAAAAACAAAAAATCGAAAGGAGTAAAGGTCGGAAAACAAAAAAATGGGGACATAAGCATGAGCATGGTTGGTAAATGGCTGGGCATGGCGTACCATTGGTACCTCGCGTACCTGAAGGAATAAAATAGACCCCTTTGTGCGGTCCTTAGCCTCTTGCCCAGCAACTCCTATCCCTACCTCCTCGCGGTACTGGCCGGGGTATGAGTAACCTTAGGGAAGATCGGGTAACCAACCCCCGGTGGGAACTTTGGTCGTATGCTGACAGGGAAGGGGGGGTTTGCTTTTGCTTCTGCAAACCTTGAGCGTCTGTACTCCATGTTAGGAGCGGCTCACAACAGCGTCTGTTCCCCATGTCAGGGGCGGCTGATCATCGTCCGAGTGCCAGAGAAGGACTCTAAGCTAAACTGCGCACTATGGTCCTCCGAACATTTAGGGGGAATGGTCCTCCGGAAATCTAGGGGGTTGGTGTCAGGCCCTGCAAGCCAGCCGTAAAAAAATGAAGCAACGAATAATCAACGAGAGAATACGAACCGGGACAATCGGCGAAGACCACAGCGACGTAAAGGGACTAGCGATTGGAAGCTCGGTACGTGGAACTGTAAATCTCTCAACTTCATCGGGAGCACACGCATACTCGCCGACGTGCTGAAGGACCGTGGATTCGGCATCGTAGCGTTGCAGGAAGTGTGTTGGAAGGGATCAATGGTGCGAACGTTTAGAGGTAACCATACCATCTACCAGAGCTGCGGCAATACACATGAGCTGGGAACAGCTTTTATAGTGATGGGTGATATGCAGAGGCGCGTGATCGGGTGGTGGCCGATCAATGAGAGAATGTGCAAGTTGAGGATCAAAGGCCGGTTCTTCAACTTCAGCATAATAAACGTGCACAGCCCTCACTCCGGCAGCACTGATGATGATAAAGACGCTTTTTATGCGCAGCTTGAACGCGAGTACGACAGTTGCCCAAGCCACGACGTCAAAATCATCATAGGAGATCTAAACGCTCAGGTTGGCCAGGAGGAGGAATTCAGACCGACGATTGGAAAGTTCAGCGCCCACCGGCTGACGAACGAAAACGGCCTACGACTAATTGATTTTGCCGCCTCCAAGAATATGGCCATTCGTAGCACCTACTTCCAGCACAGCCTTCCGTACCGATACACCTGGAGATCACCACAGCAGACAGAATCGCAAATCGACCACGTTCTGATTGATGGTCGGCACTTCTCCGACATTATCGACGTCAGGACCTATCGTGGCGCTAACATCGACTCCGACCACTATCTGGTGATGGTCAAACTGCGCCCAAAATTCTCCGTCGTTAACAACGTACGGTACCGACGGCCGCCCCGGTATGACCTAGAGCGGCTCAAGCAACCGGATGTCGCAGCGGCATACGCGCAGCAACTCGAGGCTGCATTACCGGAAGAGGGTGAGCTGGACGAAGCCCCTCTTGAGGACTGCTGGAGAACAGTAAAAGCAGCCATCAACGATGCAGCTGAGAGCAACGTCGGGTACGTGGGACGGAGTCGACGGAACGATTGGTTCGACGAGGAGTGCCAGGAGGTTTTGAAGGAGAAGAATGCAGCGCGGGCGGTCATGCTGCAGCAAGGGACCCGGCAGAACGTGGAACGCTATAAACGGAAACGGCAACTGCAGACCCGCCTCTTTCGGGAGAAAAAACGCCGCCTGGAGGAGACGGAGTGCGAGGAGATGGAACAGCTGTGCCGGTCTCAGGAAACGCGTAGGTTCTATCAGAAGCTCAACGCATCCCGCAACGGCTTCATGCCGCGAGCCGAGATGTGCAGGGATAAGGATGGGAGCATTCTGACGGACGAGCGTGAGGTGATCGAAAGGTGGAAGCAGCACTTCGACGAGCACCTGAATGGTGCTGAGAGCACAGGCAATGAAGGACGGGACAACGGAGGAAATGCCTTCGTCAGTACTGCGGAAGATGGAAACCAACCAGCCCCCACTTTGAGGGAGGTTAAGGATGCCATTCACCAGCTCAAGAACAATAAAGCTGCTGGTAAGGATGGTATCGGAGCTGAACTCATAAAGATGGGTCCGGAAAGGCTGGCCATTTGTCTGCACCGGCTGGTAGGCACAATTTGGGAAACAGAACAGCTACCGGAGGAGTGGAAGGAAGGGGTAATCTGCCCCATCTACAAGAAAGGCGACAAGTTAGATTGTGAGAACTTTCGAGCGATCACCATTCTAAATGTGGCCTACAAAGTATTATCCCAGATCATCTTCCGTCGTCTGTCACCCGTAGTAAACGAGTTCGTGGGAAGTTATCAAGCCGGCTTCGTTGACGGCCGATCGACAACGGACCAGATCTTTACTGTACGGCAAATCCTCCAAAAATGTCGTGAATACCAGGTCCCAACGCATCACCTTTTCATCGATTTTAAGGCGGCATACGACAGTATCGACCGCGTAGAGCTATGGAAAATCATGGACGAGAACAGCTTTCCCGGGAAGCTCACAAAACTGATAAGAGCGACGATGGAAGGTGTGCAAAATTGTGTGAAGGTTTCAGGCGAACACTCCAGTTCGTTTGGATCCCACCGGGAACTACGACAAGGTGATGGACTTTCGTGCCTGTTGTTCAATATTGCGCTAGAAGGTGTTATGCGGAGAGCCGGGCTTAACAGCCGGGGTACGATTTTTATATCCATAGATCCAGTCAATTTGTTTGCTTCGCGGATGATATGGACATCGTCGGCCGAACATTTGAAAAGGTGGCAGACCTGTACACCCGCCTGAAACGCGAGGCAGCAAAAGTTGGACTGGTGGTGAATGCGGCCAAGACAAAGTACATGCTAGTTGGTGGGGCCGAGCGCGACAGGGCTCGCCTAGGTAGCAGTGTTACGATAGACGGGGATACGTTCGAGGTGGTCGACGAGTTCGTCTACCTTGGATCCTTGCTGACGGCTGACAATAACGTTAGCCGTGAAATACGGAGGCGCATCATCAGTGGAAGTCGGGCCTACTATGGCCTCCAGAAGAAGCTGCGGTCAAAAAAGATTCACGCCCGCACCAAATGTACCATGTACAAAACGCTCATAAGGCCGGTAGTCCTCTACGGGCATGAAACGTGGACGATGCTCGAGGAGGACCTGCAAGCACTTGGAGTCTTCGAACGTCGGGTGCTTAGGACGATCTTCGGCGGTGTGCAGGAGAACGGTGTGTGGCGGCGAAGGATGAACCACGAGCTCGCCCAACTCTACGGCGAACCCAGTATCCAGAAGGTGGCCAAAGCTGGAAGGATACGATGGGCAGGGCATGTTGCAAGAATGCCGGACAGCAACCCTGCAAAAATGGTGTTCGCTTTGGATCCGGTTGGTACAAGAAGGCGTGGAGCGCAGCGAGCTAGGTGGGCGGATCAAGTGCGTATCGATTTGGCGAGCGTGGGGCAGAACCGAGGATGGAGAGATGCGGCCACGAACCGAGTATTGTGGCGTGAAATTGTTGATTCAGTGTTATCTGTGTAGATGTTAACTAAATAAATGAATGAAAGCATGAGCATGAGCATGAGCATAGATGACCGTACAATTCGTAGTTGCTACTCCGTGATTGACCAGAACAAACGAAGTTGCACAGGGAATTAATGAATGGGGCTTGGTATTAGCTTACCATTCATCAATGTGCACAAATCGAGAGCTCAAATTTTGAAAGTCAATAATGGTGCCGGCCACGTTCTTACGGTCATCGGGGAAGGGAAGGACTTGATGTTAGTTAGACAACCGTTGTTACTAGAGACCGAGTATACCTCTGCATCTCCACAGTTGTCATGGAAAGGATATTGTGTTAGTGGGATAAGGTGAAGATCTGGGAGTTATCAATGGTTGGTGAAGCGATCCATGATATAATCACGCCTTATCGGAATCGCGAAATAATTCGATTATCGCATTGTGCGCCGAACTAGTGTGCATCACTCGCGAGCGACGCGATCAGTAGATCAAACACTGCTAACGATCCGCGGCGCTTTTTCCTTTCACTACGCGAACGACGCGCGACATGTTTGATCCTGCCCCATCGCCCGCCCCCGTAGGAGCAAGCGTCAAGGTCGAAGGTGGACCAAGTGACATTTTTCGAATTTTGAGAAAAATTGACTTAAAGTCTAACGCTTTGTAATTTTTCAACTCGTCAAAATTTTGGTTCAATATGTCTACACATCTTTGTGCTACTTTCAATCAATATAATGTGGAGTGATAACCATGAAAAATCATAATCCAAACCTCTAATGGGACGAATTTTTAATGGACTGAACAATATCTAGGAAATTAACGGTGGTAGGTCATTTGGCATAAAGTCGTTTGGCATAAAGCCGTTTGGCATAAAGTCGTTTGGCATAATGGTCATTTGGCATAAAGTCGTTTGGCATAATGGTCGTTTGGCATAATGGTCGTTTGGCATAATAGTCGTTTGACATAATGAGTCTGAAACCAAAAATTTCTCAATTTTTCATTGAATCTTTCTAATGACATCAGGCTTGTTTTGGAGTCAATTGATTCAAAATTACACTTTATTCAACAATCATTTGCTCTTGAATAAATTAAAGCATATTAGGAAAGCTATTGCCAATAGTATTTTATTATTCATCCATAAATTACCCTTCTTTCAAATATTAATTCTTCTTTTGAGTTTCGCTATTGGAACAAATTTTTGCACTGAAGACTTTTGTATATTTAGCACAAATTTACCTTTCTTTTTATTGTTCTGTTGAATTAAAATTTTAATAAATTTCTCCTTTTTTTATGCATAGGCTGTTACTTGAAGCTAGATTTTTTTGTTTCCAACTGACAAAAGGGCGGCAATAGATAACATTGATCTGCTCAAATTATCAGCGAAAAGAGAAATCGATTACTGCAGTTACTTTGATGGGTTGTGCTACTTTTCCCCGAATGTCGGTTCCCCGAATGCCAGTTCCCCAAATATCCCGTTTCTCCTACTAGACCACTTCCCTGAAAAGTTTTTAGCAGTCATAATTGTCGTAACTTTATACATTTCAGGGTGGTGAATGAACTGACCATCTAATATGCACTTTTTTTTATTTAGTAAAGCTAAATGTTGACCATTTTTATATTTTGCTGTTTTATCAACTCTTGCCAGATGTGTTGTTAGAATGATAATTACTTTAGAACCTGCCAATATGCAACATATACTTTTTTTGGGGCAAACGCGTGATCTCCTTCCGAGATATGCTGGATAAATATTATTTCAATAACAAGTTTTCCATTTTCTCGATAATAGACAGTGTTTTTGATGTACACTTCTAAAATTTGAATTTATACTGAACCGTTGAAAAGTTTTGTCTAAAATATTTTCTTTTAAAGATGTGTTGTTCATTTAGAGCTATACTGTGAAAAGATTTTTTGCGTTAGAGCCTTAAACATTTTGAACGAAAAATAATCTGCTCTTGTATATAGGTTATTTTTTCATTAAGTCGCATTGATAAATCTTTGGATTAGAGCTTTTTGTAAAAAAAAAATCCATTCTTTTATCAAGAAATTTTCATCAAGTATTACGTCCAAACTGGGACAGAGCTTGATCTGCAGCGAAATATTCTATGAGCGTTCCCTTGATGAATAACTGCGAACTTTCTTTGCCAATTTACTGTTTTCAAATATGTATATCGCAACAAGCTCAAAGGTATTCTATGTTCTGAGATGTAGAGACACGTCAGGAGTTTTATTTAGGCTCGGTGGCGTTGATTCCGGTAAAAGCTAAAAAAATCCGATATTTATTTTAAGTCAATCATTATGCCAAACAACCATTATGCCAAACGACTTTATGCCAAACGGCCTTATGCCAAACGACTTTATGCCAAACGGGGTACAATCGAAAATAACAATCATTTAATGCTTGCAAGGTCAAACTGGGTGCATATCTCTAAGATATACAGATTATCAAGACCCTTCGACAGCAGTATCGTAAATTCTTCAATAACCCATATTTTCTATCCCAAAATCAGTGGCATTTCAATAGCTTGAAAATTAAGGTTTTGAAGAGTCAGAGCATTGGAGACCAGAAATATTTAAATATGCGTTCAATCAGAGTGGACCAAGTGAAAATCTTGAGTACCGATCAAAATGTACTGTTCCAATAAACGGGTTCTTGGACATTCCATATATACACCATAGAACTACCATAAACTTCTATCAGAATCTTGAATTGATCAAAAAATGCAATAATCAATCAGTTCATTGCTTTTTGACACTTGGTGCGCTTTGTCTGCACAGAAATTGTTGCAATTTCTGACCACCCATTCAAACATGGTAAATGGTCAAAAATCAAATTCAAATGTATAGAATTAAGGAATATTTGTGTTTTTCTATTGATTGATGAGTAGAAGAATCATTCATTGTCAAAAAAATGTGACAAATCTCTTGGGATGTTTTTCATTTCCTCGCATTACTCAGCGCGCTGATCATTTTCACTGTTATTGTAATAAGCACTTGGTCCACTCTGACTGCATACCTTTATCGATTTTTATTGATCATCCAAAGTAAATTTATTGCATATCTCTCGCAGTTTACAGCATTCATCAAATCTGATCAAAGTGAAATGGAGGTACGGTAATTTCGCATCTAATGAAGAAATAATACAAATTTCCCAAGTTTTGTACTTGGTCCCCTCTGACTTAACGCCGACCATATGGAATGAAAAATTGAAAAAGTTGCAAACATATTGTCCAATATTGTATGTGAGTCTGCAGACTCAGACTGCTCCGAGGCTTGAACTGTTCCCAATTCGGCAAAGACGACTACGACGATGATGATGGCGCGATGTGTTATAGTTAATGTAGCACTAAGTAGTACGAGGCTGGTTGGATGCCTTCATATATTTTATGGGGTTTTGTAGTGTGTCTGCCGTTTTGAGCGATACCTACATGGAATATGCAAACTTCAGCCGGGCCGGGCGATGATAGGGTGGAAGTTACGTTGAACGCGTTTGTGCGGTTTATGCGGCAAAGTGGGCTATACGATATGGATAATTAAGTGCTCTCATTAGTGACTGTCGTGTGAAGTAAGGTTGTCACACTATTATCTGAAACTCTCGGAGAAGGTAGTCATTAAAAACGTGCGCTTCAAAACTTTTGCTTTCCAAAATTGCGTAGGCTGTCGCTAAGCAGCAAATGGAATCTTTTATCTTCATATGAAAATAATGAGTTGAGTAACGCTTCCAGAAGAGTTATTTTTCGATTCGAGAAGACTTATGTTTATGATTCAAGTAAGGAAATTTGTCTGAAGTAATTCATATGATTACTAGAATGAGCTGTGAATAAGTTCAAATCATACAATGGCATTATTTTGGAATACTTAGTTACTCATCGTAATGAAAATAGCGTAACATCACTTAAGTAATAGAGCGTTACACAGATAGCATGAAGATAGTGATTCTAACACAAAAACAATTGAAACCAATATATAAATTGATTTAATGAAAAACTGTTCTATTTATTTATGGCTAACACATGGCATGGCATTTTCCATTGCAGACTATTATCTATTTATTGTTTTGAGTTTTCCGGCAAATCGAGAAAAATTTTGCTTGGCTGTTGATTTCACATGAAGTTATCGCTTGTTTCCAAACATTATTGAAATGGTTTCGTAAAATTAGCGATACCACCGCTTGTCACTATTGTAGTTTTGCCGCAAAATAAGTTGAATATCAACAAACAATTCATGAAAGAATTTTCATTTGCCGACAATGAAATCGATTATTCTCGGCGGGGAGATCAAAGCTTTGAGTGTGAACCGTAGAGCTAACGGCTTAGCTTTAAATACCAAATGAACAACCCATCTTCATCACAGTCATAATCCACCAATCATGAAGTTGACACTGCTTTTGGTTCTGGTTATCATGATCGTCGTTGTGCAGATCTCATCCAATGAGGACGTCCAGGTGAACAATTTCTCCTAGTATGGTGTTTCACAGTTCATTTAACTGATTTTCGTTTTCATATTCACACAGACAAGTTTCTTCAATGCGATCAATAAATACGTGCAAGCCAATAGGAACCGCCGTCAGGCATTCGGAGCTATGGGACTTGATCAAATTTTCAACACGATGAAATCGTTCCAACCTTCATTAGGGAAGGTTGAAAAATGATAGAAACTTGAATAAAATAAAGTAAATGAAGTTATGAGCCATTTTTACATAGAAATCTTTGATCAACTCATACTTGCGCCATAATTAGCTACGAAAAATCTAACAGAATGTTTCTCATTTACTGAACTTCTAAACTAACTAAACATCTAAAAGTTCTACTCCAGGACTGTATTTTGGATCTCTGCGTCAAGGGTAAACATTTGATTCGTCGTTAAAGGCCCTGTCGCAAGTCAGCTTAGTATTCACCGACGGAGGACACCCCAGGCAATCTCAGCTGTCAAACAGAATAATTCCAAACGCAATTTTGTACGCTAAAACAATTAACACAAAAGCCAATGGTAAGCAAGTGTGTAGCTTGATGTTAGTCAATCCAAATGGGACTTCCGGCTTTTTCGCTAAGTGCACATTTTAGCAGATCTCATATTATAGATCACAAACGGCGCCGTCCAAGTGTTTACAATCAGTTGGGATAGGAAAGGAATGTTAGGGTGTAGTGATTGTTGCTTCTAGAGACCGAGAATACCTCTGCATTTCCACAATCACCACGGGAAGGGAGTTTATTAGTGAGGACAGAAAAGATCTGGGAGTCACCTTTGGTCGGTGATGCAATCCATGGATAAGGAGGAAAAATACGGCTCTTGCTTGAAGCTAGTTTCTCATTTTTGTCTGGAAATAAAAAGTTTTTATATTTTCTTAAATACGTCATCATTTATAATGTCAAACAATTCAAAACATGTTTGTGATAATGACGAAAAGAGAAAAAACATATGTATAATGGAACTATATAAAAGAGAAGTAATGCCGACACTTTTAGTGACAAAACATACATATTTTGTTTGAAAATCACATTAAAATATCATAAAGTTGAAACCAGCTCACCAGTTGATAATCCTTCCTCGACTAAACACGAACAACTTTTCGCATTCGCACAACGCGAACCGCGAAACTTCTCGGCGCCAAATAAAACTTAAAGCTCCGTGTATAAATAATTTCCCAATAATCCCCAATTTATTTGGTGTTAACTTTTCATGCTATTCATGGTTTTTCCATTTCATTTATAGATTGTAACCAATTTTTCATTCAATAGTGCAGTCAGGAAGGGCTTGTAAAGGGGCTAGTTGAATTATGTAGAATATAGGGAAATACGAACCGTAGAAATGCTACTAAGAAAACCTCCGAGGTTTTGAAGGTGACTGTTTTCAGAACTGCAAATGCAAATATGAAGATAATTAAAAAATGTGCTGGGAGATGAACCTGTAGTGTAGCCAGTACCCTAAATGTAAAAACATTTAGGCGCTTTACTTTTGCGAATTATTTTCTGCTTTTTTTAACATATAATGAATTTAATGTAGTGAATAATCAAAAGTAAAGTAAAATAATGAAATCAAAAGTAAAACAGAATAAGAGACAGTTGTGAATTCAGAAGACTCAAGTCACTCTGAATGCCGAACAAACGTCAATTTGTTAAACTAATTATTATAAAATACAATTAAACTATATCCAAATTACGTTTCGCTTTTGTAAAAAAGAACATATTAACCATTTGTAATCGTCGGGTGTTATGGTCGGTAAAAATATATAAATCAGTTTCAAAACTAACAAATTTTTACCAATTCCACTCTTCCAGATTTCATCCTAATTACTGTATTGGCATGAGAAATAACCGTTATTAAATACATGTAAATTTGCCCTTTTTCAGAGCCTCTCCTGGCTACACCACTGGTCAATCCAACAAAAATAGTTAAGTTTAAATCCCCGTGAAACACCATCAGCCAAGAAGGGATGATCAATTTGGTGAGCTCGTTTCATGCTTTTATTTTGAATGTTCAATATATAATGAAATCTCGATTACTTTTTCAAACCGACGTAAATTTCAAACGGTTTTGAGAAAATTAATTCAGAAGAATCACAACCTGTCTCCTAAAACTGTTTTAAAATTAATCACATTTTTGCGTCGTGTATATTGCTTAAATTTTGCATACATTAACTGCCCATAACAGCATAACAGTCACATTCGACATTTTTGACGAATTGGAATTAACCCCTCTACCGGCAGCTTCATTTTTACCGCAAGAAAAAAAAAAATCAAATCGTGATAACTTTTTTGTTTCTCGGTTTTTTTGCACCATTTTTTCACAAGTTCTCAAAAAACTCTTCTAGTTTTAAAATCTGTGACAATATTGATCATTGGTCATCTCGATTCAGAGATATTCCGAAATTCCTTGGGGTACCGACGCGTAACCATACCCCACGTATACATCTTAGGCTACAGAATTTTTATCGTATTCGGATATTCACTCTTCGGAACAATACATTAATGAGAGTATGTTGTGAAAAAATTAAGCAATTTGGTGCAGCCGTCTTTTAGTAAGGAGCATTTACGTTATTGGTACCACGCTAGCCAAATAATGATCTTGAAACTTCAAAAAACCTCATATCGTAATTTTCAGATATCTCTAAGAATACTTGAGCAATTTGTATGATTTTTTCAGAGTAGCTCCTTATTACATGACATTGTATAGCCCACATTTTATTTTTTCGATATGTTGACGTAAAACAAAATAGCCGCCTAAGACCTTTTTTATGGGAAATGTCGGTCCCCCAAGGAACATTGGAATATCTTTAAAACCAGATCACCAACCATCAACCATCGACACGGATTCTTAAACTAGAAGAGTTTTTTGAGAACTCATGAAAAAAATGGTGCAAAAATACCGAGAAACAAAAAAGTTATCGCGATTTGATTTTTGTTCTTGCGGTAAAAAATGAAGCTGTCGGTAGAGGGGTTGATACCATGGAGAGTCATCCAATGATAAATACTTTCGATCAACTTATTGAAATCTGTGAGATTGTTCTAGTTCATTGGTAATAATAACCACATAACAGTCACATTGAGATTATCAATGTGCCTCGTAATGTAATTGCAATGGAATTTCTATCACAATTATTTACTGACTATTCACCTAGTATGCAATATGAGTTGTACAACATATCAGCCTCAAATAAGCTCTTTTGAGTGATTTTAAGAAATTTTATTTTCGTCCCATACTGCCATAAAATGCACACTTGGTATTCCATTTACTCAATGCCTACTTACACTCTCGTGCATAAGTTTGGGTTCACCCCCTTAAAAACATGCAAAAGTGTTCAATCCATATCTCTGTGATTACACGTCCAATTGAAACTCTCTAAGCCGCATTCGAAAGGCAAAGAGTTATTCTTACTTCGTATGTATTTTTCAAAAAAAAAACATTCTTTAAACTTTGTATACTAATTTTTTACTTAAAGTTGTGACATTTTTCAAAAAACACACTGAAAAATCATATCTAATTTCCTCAGCATTGGATTGACCAAAATTTTAAATCAAAGTGTCATTAGAATCGTAATCATATATTCTTTGAAGAGACCCCACGAAATTTTGGCGGAAAAATCTAGAATGTACTCAAAATCAATGAAACACTCAGTCAAGTCATCGTGCAAAAGTTTGGGTTCACCCCTCAGTATGGTGTATTGTGCAAAAGTTTGGGTACACATGAACTTACTTAAATCTGTGAAATCTCAAACCAATCATGTACGCGCCATTATTTGCGCTCAAAAAAGCTTTAAACTTTTAAAATCGGTTGAAAAATGGCAGAGATATTGACAAAAATGATGATCGTGTGGCTCAGGTGAACCCAAACTTTTGCACGATTTGCATCATACTGAGGGGTGAACCCAAACTTTTGCACGATGACTTGACTGACTGTTTCATTGATTTTGAATACTTTCCAGATTTTTCCGCCTAAATTTCGTGGGTTCTCTTCAAAAAATATAAGATTATGATTCTAATGACACTTTGATTTCAAATTTTGGTCGATCCAATGCTGAGGAAATTAGATATGATTTTCAGTGTGTTTTTTGAAAAAATAACAACTTAAAGTAAAAATTTAGTATAAAAAATTAAAAAAAAGGTTTTTGGAAAAATACATACGAAGTAAAAACAATGCGGCTTAAAGAGTTTCAATTGGACGTGTTACCACAGAGATATGGACAGAACACTTTTGTATGTTTTTTAGGGGGTGAACCCAAACTTTTGCACGGGAGTTACAAATCGAATGTTACAAATATGCTGTTATGGGCAGTTAAGCTCGCGTTCGAAAACTAGGAAGTTCCACAATTTTTTTTTTACAAAATGATAAGCCGATTTATTCAGTTTCTTGCGACTTTTTTGTTACCGACTCAAGAAGTGTTTTGTTTTGATACGTGGTTGTCACTTTGTCTCTCCATACAGCGGAGCGGCGAAAGTAGTGGTTAGGTTGCGAAAGTTGAAAATCTTACCTTCGTCGTTTTGTAAATCCAGAAAGTAAACGTTCTAGAAGTGAAAAATCGAGTTGGTTCGGAGCGCAACGTGTAGAATTTCGTCTGCAAAACACGTAGAATCCATAAAGTAAGTTTGTTAATTTTTTTACTTGAGTCTGTTTGAATAAGTTTTCGAGAAATGTATTTTATCATGACAACGGTAGGAATGCTACTTATATGAATTGATCAAACGAAATATGTACAGTTCGCTACTATAAATTTCGAGGTAGTCTTGTACATGTTTTACATAACAGTAGAAACCCCATACCTTTTCTTTTACCTTATTTTTATCATTTTCAGAAAACCTTTGAATGGTTCGACGCTAATGTCGACTTACCGTATGTTCACATTGTATTTGAAGTACTGATAGGTGTTTTTTTGAACTGAGGTTGCATGAATTGCATCATTAATCAAGAGTACTCCTGATCACACAGCTATGGTCCCTCCCCACTAACAAAACTCCTTCCCATGACAACCATGGAGATGTAGAGGTGACCTCGGTCTCTAGAAACAATGAATGGCACACTAGCATTCCTTCCCTTCTCCGACGACCGTAAGGACGTGTCCGGCGCCGTTATTGACTTTTTCATGTTTGGAGTTCTCTAAAGTGTAAATTGAAGATGGAAAGCTACATCCATTCAAAATCAGTTTTAGAATGCCCGAATTTTTCCCGGATGCTAAAAAGATTAAAAAATGCATGACAAAATATTCCTGCAACATGATATTTTTGTTCTTTTTTTTAAAACAAAATGGTCAAAGTCCTCCAGACTTGATCTAACTTATTAATGAAGTATTTTTGCTTATAATTATGAAATACTGTGAGCTCAAACGGTTTGAATTTGACGGTTGAAACATCTAACAGAGCGTCCACTCCCTATAATTTATAGGAAGTTCAGAGAGATGGTTAAATGTTTGACATAAATCCAAAATTCAAAGATTGTGCTAAGAATATGGTCGAGAACTTAACGATAATCTGGCCAAGAATACCTTAAAGACCTCGCTATTTATTTACTCCTCGAAGATCTTGTCACAAATTCTTAAATAATATAACAAGAAATTTGCTGTGAATGATTGTAATAATTCGCTGTAAATCTGAAAAAGATCATATTAAATCTCTTCAGAGACCTCATAAGAAGTTTGTCATATATCAAAGACCAGTCAAACTATTCCAGACGAGGCTTCACCAAGAATCAGAACCATCAATAACCCCAGAAATCCCAAAAATCTATTTTCTTGGCTTAGATTTTCGCAAATTCCTACGAATCTACTAGAAATTTCTAGCAAAATCCGTCAAGGCTCTTTTCTAGAATCAACTAACAACCTTATTTTTTATATACTTATAGACTATTCAATGATCCCTCAGAAAGAAGTTTGAAGAAACTTATCAATTGAGGGGGTTAGAAACAAAAGGGTTTTAAGTCACAAAAAATGGTTTTGAAAAAATCGACTTTGATTTTTTCAGCATATTTTCATTCGAAACAAATTGCATGCTAGCCGCTAAAATAATGTCAAATGATGTTACTTTTTCTGTTGGACGAAAAATCATATAAAAATACCATTAGATAGCTTTAAAACAGTCGAATATTTTAGTATATTAAACTCAAAACCGGCCAAAATGTCACTTACACCCCTTTGTGTTTGGGCTTCTCAATTATCGGCTTGATTTCCGTTAGGATTTTAGCAAAGATCTTATCAAAAATTTGCCATCAATCAAAAAAGAAACCTAACAAGCATCTCGCCAAGAACCTAAAATTCCTAAGTCCCCTTCTAGAAATGTTCAAGGATCTTAAATGTTAACTATCTCTCTACCAACTCGTCAAAAGTTAGTTATGGTGCATAGTACAAGTTGGCAGACAGTCATGCACATCCTGCAAAAGAATCTAGTTTTACCCATAGTGCTTGAAATTTAAACAAATCGGTATTCTCGGTTTGAAATACATATTTTCCCGCCGTGTTCTCCAAATCCCCGGGTATGTCCCCTATTTTCCCTGGTCATTTGTATATCCCGGGTTTTTCCCGCTTTTCCCGGATGGATGGTCACCCTGTACATCTTTTGAATCCTTTTGCAACTTCGATTATTGTGGTCAATCACGGAGTAGCAACTACGAATTTTACGGTCAGCAATGCTTATGCTTATATGTTAGAAGATTCCTAGTCTAACCCTTCGTGTGGCCTATTGACTGTCATTTGACAGATTGTACTCATATGATTCCTGAACAATTAATTTATCGAAACAAAAAAAATACGTTTTAGTGATTGAAATCTGCATCGATCAAGGTTGTTTTAGTGATTGAAATCTGCATCAAGGTACATAAAATCGTTCAGAGCATCCTAAACAACAATCTCTTCGCAAATGTCGTAGTATTTCTAAACTAAATTGTCAGTTGAGATTTTAACATATTCGTGTCATTCGTTTTTTTTTTTTTTCAAAATATTAACACCAGTATGTCTAGCTTATATCTTCGTCAACAGTCACAATCGCATTGCGTACAACTGTAGATTAATGATAAAAAACAAATTCTGGATGAATCGTTCACGAGCAGCGAATCAATTGTCAAACAAAACGCAGCAACAAAGACAATATCATCTCCTTTTCTTGTAGCAACAATCTTGTTTTGCAACAACAATTTGTCACAACTTGAAAAATAATATGGCAGTGATGACTCATCACGTACGTAGCGAATTTCTAGTCTCTGCGTTACAATTTACGAGAATTTTCTCCTTGTTGGAAAACTTCGCTATATTATAATATTACAATCATCGAGGAAATTTCATTTTGTGCCAAAAATTACTTATTAATTACGAGTTGATAGGGGTGCAACAATGTTTCCCCTGTGTTTGTCATGACAATTTTTCTTTGGATTGTTTCCAAGTCCGCAAATGTTGGCACAACCAGTGAGCTTATTTTGTTGCTTGTTTTGCGTCAGTTTCAATGACAATTTGATTCACTGTTCATGAGGCAAGACGCCTATTATTAACTTGATCGAGCTAATATTCATAAAACTTGTTGTTTCGAAAAAAATATACCTTGAGTAAATGTTCAGAGCTGAAATGATTCAATTTAATGTGCACTTCATCTTAAATATTTTCATATTTTATTTTTGATTTTGATCGTAAAATATACAGCACTTTTTTTTCAAAATATTTAGCAAATTTTGCTCAAAATGGGGAGCGATTCTAGCTCATTAGCTTCAGACAAGCCTTAATTTACAAGTCTGAAAAGTGTTTCGATTAGATTTCCTATGATTTTCCAAGAATTTCGTACCGTTATATCAATTAAACCAGCGTTTCTCAACCGGTGGTCCGCGGACCCCTGGGGGGCCGCGGAGCCTGATCAGGGGGTCCGCGAAGCCTTTTGATGCGACCATTCCTTTTAAGCAACAAATTTTCCGTAAGATATTTCAAAAATTGAAAAAAAAAATAATTTAAATGCACTTATAAATTTGATACAATACCATTTTTTAACAATATTTGCAAAATTTGCAGTATTCTTTCCAATATTAATAAGGTTTTTGCAAACCAGAAAAATTTAAAATCGATGGAAACTTTCAATAAAGTTTTCCGTCCTCGGTTGGTCAACCTTAAATTAAACAGTCGTTGGTTAATTAATGTCCGTGTCCTCTTCAATTATTAAATTTCAGACAAATGTTCCTTTCTGGCATGCATAACATCACTCAACCAAGGTGTCAGTAAAAACCGAATTATGATTCAGACGACATGGATCAAAAGATTTAACTTTCATTCACGTTGGGCTTGCCGTTTTTCCATTGTTGTCGCAATGCCGTTTCATTATGTTTGGGTCTTAACCAAGCAGTCA
Source organism: Aedes aegypti (assembly GCF_002204515.2). Lineage (NCBI taxonomy): Eukaryota > Metazoa > Arthropoda > Insecta > Diptera > Culicidae > Aedes > Aedes aegypti. Next base: position 339,594,099 of record NC_035109.1, read on the forward strand.
TGATTGCTATGAATGAAGATCTTTTGTTTTGTTTATATTCTTAAGGTGAATTAGCGCAAGAGCGTATTTTTCGACGCAGCGTTTTTTTTTAACTTTTCAATCATGTCTATTTGCAATACAATACATATTAAGTTTTCAATTTGCAAAAAAAACACACATGCTATTTTTGTGTCAAACTTCATTGATAACATTTGAGGTATTCATGAGATTTTGGTAATTGAACCGGCACAGTGGCTTTGTCGTAAATGCTGTCCCGTATCCCCTTAATGAAGAAATGTCATTCACAAAACTGGCCGGTTGAGCTTTGCATTATTCGTTTACGCTCTTTGCAAAATTCGTAGTGAAATTAACGTTTGTAATCGATTTGCTTCGTTGTATTTTAAACGTTTGAGCTCGAGTTCCACGGAAATTTCATCAATTCGTGTGGGTAAACACTTCTTGATGAATTGGAACAGCTACAAGTGTTATTTATTACAGGCGCCGCAAAAATGGATAAGAAAAAAAAGTACTGTGAAGAATACATCAAATATGGATTCACGGTTCTTACCATCAATGGAATCGACAAGCCACAATGTGTATTGTGTAATATCGTGTTAAGTGTTGAAGCACTGAAACCATCGAAACTGAAACGGCATTTGGAGACGAAACATCCCGAGCACATTCAAAAGGACACGGCATTTTTTCAACGCCATGAAACCGGCCTTATACGATCGCGATTCGGCGCCACAGGCAGCATTCAACAACAAAATACCGCTGTTCTTCAGGCGTCATATGAAGCAGCATTGGAAATTGCAAAAAACAAAAAGCCACACACAATTGGCGAAACTCTGATCAAGCCCAGCATGCTGAAAATGGTAAGTTTGGTTCTTGGCGAGGAAAGTGCTGTCAAAATGCGACAAGTATCTTTGTCAAATAGTTCTGTGCAAAGACGAATAGCTGATATGTCCGAAGACGTTAAAATTCAAGTCTTGGAGGAAATCAAGCAGTCCCCTTTATTCGCAATCCAACTGGATAAATCTTTTGGTGTTCGTAAAATACGTTCACCTTGATAATTTGAAGGAAGAGTTTCTTTTCCGCAGTGATTTGGAAACTGCTACCATAAGTGATGACATTTATGGCTAAGGTAAAAACCTTTTTCGATTCCAATGGTTTGCAGTGGGAGAAACTTTGCGGGGTTTGTACTGATGGTGCTCCAGCTATGCTTGGATCTAAATCAGGGTTCCAGAAAAAAATTAAAGAACTCGCTCCACAAGCTAAAGGTGTTCATTGCATGATTCACCGATATGCCCTTGCCAGCAAGACACTGCCGAAGGATTTGCAAAAAGTGCTGGATTCCGTAATAAAAATCGTAAACCATATCAAGTCTGGAGCATTGAACACTCGTTTATTCAAAGAACTCTGTAAGGAAATGAACTCAGATCACGAAACTCTTCTTTTCCATACTGCTGTTCGATGGTTGTCGAAAGGCAATGTCCTTAATCGTGTTTTCGAATTAAAACACGAGATCAAGACATTCCTAGAAACGCAGGGAAAAACGGATCTTCTTGGTAACTTCTACGAAACCAGATGGAACAAGCGTCTCGCCTATCTGGCAGACATCTTTGATCAACTCAATTCATTGAACTTGAAACTGCAAGGAAAACAAACCAATCTTATTCTTTTCCAAGACAGCCTGCAAGCATTTGTGGCAAAAATCAAAAACTGGCGTCGAAAAGTTAAGGCTAATAATGTCGCCATGTTCGAAAGACTTTGCAGTATGCTTGATGAAGAAGCTGAAGAAATAGAAACGGAACTCAAAACAGAAATCATTGCTCATCTGGATTCACTGGACGAGCAATTCGAGCGCTATTTCCCTGAATTGACGCAAGAAGAAGCTGCTTTAGTTCGAAACCCGTTTTCTCCTTCATTGGATGTGGCAAGCCTTCCTGATAGAATTCAGGATGAATACTTGGACCTACGTAATGATTCCTCGGTTCGTGATTTGTATAACGAGAAAAACTTGAATCAGTTTTGGTGTACTATGTACAGATCGTACCCCGCAGTCTCCATGCAAACTCTGAAGATTCTCGTTCCATTTGCATCAACCTACCTCTGTGAAAGCGGATTTTCATGCCTACTCCAAATCAAGACAAAAGCCAGAAATAGACTGCATGTTGAGGACGACATGAGATTGGCGCTGTCAGATACGCAACCTCGGATCACCAAACTAGTATCACAAATGCAAACTCAACAATCGCACTAAAAATGGTTCAATGATCTCAAATGTAATATTCCTTGAATTGAATTGATGTGTAAATATACGCCTAATAAAAAAAAAACAGAGTAATAAACCAAACGTGTGCTTTTATTGAATTCTGTCTCTGAAAATTTTAGGGGTCCGCAGCTTAATTGAAAATACGTCAAGGGGTCCGCGATCCCAAAAAGGTTGAGAACCACTGAATTAAACTATAGATATTAAAATTTATCATTTTTTATAGTATTATTTTTCAATATAGTTTATTTTACTATGAGAAAATTCACCACGTGCACTACTTTGCAATGAAATATCCACACATCCAGGAACTAGACGAAGCCCGTATCGAAGTGTCTGGAGTTTCCCCGGCTTTGTCGCCGCTCTCGAACGGTTTGGATCACCTCCGTTTTCATTCCTGGTGATTCGAGCTCCATTTTTCTTTGCAGAACCATTCCACCGTTCGGGAGTGCCATCACGATCGATGGCGATGGCAACACTAGGCAGCAGGTTACCAGTAAAATCAGTGTCAGCTCCATGGTGGTTCGATATCAACTGAGGTCTCTCCATACTTTTGTGGCAGATATTTTTTCTTTTGAGAAGGTGCAAAACAGGTGCATCAAATCGGATTTCACAACGATGCTAATCGATTGGTGCGGCAAATTGAACGTTCTCAATTGGTTCGGGAATTGTTTTTTCCTGGAATGTCATGCTTGTCGTTAAATGAGTCATTTTATTACATGTCTGTGAAAGATTTAATCCAGGAAACTTGCTTTTGTACTATTTCTTTTCGAAATTAACTCAAAATATCAACCAGTAAAGTGCAGACATGATCGTCAATTGTATATTTCCAATTAGTAGTCAGGATTGGCCTTCCTTAGCCGAGTCTAACCGCGGCTACAAAACCAAGCCATGCTGAAGGTGTCTGGGTTCGATTCTCGGTAGGTTCAGGATCTTTTCATAATGGAAATTTCCTTGACTTCCTTGGGCATAGAGTATCATCGTACCTGCCACACGATAGACGAATTCGAAAATGGCAATTTAGGCAAAGAAAGTTTTCAGTTAAGAACTGTGGATGTGCTCTTAGAACTCTACCAAGGGGAGGACAGCTTTGCTTTGAGCTGGCTATGCGCCTCGAGCGAACTCTGAGTTACTCACATTTACTCAGAAATCAGCAAATCCACTTTTACTACTGTTAGATCTTGCTTCTATTTTCAACCAGTATGCCCCGTGGATAATTTTTTTCTCTAGGATTTGATAAGCATTTTTGGTTGCTATGTGCATATGATGACAACCGAGTTGAGTTACTCAGAGTTGCTCCAAAGCAACTCATGATCTAACTCAAAATCAGTAGGCTGTCTCACCCCTTGAACACTACGCTGAGTATCCGGCTCTGTCTCAGTAGGAACGTTAACGCCAAGTAGATGAATAAGAAGTCAGAATTATAGCCCAGGAATCAGAAATAATTGTTTTAATGCAGTATGAAAAGCTACTTTTTGATTGGAATCGATTTTAAAACCATTATACTACTTCAAATGTGACCAACAACAGACTTAACATCAATAGTCTAACGTTTCAAAAGATTGTTACAATTCAAATTGTCCTAAACTTTTTGAAGATCATAAGCTCTATCTATCATATAGCAATCCTAGTATTATGAGGGTTTCAAAATGGAATTTTTATACCTAATAGCAAGCTGAACATACAAAAAAAAAAATCGAAATATAATATATAATTAAAACTTTTTGCTCAAATTCAACTATTGTTGCTGAATGTTTCTGCACAAGTTAAAATGCATTGAACCTATCTTATATCGAAGATCACGACGCTAAAATTGAATTACAAAAAGGACAGTGATAAGAAAGTTGATAAGTCTTCAGGAGATTTTTTGATTTCTAAATTTTTATTACCAAACAATTCATCTACAACATACTTGCGATCGATTTCGGCTCATCATCAACCTTCGCTTTGCATCGACTTCACCAAATTGATCAGCTTCTCAAAGTCCAAATCGAACTTCTGGTTACCATTCACGCTTTGGCGTCGGTTCCTGATGGCACGGTCAACGCGATCCACCATGTCATAGAATCGATCCTGAAAAAAAAAAACAAAAATTGAAATCATAGCTAGCAGTTATCCCAAACTAGGAAATTTTTCACCTCCGTGTTTTCGTCGGCCGAGACATAAGCCACAGCGATAAGGGCGACTACAACCAGCAATAGAGCAAACTTCATTGTTTTTGCGCGAGTTCCTACAACTTTCGCTTTGATGTGCCGAGTTACAAGGTATTACTAAACGATTATCTTTGATGTTAACGGCGGTACGAACTTAACCAGTTAGAACGGATCAATGAATCTAACTACCGAATTGCTTCGAATAGTTAACGAGCCTTTTTAAATGGGAAATTTCCTTTGCAACAACGCTTCATTCATTAACTTCGATTAACTCGGATTCGTTCCATAAGTCATGGGGGGAAATTAGTTTTCTAATTAGGTTTAGAACCATGTGCCATAAATAGCATTGCATTTGTGCGATAGTTTCAGTCTAAATCCGTTTCACCGTCACCATGAAGGTTGTAATATTGACTTTGGCCGTTATCACCCTTATGGGTAGTCACATTCTTGGCGTTGATGGGTTAGAGGTAAGCAAAAGAAATTCACTCATTGGTTTCTACACTTCACTGAAATTCGCATTTTCAAATCTCACGGAAGGATGTTGCAATGGTCAGAAGCCGTCGGCAGAGCTTTGGCGGTAACATGAACTACGATTTGAATTTCGAGAAGTTTGCCAATTTGATGAAGGGTATGATGAAAGGTGGCAGAGGAGGAGGAACAGGTGCAAAGGCAGCTCCAGCAGTTGGAGCTGCTGTACCAGCTGTAACTGAAGCACCATCAACAAAAGCACCAACGACAGAAGCAGCAACAACAAAGACAGCAACGACAAAAGCGGCCACAACGAAAGCAGCGACCACAGAAGCAGCAACAACAGTGGCAACAACAACGGAAGCAGCAACAACAGCCGCAGTAACACAAGCAACAGCACCAAGTGCTGCGGAACCAAGTGGTACCGGACCAGGTGCAGCGGAACCAGCAGAGCCGAGGGCGAATGCACCCCCAGCAGATGAAGCCAGTGCAGCAAACCCAGTTGTCGGAGGGGCAGTAGAAAGTGAAGCAGTTGCAGCAGCAGAACCAAGTGCAGAAACGGAAGTAGTAGATAATGGATTGCCACCAATGAACGGTGGAACTATGCAATGAAAAACCAGTAGTATAGGCTGATTTAGATAAGCTAAGAAAACTTATATAGGCAAATCAATGTTGGTACGAAGAAACAAAAGTTTGAACAACCTCTCTAGAAGCTTCCCTGAAGAGTCTTGAATATACCCGATTCTGTTTTTGCACGGATTTTTTACACGGCCGTGCAAAAAAAGTTTCCACACATTTTTTTCCGCCAATACCTTATTTTTGCATGAAACGTCGAGAACTGGTGTTACTTTTTTTGCACGGTTTTTGAAATTTTGAACAAACTTTTTTTGCACGGTACGCATTTCCCGTGCAAAAACAGAATCGGGTGTAGTTTCCTTAAAGGATCTAGGAAGCATCCCTTGGAACTCTTGGATAGCTAGCTTTGAAGCTCCTACACAGCTTTCGTTCGAATCTCTTTAACAGTTGCCTTTTGTAGCTCTTAGACATTTTTGAAAATCAGTGGACAGCTTACCTTAGATCTAATGGATGCCTTACTTGGAAGCTTTTAGATAGCCTCTCTCGACAATTTTAACGATTTATGGAAGCTTGTACAGGACATATTCTTTAAAGAATCTTGAATAGATTTCTTTAATAATGTAGGATATATCCCTGGAATCTCGTGGGAAGTATTCTCTGCAAGCTTAGGAAGCTTCTTTTGTCCAGCTTCCCAACCTCAATCTTGCACAGTTTTTCTCAAAGGCTGGGAATTTGGCCTGTAGACCTGAACATCTTTCTTTGCAAACTCTAAAGGTTACTTATATACCTGAAGGACAGATTCTCTGGAAACTTTTATTATTTTCAGTTTATTTATGACATTTTGGACTTCCGTCGAAGGTCATGAACAGCTTCCATTGAAACTTTTGGATATTTCCCTTGTAGGATTTGAATTTTTTTGGCAACTCTTGGAACAGTACAATCCTCACTTTCGAAAAAGCTTTATAGCAGCATCGTGGGCAATGCTTCAAAAGTTTCCATTCACATTTTCAAATATGTCCCCTGAAAGATTTTCGACAGCAAATGTTGGTAAAAATGTACGAAGAATTTCCAAGAACATTGCTAAATATTGTCTCTGGAATATTGGACAGGTTTTCGGAATACTTTTTCACTATTTTAGGACTTATGTGGAAACGTAGACAGCTGCTCTTGGAAGTCTTTACGAAGCCTTCATTCGAAACTCTTTATTTGAAGCTCGTTGACACCTTACCTTGGCTACCCTACGCCTAACCTTGGCAGTTCTTCTGGGAAGCTTCTCTGTAAGCTCTTGAAAACTGGAACAGCTTACTTCTCTTCTTCTTTAATTTTTGGTATTACGTCCCCCTGGTGAAAAGCCTGCTTCTAAGCCTGAAAAATGTTAAGCTTTCTTCGCAAAACTTGAAAACTTATGTATACTTGATCAATTTCTTTTGGAAGCTCAACGACTTCTCTTGGAGCTCATGTACAGTTTCATGAGCTTTCAATCTTGTACAGTTTTCAAAATGTTTTCTTGGAAACTTTTGGTCAGCTACAATAGAAGCAATTAAACAGCTTTCCAGGATTGTTTAGTCCAACTATGTAACGTCCAACTACCTGTAACGCGGGTAGATCACCTTTACGAGGTGCGTTACGGGGTAAGATCTACCATATTGTACTCTTGTTGTATCTGTTCTTGTGAATACTTATAAGTTACAGTCGGAAGAGTATAAGAGAGTAACAAGCCACTAAGATCCACCTATTTGTCCTAGATGATGAGGAGGTCGAAGTGGAAAAATGGCTCAATCAGCATCTGAGGTTGGTTTCAACGCATGAGACAATTTCTTTCCAAGTTCAAGAGTTTATCTTTCGATATCTAGGAGGGAAACGATTCCGAATCAGTGGAGTAGCAGACCTCTTCACTTCTAAAATAAGCTTTCTGTATCAAGGAATCTAAATGTCTCATGCGATGAAACCTGTTCACAGTAGAAACAATAATTTGATACGCTAGAGTACCGATGCATGGTCAAAATCAGTATCATTCAACCAGCTTAGTGACCGAACCTGATTAAGGGGCGCGCTTTTGAGAGTTTAATGGTGACAAACTGTTTTCTCCAAAAGGTATAAATAGCGGTATCTTTTTCTACAGAGGCTCTATGCAAAATGGTAAAGAATGATATTTGTATAAAAAACGACTACTTCATTATTTCTCAATAGTAATGGAGTAGAACGACATGCACTAAACAAAGGACACGGGTATACCAAAAAAGATCAAAGAAAACTGGTCGCAGTGGTTCATCCCGAACAGAAACAGATGTAAGAAAATCTTGAATGCTCCTACATACATTCTTGAACAGCTTCACATGAAACTTTTGGACAGCTGCTCTGAAAGCTGTTTCACAGGAAGATTCAATTAATTTTCATAGGAAACTTTTGGAATAGGGTAAGTGTACCAGTTTTGGCCACCCTAAGGAAAAATATTGCTTATTTATGAATCAAAAGACCTTCGGTTACTGTCAATACATCAAACGAAAGCTTTCAATCCATGCTCAGCAGGAAAAATATAAAAACTAATCAGAAATTTCGATTTTGTATTAAAAATGGTGGTGGCGAATACTGGACCACTTGCACCAGTATTCGCCACGATTTTAATTTCGGTTCCCAAATTCGCCACTTACGTTGATTTCTTATGGAGGGTGGCGAATCAGGAACAGGTGGCGAAAAATAGGTGCAAAGGAGCAAAAAATTTAAGGAAAATGATTTTTTTCTATTGTTTTCTGAGAAAATTTTGCGGTTTCCAAGAATGTTTCCGTATCATCTTAAAGCAATTTAGCGAACACTAAACAATTGGCAACCATATAAGTCGTAAAAAGGTATAAAATCTGGGGTGGCGAATAACTGGCACATGGCGAATACCGGTGTACCTTCCCTAAATGAATAGAGTTACGCAATATACATTCCAAGCAGCACAGTTTGTTTGAACTTATAAATGAAAATATCTCTTGAAACTAATCACAGTGATTAACTTATTACGCGTGGTAAAGATGGATAAATTATGGATGAAATTATGAAAAAAAACACGTGCTCGGCAGTGATTCGAACCCAGAACTCTTGTATGCTAGACGAGCGCTTTACCAACTAAATTATCGAGCCACTTGGTGACCTTGAACGTAGTTCTTCACGTTTTTTTGCCCGAAAGTTTTAGATAGATTCAGTTTCTTCGTCACATCTCGAGCTGAACTGTTGGGGTTCCTTTGGAAAGCTTGAACTACCCGTTTGTGATCCTTAACACTATACGGAGATCGATTTTTGCCACTTTTTTCTTTCCGATAGTTGGTCAAAAGTTCGTGGTACCGATTTAAAACACAAGACACCGTTGAATGTACCATTCCCAGCTTTCTGCTGATGGTACGATGAAATAGATCAGGATTTTCGAGGTACGTGAGAAAAATTTTTTTGCGCCGCTGCACAGTGGTCCAGGAATCAGTTTTACGCGGAAAGATGAATTTTGAGCTTTAGAATGAAACATTAGACAAAAACGGACTTCTACAAAGTTGTTTGTATTAGTAAGGTCCTTTGTTTGGTGTTATTGAAAATTAGGGTGGACCACATTTTCATAGAAATTGTGTAACTAACTTCCTTATTTGTAGAAAATATACTATACATGCTTCAGCAAAGTTGTAGACCATTCAATTTCAAGCAACTTTGCTAAAAAAAGTTTTTTTATATCTCTTAAATTGACCGATTTAGAGCTATTTTCCTACGGTGACATAGGGTGGTCCGAACAAAATTGGTTTTCTGGCTCTAGAGTTTTCAATTCAAATTTCTCATCAAAGTAGTCTATGAAACACTTTTAGAGCTTGGAAAAATGCGTAGTTTGGTGAGTGAAAAAACTCGTTATCTCTTTCCGTATGGGAGTTATTGTTGTTTTTCTCTCAAAAACATGCCTATTTTGATTGTGAATATTTTTGATTGGGGCAAACATATAAAATATCTTTTGACGGCATTCGAAAGACAAAATAAAATTGTAAATTATATCAAAAAATTACAAATGTGTTATTTTTGTAACTCTAATAAAATGCCCTTAAAAACAAATGATTTTAAGCAGAAAAACTTTAATAACTTTTGAACTAAAAAGGATATCATCAATCTTTTTGCATGAAAATTTGCGTTTTGTTAAGTTCTAAAAGTCGTTCATAGACTGCTTTGACGAGAAATCTGAAATAAGAAAGATAGGACTTTAAAACTATTTTGAAGATTTTCATAGTATGTATTTCTTTATTATTTTGCATTTTGAGCATGAAAATAAAATTTTAGACAAAAATGATTTTCTACAAAATTGTTTATAAAAATTTAGGCTTTCATACTGAGTCATTCAAAACTAGGGTGGTCCACAATTTCACACAAATCATATAATCAACTTTTTTATTTGCAAAAATACTGGTGTATACTCTTTGGCAAAGCGGTAGAACTTGGAATTTGTTGTTTCTAGCACATTGTATTTTTTAGGTTTATGAATGGAAGGATTTTGTAAAGCAAAGGCCTTTTTACGTTATGAAACAGAAAGTTTTTTGATAGGAAATAATATATTTGAAACGATCACATTCTATATTGAAACATGAATATTAGATAATATGACAGAAAACATTTACATTTTATGAAAACATATTTTTGTTTTATAATTTATCTCAATGTATGTAATCTTCGCAGAAACTGGTCTACTGCTCGAATCGTATGGTTTTTGTTTACCATTGACAATGACAGTTCGATGTCTTCTATACTAGATATACTACTTGTCAGCAACTGGAAGTGGGTACAACTTTTCAACTTGCTTTTAACTCTAAGTTCCACATATGTTATGTGATAAGTGTTCCAACATAACATCACTTATTTCGATGTTTTATGAGACAAATGAGCGTATAAATTAATTCCAATAATGTTTGAGCTACCCATACCAAGCTATCGTTCGTCAAAAATCTGTGGGTCACCTGTGCTACCATGGGAAAAAGAGGGTTAAATTCAAGAAACCCCAGTTTCTCAGCTAAAACTGACCCATGCAAAATGTATAGGAAAATGTTCACCTACACAATATTTTTAACCTTCAAATAACAAAATCTTAGCCCTTCTGAACTTTTTCGTAAAAATATCAGAGCTTCATCAAAGTTCACCATGTGTGAAAGACTCTTAGGAAAATATTTAAAGACATTGATACAAATTTACAAAACTGCCTTGGAGCACCTACCAAAGCATTGCGGAGCACCAAGTGCTCCGCGGAGTACGATATGAAAACCGCTATTAGATGATTCCTAATCTAACCTGTCGTGTGGCCTATTAACTGTCATTTGACAGATTGTACTCATATGATGATTCCTGAACAATTAATTAATTTAAGCAAAAAAATTACGTTTTGGTGATTGAGATCTGCATCGATTGGTCGTTCAAGGTACATAAAATCGTTCAAAGCATCCAAAACACAAAAAAAAACTTAAAAACTTAAGGACAGCTTCCGTGAAAGCTCTTTCACAGCTCCTTTGAAGCTCTTGAAAAGCTTCCCATGAACCTAGTTTTCTTGAATGCTTCCCCAAGGGCTTTGGACGAGTTCTTTGGAATCTGTTCACGAGCTCCTTTGTAATCTTACGAACGAATTGAAAGCTCTTGAACCGTTTTAAGAAACTTATAAACGAATTTGTGAAAAGCTTTCGAACAGCTTAAATGGGAACTCTGGAAAAAAGCCTTGCAGCAACATGTGAAGCATTTGGAGCATTAGAAGAGGATATGACAGTAGAGAAATACTAAAGCCATTGGAAGCTTCTATATTTTATTGGGAGCGCCATAACACGAGAAGAAAGAAATCGCTACTGAATACAAAACTGAGGTATTCCATACTAGATAATTTCCAATACTTACAACCTGGCTGAATGAGCCCTGCATAAGAGGTAAAATACGTCAAATAAAATCTCATGCATATTCTAGAAAAAAAAAACAAGCGATAATCAGATCAGTTATTGTAATACCTAAATAATACATGATGGATTTCCATATTACAGTGAAATTTCTCATTAGTTGTTCAATATCTACAGCAGTACTCAATAGCTATCGAATACCAAAATGAAGTATTTTTAAAGGCCGTAGGACAACATTGTTTCAATACCATTAGAATACCAAAATGTGGTAATGACAACTGAACAATACCTAATAATGGTATGATACCAAAATATGGTATGCATAGATTATTACGAGTTATTTGTTCCTCCTCGGGAACCGCTCCCTTTCGAAGTCCTTGGAGTGCTTTCCTGGTTATGTGTAGACAGCTTCTCTTGAAGTTACTAAGCAGTATCTTTGTGAAAATGTTTGAAAATCCAATCTTCCAAATCTTCCTTAACATCCTTGCAATATAATAGTTTTCATCTTTTTCGGTGGTGATTTAATGGTGGCCCAAAAACAATGTTGGTTTATATGGAGATTTTGGAATTTTTGGCGGCCTCCCTGGAATATTCTAGTACATTTGACTGCTTCTCTTTAACTCTTACTAACGCCTCACTTTAGTAGCAGTTTTCTTGGAAACTTGTAAACCACCTTAGCTTGACAACTTGTAACAACTTCGTAAAAAGGATTGTGCTATTTTCCCGAAAGCACAAGCGTAACTTGTCCAGAAGTTCTTGAACAACTATTTTTGGAAGCTTTTAAACAGCTTCTCAGGATGATTCTAGACAATTTTATGAAAACAAGCAGAATAGATCCCATGGGAACTTCTGGACATAGTTTCTGTAGACTCATGGACAGCTTCTCCGATTGATACTTCAAAGCTTTGCTAGAACTTTAGAAGTAAATCAAACAAGCGTCACTGCATGATCTTTAATGCATCTTTGAAATCTCTTGGACAGTTTAACATTAAGTTGTTAGTTGGAACAGTTTACTTTTGAAATGTGGACAGCTTATTTTGGAAGTTCTTTCATAGCATCCCTATTGGAACTCTTGAAGTGTCTTTTTAAGCTCTTGAACTCAGGAAAAAAGATTTGTATGAAACTTTTCAATGGTTTTTTAGATAATCTGTCCAGAAATATTCCGGAAAACTATTGCAGTGCTCCTAGAAAAATTTTGAATTCTTCGACAGTATCTTTAGTAGCATTTGAACAGCTTTCTTGAAAGCATTCAGACAACTCTCTAAGCTTGTCGACAGCTTCCAAACAGCAATACTCTCGCTTTCAAGGAAGCTTTTGGAGAGTTTGTTTGAAGCTTACAAACAGTTTCTCTGTCTAGAAGCTCGGATGGTCATTTCGCAGCATTGTTGGAAGCACTTCATTGATGATGCTGATGGTCCAATTAGAATGTAAGTGGTCGATTTACCGGGAATCAATCATGAACCATAAACGTAGCAATTTTCTCTGAAAACTTTCGGAATTCATAAGAAACATAGGACAAGAGATAAAACTAAACCCATTGGAAGCCTCTAGATTTCTTTGGAAAAGCTTTCGTTGAATCTTCCCTAAAAATTATTGACTAACTGGTCTCTGTGAACATTTGGACAACGTACCTTAGGCGTTTAATCTTTCTATTGGGAGCTTGGAAGATTCATGAAAATTTGTCTTTGAAGCTATTAAAAAGCTTTCTTGGAAGCTTATTTGATCGACATCGGGCAGTTTTCCAGGAAACTGTTGCTGTTTTGGTCATATCTAAAGCATGCATTTGTTCCAATAACACAGCGTAACAAAAATGACATTTTTGCGTGTCTAAAGGAATTAATTATGTGTCTCTAGTAGATTTGGGGTAACTGAATCTGATGCCGTTCTCAGAAATTTCCCTGCACGTCATAATTTTTAGCTACAGGTCACCAAAGTTGTAAAAATCGCTGGTTTAGTTGATGTTTACATAGAATTTTAATTATGATAATTTGATTGAAATTGCACGATTAAATTTATACTTAATCGATTTTTATAACATGCTTGAAGTCTCCATACAAAACTCATTGTTTTTCTTATATGGCGAAAATACAATACTTTTCTAAATCACCAAAAAATAACTTTTGAGCATCGAAGGTATTATGAACTTTGCTGATAAGTATTTTGATACACATGAAGTTTGAATTATATGGCAAATTAAGCAAATAAATGGCCTTACAAGCTGGCCAACTTGCATGCAAGTTTGCTGAAATAGTTTAATTTTGCATTTTCAACAGTCAATATCTCAAAAACTAATTCGGTGAATAACGGTATTTTGATGCTTGAAACAAAAACATGTTCCGCAGTGTAATAAAAATGATTGTGTTATATTTAACTTGAAACATTTCTTCTGTGCTATAGAGACATAGCTCAAATCGCAAACGATAGAATCGCCATTCTCCGGACAGTGTCTTGTACACTTCGCAATAGATCACACTTAAGCCGCCACAAAACGCCATTCGTCATCATAGGCGAGCGAACAAGTGCCGTTTATATTATTTGTTATGACACTTTTATTAGATCCAAAGTGCGACTCCTATTGCCGTGTGCTCTTATTTGCAAACACTCAATCTCAAGTCGTTTACCGCTGCTCCCCCTCTGTCTTCACCTAGTCACACGGTTGCCAAGATTTTTGATTGATACGATTTATGACATGATTGTCGTCATTGACTGTCATCGACGTTGCTTGGTTAGTTGGTCAGACTGCCATTCTGGGTCCCGGTGATGGACGTTCTTTCATTCATCCGAGCGGACATTCATTGGATTAGCCATTAGTCCGAGCGTAGGTAGGTTTGGAGATCCGAAATCACAAATTTACGACGACGTTGACTATAAGGAAACGACGTCCCATTCCTCCCCCCCTGGGGGTGTGAATTGGAGGCCGGCAGTGATTGTCTTTTCCGTCTGCACCATTCTGTTTACGTTGGTCACGTGGAGCACCCCCCGCTGTTGAGAGAAGGTCATTGATCGTTTCGAACGCTGCGGGAATTTCTTCCGAACGTTTGTCACGGTGCTCCCCAGACCGTAATTATCAGAAGCAAAAACTATGCCAAACCTGTGCTCACCAATTGAGTTCTATAGCTAAATGTCTGGGCACAATTTAAAAAAAAATGATTGATCGTTTTTTGATTTACATAATTTTGATGATATTAACTAGTTCACGCATTCTAAGGTTTTTTAATTATTTTATTGGTTTAATTTCAAACATTACATTCATTTCTTATATCTAGGTGTGTGAAGCAACACTATCGCCCTAATTTGTTAAAACTAAATTTAGTTTTTTTTCAACAACATATTACATTTCATTTGCCGTAGAAGTTCAGAATGTTTACAGGTGTTTTGGTTTCCTCGGCTTATTAAAGAATAAAAAACGCTTGCAATTAACTTAACCTACACACATTCAGATATAAAGCATTAATCGTGGAAACAGAAGATTGCAACGATTTTTGTCTAAAATAATCAATAATTTGATTTGACATTTGTTCCAGGGAGAAAATTTCAGAATCATTTTCAAAATTGTATTTTGATTCCTCTGCAAAGATCTCTTCCTAGTATTACAACAGCTAGTCCATATTGGTACAGCATACAACATTTCTGCCCTGAAAATTGGTTTGAAGATCAAAAGCTTGTTCTTAACACAAAGTTTAGATTTTCTGTTGATAAGAGGATAACGACATTTTATATATATGATACATATGGCTTGAATGCCTTCAATGTGATTTTTGAAAGTTCAATTTTTATCTAGCATGAGCTCTAGATATTGGACTTTACCAATTTATTAGAACCCCTCTCAACGTGACAACATGTCTACTTGAAGGTTTCAAATAAAGATCTTTTGATTTACGTGGGAATATTATTAGTTAAGTTTTGGAAGCATTAAGATAAATCTTCCATTTTTGCAAGTATGAAGAAAAAATATGCAAGCTTTTTTGCGATCGACTACAGATGACACGCAGGATTCGTCCTTTGGCGGAGAGGCCTGTGTCATCCGCAAACAAAGATTTTTGACATCCCTAAGGTAACTCAGGTAAGTCAGATGTGAAAACATTGGTCCCAAAATGCTGCCTTGAGGAACACCATCTCTTACAGGAAGTCTTTCCGACTTGGAGTTCTGATAACACTGCGGAACACGTTTTTGTCTCCAGCACCAAAATACCGCTATTCACTTAATCAAGGGTTGCTGAATCCATTGCCGTTTTCAGAAATATCATAGCACGTTTAGATTTTGAGATATTAACTGTTGAAAATGCAAAAAATGACTATTTCAGCCAACTTGCATGCAAGTTTGCCAGCTTGTAAGGTAATCTATTGGCTTAATTTGCCACAGAATTTAAACTTTATGTGTATAACAATACTTATCATCAAAGTTTGTATTACTTTCGATACGGAAAAGTTATTTTTTGATGGTTTAGAGAGTTGTTGTATTTTGACATATAGAAGAAACGAAGAATTTTGTATGGATACTGCAAGCATGTTGAAAAAATCGGTTTAATCGAAATTTAATCGCGCAATTTCAATCAAATTATGTCTGAAATGAAAGTTCAAATTTTATTTTGCATGTTTGGTGGATTAGATTACAAATAAGTATGATAAATTGTACTTTAAATTTCATGTAAACATTAATAAAACCAGTGTTTTATACAACTTTGGCGACCTGTAGCTAAAAATTGTGACGTGCTGGAACATTTCTGAGAATGGCACCAGATTCAGCAACCCCAAATCTACTAGAGACACATAATTTGATCCTTGAGACACGCAAAAATGTCATTTTTGTTACGCAGTGTAATTAACCTGAAGTGTACGATTTGACAGATAACTTTAGGTTTTTCTAACTATGTATGATGGAAAAATAAAGCGGGTTTAAGCTTCAGAAGGTCGTTACTTGAAAACAGGATCTACGATTGAGCTATAAAAATCGACTGGTAAGCACAGATGTGATGGATTTTTTTTCTCCTGATAATAACGATCTGGGCACTACCGTGTTCGTCAATTAGGGCTGTCAACCATCCGGTAGGTCTCCGAAGGACGTTACATAAGCTCCCGTAGCACCGATTGCCCGCACCGGCATGGAATCGAAACGATTGGTTTATTGAGCTTTAATTAAGTTTTATGACCGGGCGAATCTTAAAGTGTGTCTTTTCGGATTGGATTCGACGTTTAACTGGGAGTCGAGGGATTAGATTGCATCACTCTGAGGCTGAATTTCAAAAATTTGCTCGTCGCTTGGCGACTAGTGGTGAATCGATACATTTTACTTTCGTCCTTTCATTTTGGCATTACTTTCAATTACTTTCAGACACATTTCGTGTTACATCGTTTACTAACTAAGCTTTTTTTCTCTTTATTTTACAGGTAAGCTACTTGAGGTCAATTGAAATGCATCGTGATGAATTAATTGCACATTACGAAAGTTAAGTATAATAGTGATATTTCATTAGTTAAGTCAATTGCATCTGCACATTGGTCACGACATTGACACTTGTCGAGTGAATTGCGCTTATGATATTAGGTAGGTTTTATCTTCTCTTTTTTATTTTCGACTTTTTGCAGTCAGCTATTTTTACTTTTTTAGGGGAAAGGTATTCAATATCGGCAGATAGAGATATGTTTGCCAAATTAAGTGTAATTGTGGTAACATTGTGCTAAAAGATTATGTAGCCGGCGGGACTTGAACCCACAATTTCCATTCTGTACACGGACGCATTACCAATTATACTACAGCTACGCTACGGTAAACTGAAGTATTTGGCTAATGACCTTTGTAGCATCCCCAAGCCCCACAATCTTACTAGTCCAATATACCACACTTATCCCTCACCATATCTCTATCTGCCGGCATTGAATACAGTCGGTGTGAGAAAACGCAACACTATTGTACCTACATCCCCAGGTAGGTTTTATCGTATATTATGAGCAAGATAGAACACGGAAATCTAAGATAATTTCGCTCAAAACTTTGAGCTGAATAGGATTCGCCTACATGCCTGAGCGAATCATGAACATTAAATCCTCAGATACCTTGGCAGCATTTGCTTAAAATCATGTAAAAATTTGCGATGAATGCAAAACATGATTTCAGTCGCAGTTTTCAGCTGCATTTGTTTATAATCCTGAGCAGGATACACTCAGAATTCTGAGCGAGATTCTTGCAGATTCCTGAACAGGATTCTCTCAGCATCCTGAGCAGGATTCTCTCAGATTCCTGAGTAGGATTCTCTAAGAATCCTGAACAGCTTTTTCTCTTTTTTCTGAACAGGATTCACTCAGAATCTTGAAAAGAATTCTCTCAGCATAATGTGCAAAATTCTCTCAGAATCCTGAATAGGATTGACTCAGAATTCTGAATTGGATTCACTCAGGGTTCTGAGCACGATTAACTCAAAATCCTGAACAGGATTCACTCAGATTCTTGAGCAGGATTCTCTTAGAATTCTGATCAAGATTCACTCAGAATCCTGAACAAGATTCTCACAGAATTCTGAGCAGGTTTCACTCAGAAAACTGAGCAGGATTGTCTCAGAATCCTCAGTAGGATTTTCTCAGATTTCTGAGTAGGATTTGAAAGATTCTCTCAGAATCTTGAGCAAGATTGGCTCAGAATCCTGAGAAAAATTCACTTAGAATCGTGAACAGGATTCACTCAGAATTCTAAGCCAGATTTACTCAGAATCCTGAGCAGGATTCACTCATATTCTTAAGCAGGAATCGCTCAGAATCCTGAGAAGGATTCTCTCAGGATCCTCAGCTAGATTCACTCAGATTCTTGAGCAGAATTCATTCAGAATCCTGAGCAGGATTCACTCAGAATCCTAAACAGGATTCTCTCAGAATCCTCAGCAGGATTCTCTCAGAATCTTCAGAAGGATTTTCTCAGATTCTTGAGTTGGATTCGCTCAGAATCCTGAGCAGGATTCACTTAGAATCCTGAGCAAGATTCTCTCAGAATCCCCAGCAAGATTTACTAAGAATCCCGAACAAGATTCACTCAGAGTTTTTAGCATGATTCACTCAGAATACTGAGCAGTATTCTCTCAGAATCCTCAGCAGGGTTCTTTAAGAATTCTGAGCAGGATTCTCTCAGATTCCTGAGCAGCATTCGCTCAGAATCCTGAGCAGGATTCATTCAGAATCCTGAGCAAGATTCTCCCAGAATCCAGAGCAGGATTGCCTCAAAATACTGATTATGATTCACTCAGAACCCTGAGCAAGATTCACTCAGAATTCTGAGCAGGATTCACTCACATTTCTTAGCAGTATTCTCTCAGAATCCTAAGAAGGCTTCACTTAGAATCCAGAGCAAGATGCATTCATAATCCAGAGCAAGAGTCACTCAGTTTTTAAGCAGGATTTACTCACAATTCTCAGCAGGATTCACTGAGAATTCTGAGCAGGCTTCACTCAGCATCCTGAGGAGGATTAACTTAGAATCCTGAGCAACATTCTCTCAGAATGCAGAGCAGAATTCTGAGCAGGATTCTCGCAGAATCCTGAGCAGGATTCTCTCAGAACCCTGAGCAGGATTCACTCAAAATCCTGAGCAAAATTCTCTCAGAATTCTGAGCTAAATTCTTTCAGAATCCTGAGCAAAATTCTCCCAGAATCCTGAGCGGGATTATGTCAGAATCTTGTTCAGGATTATGTCAGAATCCTGAGCAGGATTCTCTTAGAATCCTGGGCAGGATTCTATCAGAATTCTGGGCAGGATGCTCTCAGAATCCTGGGCAGGATTTTCTCAGAATGC
The DNA here is from genome assembly GCF_002204515.2 of Aedes aegypti. NCBI lineage: Eukaryota > Metazoa > Arthropoda > Insecta > Diptera > Culicidae > Aedes > Aedes aegypti. The sequence goes on from NC_035109.1 coordinate 339,613,200, forward strand.
TGGGCAGGATTCTCTCAAAATCCTGGGCAGGATTCTCTCAGAATCCTGAGCTAGATTCTCTCAGAATCCTGAGCAGGATTATCTCAGAATCCTGAGTTGGATTCACTCAGTATCCTGGGCAGAATTCTCTCAGAATCCTGGGCAGGATTTTCTCAGAATGCTGGGCAGGATTCTCTCAAAATCCTGGGCAGGATTTTCTCAGAATCCTGAGCTGGATTCTCTCAGAATCCTGAGCAGGATTATCCAGAATCCTGAGCTGGATTCACTCAGTATCCTGGGCAGGATTCTCCCAGAATCTTGGGCAGGATTCTCTCAGATTCATTAGCAGGATTCTCTCAGAGTCATGGGCAGGTTTCTCTCAGAATCCTGAGAAGGATTCTCTCAGAATCCTGAGAAGGATTCTCTCAGAATCCTGAGCAGGATTCACTCAGAATTTTGAGCAGGATTCACTCACATTTCTTAGCAGTATTCTCTCAGAATCCTAAGAAGGCTTCACTTAGAATCCAGAGCAAGATGCATTCATAATCCAGAGCAACAGTCACTCAGATTTTTAAGCAGGATTTACTCACAATTCTCAGCAGGATTCACTCAGCATCCTGAGGAGGATTAACTTAGAATCCTGAGCAACATTCTCTCAGAATCCAGAGCAGAATTCTGAGCAGGATTCTCGCAGAATCCTGAGCAGGATCCTCTCAGAACCCTGAGCAGGATTCACTCAAAATCCTGAGCAAAATTCTCTCAGAATTCTGAGCTAAATTCTTTCAGAATCCTGAGCAAAATTCTCCTAGAATCCTGAGCGGGATTATGTCAGAATCTTGTTCAGGATTATGTCAGAATCCTGAGCAGGATTCTCTTAGAATCCTGGGCAGGATTCTATCAGAATTCTGGGCAGGATTCTCTCAGAATCCTGGGCAGGATTCTCTCAGAATCCTGGGCAGGATTCTCTCAGAATCCTGGGCAGGATTCTCTCAGAATCCTGGGCAGGATTCTCTCAGAATCCTGGGCAGGATTCTCTCAGAATCCTGGGCAGGATTCTCTTAGAATCCTGGGCAGGATTCTCTTAGAATCCTGGCAAGATTCACTCAGAATCCTGAGCAGGATTCTCTCAGAATCCTGAGCAGCATTCACTTAGAGTCCTGCGCAGGATTCATCCAGAATCCTGAGCAAGTTTCACTCAGGATCATGAGGAGGATTCTATCAGAATCCTGAGCAGGATTCACTCAAAATCCTGAACAAGATTCACTCAGAACCTGCGCAGGATTTACTCAAAATCCTGAGCAGGATTCACTCAGAAATCTGGAACGGATTCACTCAGAATCCTGAGATGGATTCACTCAGGATCCTAAGCAAGATTCACTCTGAATCCTGATCAGAGTCCTGAGCAAGATTCTCTCAAAACCCTCAGAATCCTGAGTAGGATTCACATAGAATCTTGAGCAGCATTCACTTAGAGTCCTGCGCAGGATTCACCCAGAATCCTAAGCAAGATTCACTCCGGATCATGAGGAGGATTCTATCAGAACCCTGAGCAGTATTCACTCAGAATCCTGAGCAAGATTCACTCAGAACCTGTAACAGGATTCACCCAGAATTATGAAATGGATTCTTTTAGAATCCAGAGCAGGATTCTCTCAGAATCCTGAGCAGGATACACCCAGAATTTTAAGCAGGATTTGCTCTGAATCCTTAGCAGGATTTGCTCTGAATCCTTAGCAGGATTTGCTCTGAATCTTTAGCAGGATTCACTCATAATCCCGGGCAGAATTCACTCAGGATCGTTAAGAATAATGTTAAAAATTTGTTGAAAATTTGGAACAGGAATTATTTAGGATTCTGAGATGTATCGTGAGTATTAGCAGAAGAGAATCATTAATAAAATTTTATCGAACAGAATCCTAGACAGGATTTGATCAGATGCTAACTAACAAAATATTATAGTTCGACTTCATGGAATTGCTCGCGTCTGACATCCAACTTCTGCTTGGCGAATGTAATGTATTTTTTTAACTAACATGTAAGCGCAGTGCGTTACATTCATGCCGTTTAATTTTTGCAACGTTTACCAAAGGGGTCCTTTTCGTCACGCATCAGTATCGGGATCACAGCGCTCTCCATTCCACCAGACCATAAATCACATAGTGTTCTACCTTAGAGTAAGGTGGGGCAAAAGTTCGACCTTAGTGGTATAATCAAAGTTTCCAGGAAAACAATAGCAATTGAAACAAAATAAATACCATACAGTGAACCTTCAACATATTGACTACAATTTTGCTGAACAAACTTGTGTCAAAATATTTACCCATTTTTAGTTATAACAGTTTCAAAATTGATTATCTTATTCGAACTTTTGCCCCACCGGTGGGGCAAAAGTTCGAATCTAGTGTGGGGCAAAAGTTCGCTGGCTAAAAAAACAAAATATCGATCCTTTTATGACAGGCATACTTTACACCAGCCGTAAGCTTGAGTTTGACGAAAAATACACACTAAATTTTCATCAAAATATTGCCCAAAACCGGGTTAATTGTAATATATTCAAAAATAGCAGTTTTTTACAAAACTAAGTGGAAATGTAAAGTTTAAGTGACAATTTTCACACGATCAGACAAATATAACTAAATTTGAAGATAATAAGTGGATATTAGTCAATTTGCAAATTTTTCCGTGATTTTATACATGGGTCGAACTTTTGCCCCGCTAATTCGAACTTTTGCCCCACTATGGGCCAAAAATTGTTTTCAAGCATTTATGCAAAACCTAATACGCCTCAAAGCAACCTTATGATAGGCTTAGAAACGCCCTAACATAAAATATTGAAAAAGATTTTATCTTCAATTGGTTCCATGGAACGAAAGTTTGCCTAAAAATTAAAATATTCACTTCGAAAAACAACAAATAGCCATAACTTTTCCAAATCTCAATCGATTTGTATGATATTTGGATTAAAAGTCTCTTACTTGAATAGCATTCGAACCACCATGACATTTATAAGATTTGTGTTGAATTGAGCTGGAAATCTTAAAAAGAAACTCTTACCCCACTCGAACTTTTGCCCCACTTTACTCTACCTACCGTCAGCCGAGGAGAAATGGTTGCTTTTTTTGCTTGCAACGCTAAACCCCTAACAACCTCACAATGCATCACTGCACACAAAATGGCTTTCGACGAGATCCTTAGCAGCAGTGGCGCTCGGGGAGAAAGCTCCATATGAGCAACAACGCGAACGCGGCAGCCTTTCGACAGACATAAATTTTGCATATTATTCTCATCCCATTCCGTCGGTGGGTCCCGGCCAAGGTTCATATATACATCTGTAGGTTATCTGAAATGTCATAAGGGGATTGGCGGCCAATAAAAGTAGCGGCTCGTTTTGTTTACTAACATTGCCACGCTTTTTCTCGGATTTGTTTGATGAAACGATGCTTTTCGATTTATAGTGAAGAACTTCTCAAATGCTTTAGTATTTGATTGTTAAAATCTAATACAGTCATTGCAGAATTCGCTCTCAATTGAATTCGAAGCAAAGTGATAGTGAGCGTAGAAAAATTATGCATCTGTATCGGTCCATGACCAACAATGATTCGCAAGTTGTAACCAGCTACTGACATGATAAACAATTCCCGAACATCTGATAGCAGTAGTGTTACCCAGGTTTGGAGCTTGTTTAGATGGGTTTCATCGTGCATTGTTATCCTCTTGATAATAATCAATATAATGAATATAATCAGAGCTGTAGCAGTAGATGATGTATCATAATGTATAGTGGATCATGATTGTTACAGAGAGCGATAAGAGAGAGATTCTCTCAATTTTATCAGAATTCAACCCCTGATCCAAAGAGACAGAGAGAGGAGAGAATCTCTCATAGTAACACAGGTAATTTAGTATAGTTCAGCGAGAAATCATCTTTGCTCTGCCTACCGCTGCCCTTCTCAACAAACTGAGTAAGACCGATCACCTACAAATAAACGTACCTTGGTCCATGCGAAGTGTGTATATGTGACCGGCGGCACATGACTCTACTACGGGTGGTAGCCATCCTATGGTTGCATCGTCATCAACGTCACCATCGTCATCGTTCGGGGTTATTCTCGCAGATGCATGTCGTACGTCGGAGTGCACTGCACACCTGTGAGCACGCCCGTTTTTCACATTTGTCGTGCTCATCGTTCCGAGCCCTAGCCGTGGAGTCCTTCTGGTCCTTTTTTGCTTCCGAGGCACAGTGGCCTATCACAAATATTTTCCTCAATGTTTCATGTTATGAATAGTATTTCCTTAAGGCTTCAGATTAATTGGTATACATTTCGATTTTTCTTATCATGTAAATTGTCAATATCAGGTTTGAATAAATTTGAATAAAAGTTTGACTTGATATTAACCTTAAATTGGTGCGCCTAAAATTATATGTCAGTACAGCTGAACAATTCATGCTTTTTTAACCCAATGTGTCAAATATATCAAATGTCGATTTTTTTTCTTTTAGTCTTCTTGGTCAATTTTTAAATAAAGTGGGGCCACCGTGCGTGGTAGAGCTGAGCAGTGACTCTGGTGGGTTTGGGAATAATGTGCGAATTGGAGGTCTCCATTTCCACATTCGCTGGATGAGCGGAAGGGATTCAGTTGGGACTGAGGGAGCAGTAATAGGATTTAAGAGGGGCAAACCGCGACGGGCGCTGTGTGTCGATTGTGGTGTGGTTTTCGTGTTTGGTTGGTGTTTGGAAGGGTCTTTTCGTGAAAGCGGTGATTCCCAAATAGTTTCGATGAGTGATGCTTCAGCATGCGCCAAGATGACCATATTATAAGTGATTTTTATTGTTTGATTGACCAACGACAAAGTTGATAGCAATTGCAGGCTAAATCATCAAGCTAATTTGAGACATAACCCATTTAGAGACGACATTTTTTACACCTTTAAAAACAAACAGATTTGATTTTTTCCATACAGATGTATCATTAAAAATATCAAATATATTAGAACATGCTGCAAAAGACATTTTCAAGATGTTAGTGGTCATCCAGAATTAAATCTACCAGCGCAGTTAAGATTTAAAAGATGTTCCATTGAATCAAAACATTTGCAAGTAGATCTACAAGATCTAAAGGTTGCTATTTCAGTGTATATGATCCAAGCTTAACTTTGTTTAGACATACCTATGGTTTCTATTTCGTGATTGATTCTCACTGAATCCTGAAAAGAATTCTCTCAGAATGCTGATCAGGTTTCTCTCAGAATCCTAAGCAGGAATCTATCAGAATCCTAAGCACGAATCTATCAGAATCCTGAGCAGGAATCGTGAGAAAATCCTACTCAGGATTCTGAAAGAATCCTGTAAAGAATTTTGAGAGAATCCTTCTCAGGATTCTCTGAGAGAATCCTTCTCAGGATTATTCTGAGAGAATCCTGTATAGGATTTTGAGAGAATCATGATCCTATACAGTAGGAGTAGGAGAAATTGAGTTCTCAGACAATCCTGCTCAGGATTCTGAGAGAATCCTGCTCAGGATTGTGAGAGAATCCTGCTCAGGATTGTGAGAGAATCCTGCTCAGGATTCTGAGAGAATCCTGCTCAGGTTTCTGAGAGAACCCTGCTCAGGATTCTTAGAGAATCCTGCTCAGAATTCTGAGAGGAACCCTGCTCAGGATTCTGAGAGAATCCTGCTCGTGACTGAGAGAATCCTGCTCAGGATTCTGAGAGAATCCTTTATAGGATTCTAAGAGAATCCTGTATAGGATTCTGAGAGAATCCTGTATAGGATTCTGAGAGAATCCTGCTCAGGATTCTGAGAGAATCCTGCTCAGGATTCTGAGAGAATCTTGCTCAGGATTCTGAGAGAATCTTGCTCAGGATTCTGAGAGAATCCTGCTCAGGATTCTGAGAGTATCCTGCTCAGGATTCTGAGAAATCCTGCTCAGGATTCTGAGAGAATCCTGCTCAGGATTCTGAGTGAATCCTGCTCAGGATTCTGAGTGAATCCTGCTCAGGATTCTGAGTGAATCCTGCTCAGGATTCTGAGTGAATCCTGCTCAGGATTCTGAGTGAATCCTGCTCAGGAATCTGAGAGAATCCTGCTCAGGATTCTCTCAGAATCCTATACAGGATTCTCTCAGAATCCTATACAGGATTCTCTCAGAATCCTATACAGGATTCTCTCAGAATCCTATACAGGATTCTCTCAGAATCCTATACAGGATTCTCTCAGAATCCTATACAGGATTCTCTTAGAATCCTATAAAGGATTCTCTCAGAATCCTATAAAGGATTCTCTCAGGATCCTGAGCAGGATTCTCTCAGTCACGAGCAGGATTCTCTCAGAATCCTGAGCAGGGTTCCTCTCAGAATCCTGAGCAGGATTCTCTAAGAATCCTGAGCAGGATTCTCTAAGAATCCTGAGCAGGATTCTCTCAAAATCCTATACAGCATTCTCTCAGAATCGTATACAGGATTCTCTCAGAATATTGAGCAGGATTATCTAAGAGTCAAGAGCAGGATTCTTTCAGAATCCTGCATTTGAAATCCTGCACAGATAGCGACACAGGATTCACTCGGAATCTTAGCAGGATTCTCTCAGAGCCACGAGCAAGATTCTCTCAAAATCCTGAGCAGGATTCTCTCAGAATCCTGAGCAGGATTCTCTCAGAATCCTGAGCAGGATTCTCTCAGAATCCTGAGCAGGATTCTCTCAGAATCCTGAGCAGGATTCTCTCAGAATCCTGAGCAGGATTCTCTCAGAATCCTGAGCAGGATTCTCTCAGAATCCTGAGCAGGATTCTCTCAGAATCCTGAGCAGGATTCTCTCAGAATCCTGAACAGGATTCACTCAGAATCCTGAACAGGATTCACTCAGAATCCTGAACAGGATTCACTCAGAATCCTGAACAGGATTCACTCAGAATCCTGAACAGGATTCACTCAGAATCCTGAACAGGATTCACTCAGAATCCTGAACAGGATTCACTCAGAATCCTGAACAGGATTCACTCAGAATCCTGAACAGGATTCACTCAGAATCCTGAACAGGATTCACTCAGAATCCTGAACAGGATTCACTCAGAATCCTGAACAGGATTCACTCAGAATCCTGAACAGGATTCACTCAGAATCCTGAACAGGATTCACTCAGAATCCTGAACAGGATTCACTCAGAATCCTGAACAGGATTCACTCAGAATCCTGAACAGGATTCACTCAGAATCCTGAACAGGATTCACTCAGAATCCTGAACAGGATTCACTCAGAATCCTGAACAGGATTCACTCAGAATCCTGAACAGGATTCTCTCAGAATCCTGAGCAGGATTCTCTCAGAATCCTGAGCAGGATTCTCTCAGAATCCTGAGCAGGATTCTCTCAGAATCCTGAGCAGGATTCTCTCAGAATCCTGAGCAGGATTCTCTCAGAATCCTGAGCAGGATTCTCTCAGAATCCTGAGCAGGATTCTCTCAGAATCCTGAGCAGGATTCTCTCAGAATCCTGAGCAGGATTCTCTCAGAATCCTGAGCAGGATTCTCTCAGAATCCTGAGCAGGATTCTCTCAGAATCCTGAGCAGGATTCTCTCAGAATCCTGAGCAGGATTCTCTCAGAATCCTGAGCAGGATTCTCTCAGAATCCTGAGCAGGATTCTCTCAGAATCCTGAGCAGGATTCTCTCAGGATCCTGAGCAGGATTCTCTCAGAATCCTGAGCAGGATTCTCTCAGAATCTTGAGCAGGATTCTCTCAGAATCCTGAGCAGGATACTCTCAGAATCCTGAGCAGAATTCTCTCAGAATCCTGAGCAGAATTCTCTCAGAATCCTGAACAGGATTCACTCAGAATCCTGAACAGGATTCACTCAGAATCCTGAACAGGATTCACTCAGAATCCTGAGCAGAATTCTCTCAGAATCCTGAGCAGAATTCTCTCAGAATCCTGAACAGGATTCACTCAGAATCCTGAACAGGATTCACTCAGAATCCTGAACAGGATTCACTCAGAATCCTGAACAGGATTCACTCAGAATCCTGAACAGGATTCACTCAGAATCCTGAACAGGATTCACTCAGAATCCTGAACAGGATTTACTCAGAATCCTGAACAGGATTCACTCAGAATCCTGAACAGGATTCACTCAGAATCCTGAACAGGATTCACTCAGAATCCTGAACAGGATTCACTCAGAATCCTGAACAGGATTCACTCAGAATCCTGAACAGGATTCACTCAGAATCCTGAACAGGATTCACTCAGAATCCTGAACAGGATTCACTCAGAATCCTGAACAGGATTTACTCAGAATCCTGAACAGGATTCACTCAGAATCCTGAACAGGATTCACTCAGAATCCTGAACAGGATTCACTCAGAATCCTGAACAGGATTCACTCAGAATCCTGAACAGGATTCACTAAGAATCCTGAACAGGATTCACTCAGAATCCTGAACAGGATTCACTCAGAATCCTGAACAGGATTCACTCAGAATCCTGAACAGGATTCACTCAGAATCCTGAACAGGATTCACTCAGAATCCTGAACAGGATTCACTCAGAATCCTGAACAGGATTCACTCAGAATCCTGAACAGGATTCACTCAGAATCCTGAGCAGGATTCTCTCAAAATCCTAAGCAGGATACTCTCAGAATCCTGAGCAGGATACTCTCAGAATCCTGAGCAGAATTCTCTCAGAATCCTGAACAGGATTCACTCAGAATCCTGAACAGGATTCACTCAGAATCCTGAACAGGATTCACTCAGAATCCTGAACTGGATTCTCTCAGAATCCTGAGCAGGATACTCTCAGAATCCTGAGCAGAATTCTCTCAGAATCCTGAGCAGAATTCTCTCAGAATCCTGAGCAGAATTCTCTCAGAATCCTGAACAGGATTCACTCAGAATCCTGAACAGGATTCACTCAGAATCCTGAACAGGATTCACTCAGAATCCTGAACAGGATTCACTCAGAATCCTAAACAGGATTCACTCAGAATCCTGAACTGGATTCACTCTTAATCGTGAACAGGATTTACTCAGAATGCTGAGCAGGGTTTTCTCTGAATCCTGAGCAGGATTCTCTTAGAATCCTGAGCAGGATTCTCTCAGAATCCTGAGCAGGATTCTCTCAGAATCCTGAGCAGGATTCTCTCAGAATCCTGAGCAGGATTCTCTCAGAATCCTGAGCAGGATTCTTCCAGAATTCTGAGCAGGATTCTTCCAGAATCCTGAGCAGGATTCTCTCAGAATCCTGAGCAGGATTCTCTCAGAATCCAGAACAGGATTCACTCGGAATCCTGAACAGGATTCACTCAGATTCCTGAACAGGATTCACTCAGAATCCTGAACAGGATTCATTCAGAATCCTGAACAGGATTCATTCAGAATCCTGAACAGGATTCATTCAGAATCCTGAACAGGATTCATTCAGAATCCTGAACAGGATTCATTCAGAATCCTGAACAGGATTCACTCAAAATCCTGGACAAGATTCACTCAGAATCCTGAACAGGATTCACTTAGAACTCAGAATACACTCTTAAAAATAATGATAATCACTCGATACGTAATTCACATCTTGACTGAATGACACATGATGTGAGTGATGAAATGACGTAGAAATGGGTTCTGAAAGATGTATTGAAAGAAAAATGTATTTTTACATGATGAAGGACATGAATCAGAATCTTGAACGGGATTGACTCAGTGTCCAGAACAGGGTTCACAAAGGCTTTCAAGCAGGGAATTTTGAGCAGGATTTTTTCCGATTTCTGAGCAGAATTGGATCAGAATCATGTGCAAAATTATATCAGAATTTGAAGCAGGAATCATTAAATATCCACTCAGCATACTGAATAGGTATCGCTTACAGAACCCTGAGCACAATTCAGTTAAATTCTTTAACAGGGTTCAATTGCAAGCATGTTTCACTCATAATCCTGACCAATTTAATTTTTAGATTTCTTCCACAATCCTGAGCAATATTTGCTCATTGTTCTGAGCAGGATTCGCTTTAGTTAGTTTAGATTTTTGGCCGAAATAATGCAAGGGAGGGGGATTCGTTCAGTATATGGTTATGGTTTTACTCAGAATCAGCAGGATTATACACAAGTAGAGTCTTATACACGACACTGAAGACGACCTTAAAATAGAAATTAAAGTATTCTGATCTATGTCATTTTGGTAAATAAATTTCAGTAATATGCCAAATATTGCTAGTAGTTTATTACTCCAAATGCTTGGAGTACATTTCCCTAAAATCTTTCAAAAGAACTTGTGCATTCGATCATTACACCGACTATATATGTCGTGGCACGTTGAGAACCTGTGGCCCTGTAGGTGTTCCTCAAAACAACGTTGTTCACGAAGGATTGTGACGATTGTGTGCAAAACCGGGAAACGGGAAATAACATGCAATATGTTTTCCTTACGTCACATTACTGTTGGGATATTTGCTAAAATGCGACGCGGGGATCAACGAGTGATGACATTTAGCATTTCCGGTTGACAAATGGGAACGCATTCTTCAAAATCCCACTACCCGATCCGTCACGAATCGAAACAGAATCACTTTCGAAACGCCTTCAACCATCGTCACTGACAGTGGCAGAAACTTTCAACGAGGAGCAAGTAATGTACATCCGACTGAGACATGCAAATATTTGCATCGATGCTGCTGCTGCTGTCGTTGACTGACACAACAAAATAAACATCAAAGATGAAACAATCTCCTCTTGGTTGGTAGCATAGCAGGACTTCACTGCACAGTTGTTTCATTCGATATGCATCCATTGCATCCGGTTAAACCACATGAACTGTCAAGAGCTCAATATCCCTGCTGTGGAACGCTTTTGTCCGGAACGAACTCCCCACACATATTGGATTGGGCTGGGCAAGCAGTAAGAGCTTTTTGCCATTTAAATATGCAAGGGATTGTTGGAAGCAACTTTCCCTTCGAGTTGTATCGGTGTGGGACCGCAAGCTTCTCGGTTTCCAAAAAGGATGTCTCATAAATCTAAAGTTCACATGCTCGGGGCAGGGATTATAGGGTTCTTTGATATGCTGGTCAGCTATTGTCCGATGGAACGGAATCAATTACTGGAAACGAATGGTCTTAGAAGAGGTCATTTGATTTATTCTGAGATTGTTTAACTGGAAGGGACTTCTTTTTATTGCGTATAAGTAGCTGGGGGATGACCTGGAAGGCGAAATTGTTTTCCGTATCAGTTGTTGGAAGAAATTTATGTGTAACGATAAATTTATATATGACAAAATCAGAATCTTACTGTTTGACGTGTCTGTCCCGTTTGTGTCTATTTCCCTGTCAGAAATATGATCTCAGAATTCTAATCGATTGTACTCACGATTCTTAGCACTACTGTCCAGGATTTTGAGTAAATTTTAATCAGGTTTCTGAGTTTATCCTAAATCCTGAACCGGGTTCCGAGTAGGATTTGTAATGATTTCTCCTCAGTACTTTAAGTGAACCCTGCTCAGGATAAAATCTTTCTCAGAATGAAAATCTGATCCTGCTGAGGGTTCTGTGTAAATACTAAACCGTATACTGAACGAATCAAACTTAATATAATATGAAAATGCGGTTCCTATTCAGTGATTCCTTTTCAGGAATCTAAGTGAATCCTGTTCAGGATTCCGAGTGAATCCTGTTCATAATTCCGACTGAATCCTGTTCAAGATTCTTAGTGAATCTTGCTCATGATTCCGAGTAAATCCTGATCAGAATTCCGAGAGAATCCTACTCAGGATTCCGAGTGAATCCTGTTCAGAATTCGATGTGAATGATGTTCAGAATTCTGAAAGAATCCTGTTGGGGATTCTGAGTGAATCCTTTTCAGGATTCATAACAAATCCTGTACAGGATTCTGAGTTAATCCATATTAGGATTCTTAGCAAATGCTGTCCATAATTCTAAGTGAATTCTGGCCAGAATTTTAAGTGAATCGTTTTCAGGACTCTAAGTGAATTCTTTTCATGATTCTGAGTGTATCCTGTTCACGGTTCTTGCTTTAGATTCTTGTGAACTAATTTTCATTCATCAAAAACTTTAAAAGAATCCTTATTAGAAGTAAATGGTATTCAAGTTGCAAAATTTTGAAACATTTCTATTTCTAGTGAAGGCAATGTATTCCGTAATCTTGCTCTGCATATGCAGAAGTAACGACCATTGTGTTTGCATCTACTACTTTCTGATTCAATGGCGGGTACCTCGCCTTTAATTAAATGTTTTACGACTCCGACAACAATCGACTGCGCATAGAGCTCTCGCTCTCCTTTAGCATCTTGATAGACCATTTGTTCTTATATTGTGCCTCAATTAAAGAAGCCCGCCACTCATCCCCATAAGAATGGCTGCTATTGCATTGAATTGCATATACATTGTATCCACATCTGGGCACCGAACCAGCCCGAGGAAGTGAATGGGAAGGGGTGAACAACCATAACAGGAACATCCAGCCGGGAAACCTGCCTCTTTGGAGCAAATGTTTGCTCAAGCTCATGTGGAGCCAACCAGCAGCAGCATCACTAGACAAAGCTTTCACATGGACCTCCTGGGGAAGTCGGTGCGATGTCGATGCACGATACGCTAGAGACGGAGAGATGATACCAGGGGGTCTTCTTTAGCCCTGCGGCTACGAAGCGAAGCCATGCTGAAGATGTCTGGGTTCGATTTCCGATCGGTCCAGGATCCTTTCCTATTAGAAATTTTCTTGACTTCTCTGGGCGTAAAACATCATCGTGCCTGTCACACGATATACGAATGCGAAATTGGCAACTTTGGCAAAGAAAGCTCTTAGTCAATAACTGTGGAAGTGCGCTTAGAATACTAAACTGAGAAGCAATCTCTGCCCCAGTGGGGACGTAATGCCCAGAAAAAGAAGAAGAGAGATGATTCCACTACAAGGTGGAACGGAGCGCAATGCCATCAGTCGTGTCGGTGGGCGAATCCAACTGTGTGTGAATGGCGCAATAAACGCACGAAGGACGACGACAACCCCCGCAAAGCATCACGCAATCGCCACCCGTGGATGTGGAGTCCAAAGACATTTGGAGCAGCACACGTGTGTTGTCACATCACCGGAGGATTCGACGGATTCATGCTACCTACCGTGTGTATGTGGGTAGAGGAAGGTGGGTGATGATTGTGAATATTTGAGTTTAAATTTGGATAATTTAATTGAAACTCTTTCAAATTTGTCATTCAGAACACATTAGCGACCGTGTCCTATTGAAGTTCAAATTGATCGTTTTCCTGCTTCGCTGAATATTCTGGAGTATATAAATCGTCGAGGTGTGACCATCTATATCCACAGGCTCTTCAACAAGTGTCTATTGAAACTCTTTGATGATATAAAACTATAACATAGAAAACCTTTTTTACTGAATTTTACTGAAGGACCTGAGTAACAATGAAGGGTTCCCTTCTCTCTTGTTCTCTTTAGATTATAGCAGTGCAATACTAAAGCTTTAGAGAAGTTTTGCACAAAACACTCAACAGAATTGGTTGAAGTGGCTAAGTTATTGAATAAAGAGAAGGTGAAGATGCATCGTACCCAAACCTCGAATTTTCAAGAGTCCCAATCTAGAGTAAGTCACAACCGTTCACGCTGATATTTTGGTCACCACCAACGAGTGAGTTAAATTTTCAGCACGACTGGTTGTCTGTTTCTCTAGATTTGTGCTCTTAAAAATTCGAGGTTTGGCTTCGATGCTTCTTCACCAGACAGTAAACCAAGAGAGCCTCTTAGTGTTAGACAGGTCAAATTGTCAGGAAGTAAAAAGAAACAATTATTGGCATCTTTCAGATTTTCCTGGGGAAATCCATGAAAGAGTCTTTGGCAAAAAAATATCCTGTAGGAATTTCAGGGGGAATACCTGGGTAAATTGCTGAAGGAATCTCTGAAGGATTACCTAGATAGCTGAAGCAGTGGCGTATCCCCGGGAAGGGGGGTATTTTGATGTTATTTGCTTACCAGCACATCGATCTGTTTTATTCTCAGAGAATAGAAACCAAGGAGAAGAAAGCAAACTAGATGAAAAGGTGGTGTAAGGGAACGGCGAGAGAAATTGGATTAGCCAAGGCTGTCTTGGTAGTGTTATTCGAACAACACGCCAGGCCGTTCCCATAGGGGACGTTAGCCAGAAAGAATGACGTTTCAAGTAATACTGTTCCATATGGTATGTCCTCTTCAACACCTAATCCGATTTCTATCGCCGTTCCATTATTGCATCTATCCATTAAGTTTTCATTTCTTTCTTCTGTTTGCTCCCAATCAAGTTTGCCAGAAACTCCTCTACGATGCAAAAATGAGACGACGTTTTTAGGGGAGTAAAAATTGCACTCAAAATTTTCAACACAGGAACACAACGATTCGAGTGAAAGTGCAAAAAATTGCGAGGATTTTTTATGCTGCTCTTTCTCTCTTGTTACTCCTTTACTCACACTTTAAAAGTACTCTTGAGTGTCCCGCCCGAGCAAAACAGTCCTCGCGGAGTTGTGATGGTACTCTTTTTTATGCACTTTTCCTCTGTTGTGTTTTGTGCTGCATCTTCCTCGCTCATTTTTCGTTGTCTCTCTGCTTAGTATTTTTAGGCTCTCTCGCAAAGAAGCAAAGGGAGCACGCTGCTCTAGAGTATGTCACCGAACTCTGATGATGTTGAGGAGTATTATCATGCCTGCTCTTTAATAATCAGAGCAAAAACAGACCGACATGGCAGTAAACAAAATGAATATTGCTTAATTATATTTTATGAAAAACATTCATTATGTATTTTATTGAGGTCATATTGGGTTAATGGGTCTTTCACCGAGAGCATTTATTATTTAACCAAACTTCAGATAATCTCATTCTTTATAACTACTCGTATTTGCAATAATGTTTCACATTTCTATTCCAAATATTCTAGGACTGCTAACTGCAACAACACACTAAATATGAGAAATTTTCGCTGCGAACAAAATAGTAGGGGAAGACGGGGGAAGAGCGCCCGCCGGGGTAAGACGGACCACCTTCAGTTTGGCATGAAAATGACGGTTTTCTTAAAAGTTCACCAAGCACTTTTCATAAATACAAGATTTTTGACATTCCGAGCCATTTAGGATGGTATTTACATTAATTTTTTCATACCATAGTTGTGAAAATTGCGCAAGCGGGGTAAAAACGACCACTGTTGCTGGGGTAAGACCGCCACCCCTAATTTATACCAAATAAATTGTCCAAACCATTTTGAAAGTTGTAACTACGATTTACATTACTATTCAAGTAAAATGAAATCAATTTTGTTATAAAAACAAGCCAAATCCGAATATTTTTCCAAAATATGGGTGTCTCAAGGTAAAATTAAGTAAACAGCTAAGTTTTTTTATTAATTAACCCTAAAAATGTTCCAATATCCCCGTTTATCAATGTGGAATTCATAAAACATTATAGTTTTCAGAATCTTAGGGAACTGATATATTTTTTCACAAAACTGGGTACGAAAATCGTGGTGGTCGCTTTTACCCCGTGGGTGGGCGGTTTTACCCCGTCGCTAAAAATAATCTTGATAAGACATCACTTTTTGAAGCGTAAAGAAATAAATATTTTTTTACAAATACAACACCTGTGATATTTTTTGATCATGCCTAAGGCTTCAAAAAACGACATATTGCGTCGAAAAAGGATTTATTAATTCTTGATTTTGACATATGAATTTACATGCTTAGGCGGGCGGTCATCTGATTTTTATTATGATTAGTATTCGTTCAAAATTAACAATTTTCTTAGTGTTTCATAATTCTAAAATTATATAGCTTTGTATTCCTAGAGAGAGAACAATTTCAATTAAAATTTCAAACTCAAAATATTTGCAGCAACTATTTGCTGATTACTAATTGCTACCTTAACAAAAGGTTATTTATATATATTTCTTGCGCATAATCCACCATAAATTCATACCATTGAGTTAAATTGCGAGCCGTTTTTTTACCTTGATACTTCAATTGGAGGTGTTACATGATTTGGACTATCGATGCTATAAAATTACATATTTTTTTACATTGAATTGGAGTAGACTTTTTGTGCACCAAGTGAAGAATAAGTTAGTTTGACTCTGGGATTCTTCTGCTTCGCTAAAATGACTAACATCCGTGAATAGCTTCATGTCATCTACATATATAAGAAATTTTATATTTCTTGATTTAAAGGAAATGTAATTACAATACAGAATAAAGAGTTGTGGACCTAAATGAGAACCTTGTGATAATCCAGAGGTAACAAAAATGGGCGCTGAGAATTTATTTTGAAAGTACATTATTTGTTTCCGATGTGATAGATATGACTGAATCCAATTCAAGAGTCCTGACTCCATTCCATTCCTCCATTTTTGCAATTTGAAGATTAATAATGGTATGACGATACCGTCAAATGCATTACTGAAGTCAGTGTAGAGGGCTTCTTCGTTGTCCATTGCGTTAAGAATGAACGATACAAATTCTAGCAGAGAAGGTTGGAGGTTGTCGAACGGCCTTTAAAAAAGCCATGCTGCGTGCTAGTAATTTGATTTTTTACTTACTGGAAAACTTTGTTGTTTACGATTCAAATAGTTTAGGGATGCAAGAAAAATGGCAATTCCGCGATAGTTTCGTGTGTCAGATTTCGTGCCTGATTTGAAAATAGGCACCAAATACGAGGATTTCCAAGCTTTGGGAATTTTCCATTATTTAGAGACAAGTTGAAAACGTATTCTAAGGGAATGATAAGCTCTTCTGAAAGATTCTTGAAGAACACGGGTGCATTACCATCCGGGTCTGCTCCCTTAGATGCGTCCTGGTTTTTAAGTAATGTGAGAATTACTCGTTGTGAAAGTTTTTCAATAAATATATTATTTGAAATTTCTAGAAAAAAAAAAGAAAAGAAATCGTGTTCACGGTCTTCTTTGAAGTAGGTAGTATACACTTCTTGGAAGAAATCTGCAAAGTGATTTCAGATTTTGGAAGAGTTTTCGCCTACATTTCCGCCAAAATGCATTCGCGAAAGGAGATTACTACTTTTCAATTTAGTATTTACACAATTAAAAAAGTGCAATTCAATGCTAAAGGGTGTACCGTATTAAATCCACATACACAAAATTCATTTTCAAATTCGAGTTTTTATCCGATTATTACCAAATTTTCAGGGAATAACCGAAACAATTGAAGTTAGTTTGAACAGCATCTAAATTTTCCTCGAGAAACCCCTTAAGAAGTCTCTGGAAAAAATCATGAAGTAATCTATGATGGAATCTCTAATGGATTACTTGGGTAAATTGCTGCTAAATTTTCTGGAGGGTAAATAGCTAAAGGAAACTCTGAAGCAATATCTAGGTAAATTCTCTTGAGGAATTCCTAGAGGAATTTTTGGAGTAATCCATGGAGGAATCTTTGAAAGAATCATTGTAGAGATATTGCTGAAAAGAAGTTGTCCTTAGAGAAATCCCTGGAGAAATCATCGTAGATATTTTTCTGGAGAAATTCCTGGAATTATCCTCAAAGTAGTGATGCATTTGAATGCGTTCAGTTCCCGTTCTAGTTCAATTTGTTGAACGCAGCGATCAAGTAGGCTTGAACATTGTGCAGTTCATAAAAATGAACACCTGCGAGCCGAAAATTGAACCTAATTGACTTTGATTGACTTACGACAAAAATCTTTGTCAAATTTATATTTTTGATGTGTAAAACATAGAGGGCTGTATTTTTTTCTATTTATGAAAATTTACGACGACTAATTCACTCATTTCCCCGCATTAAAGCTTCGACCGTAATTGCGAGCTGAACAGGCCGTTCTTGAGCAGCAGCGGGCTCTTGCTCATAAGTTCATTGTCTACAGCGTTTTCGTTCAAATTTGGCTCGGGCTCCGTTCACTTTTGGCTCGCGTTCAGTTTGAAATGCATCACTGCCTCAAAGGAATACATGGAGGAATTTGTGTAGAAACCCCTGAAGAAATCTCTCAAGAAATCCGGAATCTATGTACAACTTTTTCCTACTGTAATCCCTGGAGAAATATCTGTAGGAATTTCTGGAGAAACACCTAGAAAAATTTCTGTAAGAAGCCGCTATGAGGTTTTCCTGGAAGAATCACGTAAGTATCTGGAAGAATTCCTTCGTATCACTGAATGAATCTTGTGCACCTGCTTCGCCGCAGAACGCCAGTTTGCTTTAAACTGCTTTATTTAAACACTCTTTCACGTAAATTTTTTGGTTGACAGTCTCGGTTGCTATGAAATTGCTGCTTTTCAAGCCACATGTACAGATTACTTGCCAAACCAGATATTTCTTTATGAACTTCGACATTTCTTTATGAACTTCGACAATGCGATTTGGAGTCACTACCTTCTTGTAAGTCGACAGGCCAGCTCGTTGCACGATTGTAGATGACACATCCAGCTTATTTTCGGCATCTTGGAGAGAGAGGTTGCGGTTCCGCTTGAAACTACCGACGACTCTTTTGTCGTCGCAGCGGCTTCCGGTTTTCGATTTCCCCCTGATCCAGGCTTCCTGGCTGTCGACAAACTTTCCCCAAACACTTGAATTACATTTATAACGGTTAATTTGGCAACTTTTAGCATTTGTGCTAGCTTTGCGTACGAGTAGCTCTGATTATCGCGATGCGCGAGCAAAATTTGGATACGCTGCTCTTCTTGCTTGGACGGCTTTTTGACAACTGAAGAGTGTACCGTTTTGATTCATATTACGGACACTTAAGGCCTCAGTGAAGTATAACCCAGCTTGGACCATACAAAATATATCATTCTGTATGATTTTTTAGCGTTATCGAGCGTCGGAAGCCCTTAACTTTCGGATGGTGGGTAAAGAATACGCTTCCGCAACTTGAATAATTTTAAATAAATCAAAACGTGTGACCTTTTCATGATTCTTATTCCGGACGCTCCCTCACTTTTGCTTCATATTCCGGACGCTTTGATTCGAATTACGGACAGCTCATGATAATCATTAATGGAACAGTCAAATCATCAATTGAAATCGTTCAACCACTTAAGAGACGTCTAAGGTAGTTGGGCATTATAAATTTGCAGAGATATTCATGGAAAAAACCTAATAAAACGAGCCTCGAAAATGAGAACTTTTGGACGGCGAAAATTGAAACATTTCGTGTGAAATGTTTCCCATACAAACGAGAGTGTCCGGAATTTGAAGCTGTCCGTAATATGAATCAAAACGGTATTACAAAATCAAAATAAGAGCAACATCCATCACACACACACCTTTAACATGAGAGGTGTTCAGGTTTATAAATGCAAAATTAAAAGAAATACGTCAAGTTGATATTGACCAAATTTTGACCTTATCACCCTTTAGACAACCGACTAGCATGCAATGCCCAGTGGCACAGTCGAAATACGTTCCTGACGAAAAGTTTTCCGAACTGAAGCGGGAATCGAACCCACACTACTTGACTCGATGCGGCTAAATGCTTGGTAACACTAATCGCACGGCCACGTAGCCAACAAATTTAAAGTTAAAAGAACGGAAATCGGTTGGTAAATAGATTTTCAAGCGCTTTTCAAAGTTGGTTGGCAGGGGGGGTTTATTTGACTCAATTTGGTGGAACCGTCTTTGAGTAATGAGCATTTAGGTTTCTGGTACCACGCTGGCCAAATAAAGATCTTGAAAACTTCAAAACACCTCATATCGTTATTTTCAGATTTCTCCAAGAATACTGAACCGATTTGCATGATTTTTTCAGAGTAGCTCCTTATTACCTGGCAATGTATAGCCCACATTTTATTTTATTTTTAGATAAACTGCCCAAAAACAAAATGGCCGCCAAATACATTTTGTATGGAGAATGTCGGTCCCCCAAGGAACTTTGGAATATCTTTAAAACCAGATCACCAACGATTGATATCGACATGGACTCTTAAACTAGAAGAGTTTTTTGAGAACTTATGAAAAATGGTGTAAAAATACCAAGATACAAAAAAAGTTATCGTCATTTCAATATTTTTTTTTGCGGTAAAAAATGAAACTGCCGGTAGAGGGGTTAAAGCATACGGTGTAACTTTTTCTTAAAGCATTAGGAAGATTAATTAATTTCGTCTTTATATCCGATTGTGCGAAGTTTCAACCCCAGCCATAAGGTTTTACAGAAATTGACAATTTTCTGCATATTAATCAATGCTTTATTCATTTTTTCTACATTCTTCACCACAGAAGGTCGACCAATATTTCTTATTAGGCGCTGTTGCAGAGTGCTTGGAGGTACTGATCTTTCGGCAATAAATCAACACCATTCGTCTTAAACTACTCTAGCATGTCATTCTTGTAGTGACAGCATGCCAAATCGGATAAAAGATCGTTGGACTATCGTGAGATTGAGGACAGGGTGGAACTGCTTTTGAAGACACTTTTCCGACTACACCTGTCCATTCATGGTACTTGCTGGAACAAAAAATGAACTCCGCTTGTCGCAAGTACATATCGCTTTCCAAATTCTTCTATAAGTTTTCTTGAATCTGGTTTAAGTGTACCTTCACATATTTCTCGTCATTCTTTACGCTACAGTGAGTTTTTTTTAGTCGTACAACTTCGGGCACAGCTATTTACGACCGTTTTCTGTTTCTCATCATGTTCTAGGGACCATTCTAAATGTGCACAAATCGAGAGCTCAACATTTAAAAGTCAATAACGGCGCTGGCTATGTCCTTATGGTCATCGGGGAAGGGAAAGAATGTTAGTTACACAACCATTGTTACTAAAGACCGAGTAAACCTCTGCATCTCCACAGTTATCATTGAAAGGATGTTAAGATAGTGGGATAAGATAAAGATTTGGGAGTCACCTTTGGTTGGTGATGTGATCGATGTTGCATGATGCCTAACCGGATTCGCGATATTATGATAACCGCATTGTACGCCGAACAAGTGTGCATCATTGGCCCCCACAGAAACAATCGCGATGAAAGGATCAAACGTTATTCCCGGTGACTGTCGGCCATAAAATGAAATATAAAAAGCAATTATTCTGGTAACCCTGTCTATTTATACTAGGAAACATTTATCGCGCTATCTAGACATATACATTGATACCTGTAATCGCTCCGAAATCTATGTCCTCAATATCTTCAAATTCTGTATTTACTCTACACTTGTTCTACAAACCCGAAACTATCTATTCGAGAAGTTTTTGGTTCAGAAAAAAGGAAAGTATCGAAAAATCCAATCGATGGATAACTCCTTGCTCTATGAACAGAAATCATCCTAGACGAACCTCCCTACCAACTGGCCCCAGTCTCCCGCACGTCACTGATAGGTACAGCATTAACTAATGACCGCGATTAAAAGCGAATACATTAAATCTCCCCGCTTTGGCGTTGGATGGCAGGGGGTATTAATTTACACATGAAGCGCCACGCCACTTCGTTGGAGGTGGGCTTGTGTTATAGTCGTCGTCGTCGCCTTCGAGTTCCCATTTTGGGATAAAACCATCCGTCGGTAATACCCTAGGAAAGAATTCCAGCGATGGTGGGTAGCTAGCAATACACGCAATCTCCAACCTGTTACTCTGGCGAGGATTGCTCCAACTTGTCTTCGGGGAAGGCAAATTACACGGTTCATTCGTTATTCGTTTGGGTCGTTTACATTAATCGATTCCGAGTCTAATTGGGATTGACGGCGCAGGTTTCCAATACATTTATATATATTTGAGTCTAGCAGGCTGACTTGGAATAATTTGTCTTACAGAGATGGAACCGGGGAAATTGATGAAGGCGCACATGCAACCAGGGTTCGTGTTTGCTATCGATGGCGTTGATCGATACAAATGGATGGCATATTGCAAAATGAAACGGGAATTTGAATCAATGATAAAAATACAGTAGATTCTGGAACAGTTGAGAACGACAAGGGAGAGATCAAGTGGATAATTGTGGGTATGATGCGAGTGTTTCGACAGTTTGCTCAAAATACAGAATCACATTGAGACAAATTACATAATAGCTGTTTCTTAGCAAGAATTTTGGTTTTATAACGGTGTGTGGAACCCCAAATAGCCATGGCGGTAATTGCGCAGCTATTTATCCAAGACCAAGCAGAAGATCGAGGGTTCGAATCCGACCTGTCGAGTATCTATTCGCTATGGAAATTTTCTCCGGTATTTTCTCAGGGCATAGAGTATTTTCGTACCTGCAACACGATATGGTCGGCGTTAAGTCATAGTGCACCGAGTACAAAACTTAGGATAATTGGATTATTCTTTCATTAGATGCGAAATAGCTTTAATTCCATTTCTCTTTGATCAGATTCGATGAATATACAGTGAACCCTCCATGAGTCGATATTGAAGGGACCATCGGCTCATGGAAATATCGAGTCATGGAACAGCAATCCTTTGGAAAGTTGTTTCTAGGTAATCATAGTAACCATGAAACTTTGTTTTTAGTATGGTTCCATGAGTCGATATCGAGTCATGGAACATCGACTCATGGAGGTATCACTGTAGATGCGACCTATATGTAACAATTTAACTTTGGATGATCAATAAAAATCGATAACAGTATGTGATCAGAGTGGACCAAATCCGAAATTAATAAACGCGCAGAGGAATGCTAGGAAATGGAAGACATTTCAATTCGATGCATTTGATTTTGATTTTTCACTGTTCACCATACTTGGATGGGTGGTCAGACATTGCAACAATTTCTCTGTAGACAGAGCGGGCCAAGAATAAAAAAGCAACAAAATGATTGATTATTGCAATTTTTGATTTTATTTCAGAGTCCGATAGAAGTTTTTGGTAGGTTTTGGTGTTTGTTTATAGTTTCCTAGAATCCGCTTCTTGGACCAGAAAATTTGGCCGGCACTCAGGATTTTCACTTGGTCCACTCTGATTGAACACAAATTTGAAATTTTCTAGTCTTCAATGCCCCAACCCTACAAAACCTAATTTTTCAAGCTATCGTAATGCCACTGATTTCTGGATTGAAGAAATGGATTATTGAAGAATTTAAGTTTCTGATGTCGAAGGATGTTGATAATCTGTTTATTTGGAAGATATGCACCCAGTTTGTTCATGACAGCAATAGGTGATTATTTTCCATGAAAGTGTTCCGTCAGTGTGAACCAAATCATCAAACAACGGTGGGCTTTAGTTCAGTCAGAGTTGACCAAGTGCACATAGTGGACCAAAAAATGTTCCATAAGAGATTCGGATTATGGATTTTAATTATTATCACTTCTCATTATGGTGTTTGAAAGTAACACATAGATGTGTAGAAATATTTAAACAAAATTTTAACGAATTAAAAAATTACAAAGTGTTAGACTTTAAGCACATTTTTCTCAAAATATGAAACATGTAACTTGGTTCACTCTGACTTAACGCCAACCATATACGTATGCAAAAATGGTCATCCGCAAAGAAAGCTCTCAGTTGATATCTGTGGAAATGCTTAGAAGAATACTAAGCTGAGAAGCAGGTAACGTGAAGCCAGAAAGAAGAATGGTTCTATATTACAATTTTAAATATAAAGCAGTTATAGCACCATGATGAAACCTGACATACTAGTGTTTTTATGTTCATACTAAGGTGTTTAGATTTGATTCCTGCCACATGATACAGGGGATAGGCAAAATGGTTATATTTACAAAAAAAAAATCAAAAATAGAGTTAACTGTAATATACCCAAAAATAGCCGTTTTTTCGCCAAACTAAGCAAACAAGCGAAATTTTTGTAACTTTTTTCGTACGATTAGGCAAATTTCGTTCGAACTTTTGCATCGATGATTCGAACTTTTATCCCACTATGGCCCAAAAACGGTTTTGAAGCATTATTGAAAAAAAAAAACAAATGCATCTCAATGCATCCTTATCCCAAGTACCAAGTACTTCCAGGATGCTATAAATAAACGCCCATAAAGCCATAGTCAAGGCACTGTTGTCTTCATCGCATCCCCCAAAACCTCTTAAAGATTAGAACATGACTAGTTGGCCCACTCTGAAAGAGGCTATGAAGGGTATGATTAGGTCACACGAATAAAGCAAAATAGCATTTATGGTAGCTATTTTGAAGCCACCTGTTCTAGATGAATGTCGTTTCATCTTGAAAATGATTTTATCATAACGTCGATCTTGCCGGATTTATGCCAACGTAAACAAAACAAAATAAGATAGAAAACACGGCTGTGATAGTTTATTTCGTAGTGCTTTAAAATTCCGTCCGGAATAACTGTTCGCAATACATTGTGATGCACTCGCAATGCATCTCAAGATCCCAAATATCGATTTAAGAGGTATAAATAAGCTAAGTTATCAAGGTTAAAGTTCAAGTCAATCAGTTTAAAAGCAGCTTTTATTACAACAAGGTGTATTATATCAATCTTTTATCATAGCTGTAACAAATAAGTGTCATTCAGCTACCACTAGCAGTTTAAATGAGGTTTTCTATGCTGCAATAAAGCTGAGTTTGTAGCCACAAAATTTCAACTTTCTAGTTTGTCTCTAAAAGGTTTTGAAAACAAGTCAACTCTTACAAAATATCATCTTCCAGCAACGTTAAATGTCGCCTCTAGCTATCAAAGCATTCATGTAACTGTCTTAAAACATTAATAAATCCATACGAATGCCAAATTGATGTGGAATTGTTGCTTGAGATGATACGCCAAAACACGCCGAAAAATACAATTTTCACGTCTAAAACAACAAATAGCCATAACTTTTGCAAACATTTATTTTGAGTTGAGCTAGAAATCTTAAAAAATACACTTGCCTAGTTCGAACATTTGCTCCACTTTACTCTATTAATAGTTCTGGTAACAATTTCAGTTCAGATATAAAGCCTTAAATTTTACAGCCTTAAGAACAACAGCTCGTAGTATGTGATAAAACTGTTAATATTACTCGGATAACCAGTTGTCTCTGTTGTCTCAGTTCAAGAGATATATTTGCCCATTCATGTTTTTTTTTTGCATTTTGTGGCAAGTTCGAAAATACTATATGCAATGGTAAATTGTTTGCAAATGTCAACCTTTATGTTGTAAACGAGAAAACTTAGGTATTAGTTCAATTTTAGTATACTCTATTGTACTTCCAATGATGTCTAACAATTTTTTTTATATTTCTTTTTTTTTTCAGGTAACTATACACACCTACCTTGGAACCATGTCCTGTACGTAAAAGTGGCTAGCGTAGCCAGAATTGCCCTTCACTTTACACATTCCTCCAGAAAAGAATAACAATGAGCTGTAAAAAATGTTCTGAAAACTAAATATTAAGTTACTACGAGGGATGTAGCCGAGATTATTTTAGTTCAAAAACAATCTAAACATTAAACTATCATACAAATTAATATTAAAAGGAAAATAACCATCATCGTTAAAAAAAAATCAAAAACAAATTATTTTTTTTGTACAAAATCCAAGCAATGCTTATGAAAATCTATAATTACCTTGCACTTGATATCTGTTATGCAATGATAGATTTTCGTGAGAACTTCTTTAAATTAGAACGAAAAAATTGCTGGATTGTTGATGATTAAATGATGGATTCTTGAGCCGTAAACTATAATGTGATTTCTTGCCCAGTAGATGGCAAACTAAGAGTAAATTGATGACACAATTTATTACCCGATCTCAAATTGATATTCATGAGTTTTGAATGAATATCTTTTCCCGCTTAGATGTAAACTAATTAAGTACTTAAGTTATTATTATTTTGTTTGAAATAATTTAAACATAACAACTAAAATACCAATAATAAATTTTGCCATATTGATTATTTCAGGAGAATTTTTTTTATAATTTTATCAACTTTTATTTCGAACAAGATAATGACAAGTTTAGTTATCAAGAAAATAATTTGTAATCACTTTGTAATTTATCTCTTTCAGGGTATTAACATGTACAAAATATGGTATCATATCAATAAATGGGGTTATTTCATACTAAGTGTCCACGGCTTTAGGACATTTCGTCGAATGACATTTGGTCGAATGACGTTTGGTCGAATGACATTTGGTCGAAAGTACATTTGGTCGAAAGGACATTTGGTCGAATGGACATTTGGTCGAATTGCTTTGGATATTTATTTTGGTCGATTGACGTTTAGTTGAACGGAAATTTGGTTGAAAGCATATTTTAAAATGGTTTATTGAAAGATCACTTCGTAAAATTGATTATTGTTTTCTAAGATTTGCAAAGTTGTAAGATAACGTATTCTTTTGAATAATCTAAATCATTGACCGTTGTTGAATAACAATGGGGCAGTTTATGTAGTCTTGTTTTTAAATTTCATACATCTTTTTTTGTAAATTGAAATTATGTCAAAATCTAAGATTTCGATTATTATTGAAATAAACTTTTAAGAAGTAGATTTTTTGTACATTGACTGATACATTTAGCTCTAGTGAATTTATTATTCTTTTAAAATATCATCATTCTTTGAAAAACTGCTTAACAAAGATGTGAACGTACAGTTTTTATTAATTTTATTATTCTTTTGTAATGTCATCGCTCTTCGTATAAACTGCTGATCTTCATCTGATGGAAGCATTCGGAGAGAGTGCTCGGGATCTTGAAGCTTACGAACGCAGGTAAGATTTTTTAATGCAAAAATCAGAATTGAAACGGTAGGAAAATTTTGCTTTAAGGAAAACTTTATGGCGAAATTAATGTTAGGTGTCGGTAATTCTGCTTATGGCTAATTGGTTTATTGTGACTTTCAGCTTAAAACAAAATCTTAAGCAAATACATGGCTTTGCTGACAGTGTTGATTCAGTATTGATATTTGCAGTAGAAGCTTTGAACTATTAAAAATGAAAATTGTGTTGATTCTATGTATCGGGCAAGGGAAGACGAGTTCACCGTAGCGACAAAAGTTGACTTGCTTCCATTTAAAATCAGCTTATCTCGGAGCGTCCATCAAATTGAACAACAAAATTTTGATAATCGCATATAGATTGTTGGTAAAATAGCTGATACTTTTTAAATAATGAATCACACTTGTATTAGCGACAAAATGCTACTCTCGACGATAGTTAGACTAAATGTAACACTTCGTTTCCATACTAATTAGATTCGACCACTATCCATTCCATGAAATGTCGGTTTGACCAAATCTCATATGCTTCCCAAGTAACCACGAAGCTATGTATGAATACTTTATGTTTGCTCTATAGTGTGCTATCAGATTTTGTTTTAAAGTGACATTACCTTTAAGAGCTTTATAAAGCATAATTAAAGTGGGAAAGGGCCCACAACAACCAAATTAATGCAATACTTGATAAAGCAGTTTTAAGGCACAAGCCCTAGTAAAGCATTTATGTTGGTATATTTAGGGTTCATGATGTATATTAAAAAAATGTTTGTTTAGGGCTTGCGTTAAAAATAAACAACACAATGAATCCATTGACTACCTTTCAATGGTTTTCTTTACCAGCTTATTTTTTTTGTTGGAATCAGGATTCGAACCCACAACTAGGATGATGGTGTGCAGGATGCCTAGCGCGTTGGTGTCCAGTGCTAAAGCTGCTGATGTAATAAGGTAGGATAAAAGTTCCTTATAAACGAAGCCACTGTGTGTGTTAACATTACTATTCGCCCAGTTATTACGAATAGAAAGAATTCTCTTCGGCGATTGATTTCCTTTCCTCACCAAATGGAACAT
The DNA here is from genome assembly GCF_002204515.2 of Aedes aegypti. Taxonomy (NCBI): domain Eukaryota; kingdom Metazoa; phylum Arthropoda; class Insecta; order Diptera; family Culicidae; genus Aedes; species Aedes aegypti. The sequence goes on from NC_035109.1 coordinate 339,640,821, forward strand.
CAAGAGGAAGAATTTGATCACCATTCTTTCTCGTAGAGGAAATAACAGAAGTTAACCCACAAAACAAAGCCCTAGCGCATTAAACAGATTTCAGGGGAGAGAAATTGATCGACATTTCCTCCCACTCCTTATTTTTATTCATAAGTCTCATAGATAAAATACAACAATTCTGAATGAATACATATATCCTTAGATCATGAAGTGGGGATTGGAGATTAAAGAAAGTCATTTCATTATTCTTCCATATCCCATAAAACGTAATGAGCGAGTGCGAACGTGCTCGATCGTCTTACTTATTAATTATAGATTCGAGTGCAATTAATGAGGTTATGTAATCTTGTATGACAGCATAACCGTATATTCACTCTAAACGTTTATCATAATGCTATATTAAAATAATGCTACAAAGCATTTACAATGTTAAACAAATGCATCAATGCTTGACAGTTATCAAATAAATGCATGATAACATTATTAATGCAAAAAATGTTGACTTTCGACCAAATTAATGCAATGGTACAATGCTTATGGTTACTTGGGTTTCTGTTGCAAATAAACCTTTTCGACCAAATGTCCATTCGACGAAATGTCCGTTCGACCAAATGTACTTTCGACCAAATGTCATTCGACTAAATGTCATTCGACCAAATGTCTTTCGACGAAATGTCATAGATTCGTGTCCACAACATGTGTTATCGACCTTTACCGATTTCAACTAAATTTTGTTCAAATGATCAATAAATTGAAACAAGCAAAACGCTCATTGGACCAATAGACATAAAAATTGGTTAATACCTTCATAACTTTTGAAAAAAAGTCATTTATAGAGTCCAGAAAAAAACATAATTGAATGCAGTGTTGCCAAATATATTTATTTTCAATTTTAAAACTTTTAATCGATTTTGTCGAGCGCGATTTTTTTGACTTCAAATATTTTGATTCCATCATGTTTGGATCTCGGCGAAAAATTTATTGCTCAATGCAAAGTTAACGTATTCTGAGCTGATTAGGAACTAATCATACAATAAATAATAAAAATCACAACAGTGTTGCCAGATCTCCCATCAAAACAATGAATGCCAGTTTTTTATTTGTTCTACCCGTCAAAAACATCGTTAGACGAAATTTTGAACTACGCGCGTTTGAAGGAGTAATTTGAAGCAATAGTTGAATTTTGTACATTATCGTTGCATTTCAATAAAGAAAATCGTCTCACATAAAGTAGTTTAGTCTAGTAGAGGCTCACCATAATTAATTGTGTATTTGCAAATTCAAACGTTATGAGGTAATACGAAGCCGATTTCATTGTAAACCTTATAAAAAAATGATTGGTTTCGTAGTGCAAACAATTATGATGATTCCATCTTCAAAAGGGCGTAACTTAACAGATGTCAATCATTTTTATTAACAAACTGACGTTAAAAGTTTTTATTACTTTTTTGTATGATAATAAAGGCAAACGAAATACCATTGTAAAGGTTTTTAAAAAAAATGTTTACCTAGTTTTGAGCTCTACGGATGTTCGATATTATCCAAGTAGTTCTTGCCGGAGTAAATGCCATCATATCTACACTACAATGTTACATAACCAGTGATCTTTCGGAGGCTTCTTCTTCTTCTTTCTGGCGTTACGTCCCAACTGGAACAGAGCCTGCTTCTCAGATAAGTGTTCTTATGAGCACTTCCACAGTTATTAACTGAGAGCTTTCTTTGCCGATTGACCATTTTTGCATATGTATATCGTGTGGCAGGTACGAAGATACTCTATGCCCTGGGAATCGAGAAAATTTCCTTTACGAAAAGATCCTCGACCAGCGGGATTCGAACCCACGACCCTCAGCATGGTCATGCTGAATAGCTGCGCGTTTACCGCTACGGCTATCTGCGCGGAGGCTTGTCAACAAGTTCAATAATCAAACAGGTAATATAAATCAAATTCTACAAAGTTTTGAGTTCATTGTTTAATAAGGCTTATTGAGCTGCTTTTGTAAATCTAGAATATGAGATCTACAAGGGTAACCAGTAATCTCTTGGAGATTTACGAGCGACATTTATCGCAATTAATGCCAAATTTTTATATATTTTATCAACTCTCGCACTCAACAACTGGTCACGGCTTCACAAGTTTTTCTTTGAGTAACAGTCTACAGATTCTTCTTTCTGGCGTTACGTCCCCACTGGGACAGAGCCTCTCAGCTTAGAGTTCTTATGAGCACTTCCACTGTTATTAACTGAGAGCTTACTTTGCCAATGACCACTTTTGCATGTGTATATCGTGTGGCAGGTACGAAGATACTCTATGCCCTGGGAAGTCGAGAAAATTTCCAACCCGAAAAGATCCTCGACCGGTGGGATTCGAACCCATGACCCTCAGCTTGGTCATGCTGCGCGTTTACCACTACGGCTATCTGGGCCAGTCAACAGATCTATGGGCGTAATCAGATCCTTCGAAGTTCATATTTAAAGTTTAAAACCATGAATGTTCATGAAACCTTATGTTTATAAATATTCAATATGTCACACAGAACACTAAACTTAGATGCATTTTCTCTCAGTGGGGACTTAATCCCAAGAAGAAGAAGAAGAAGAAGAAGAAGAAGAAGAAAAAGCAGAAGAAGGAGAAGGAGAAGAAGAAGAAAAATAAGAAGAATAAGAAGAAGAATAAGAAGAAGAAGAAGAAGAACTAATAACTTGTTGTTGTTCTCCAGAATGAGTCTTTGTAGCTCCATTTTGCAGAATTATCACAATTGATAAACGATAAACGGTCAAACAAGCCAAACATTGAAATGGCGCTTGGGGCACTTCCTCAGATTATGGCAGAGCAGGCTCAATCAAATGTAATCTGTTATGTTTTGTGCCCAAAGAGTTAAGGGAGACATACAGAAAAATATAAAATTAACCCTCAAAGCAACTTAATACCTATAAAAATCCACCAGAGGATCTTCGTAACGCAGCAGTTTCAGGCAAAATATGCGGTCTGAAGTGCATATATATGTATATACATATATTTCAACATAGAAGAAGGTTTCGACCGTGATTGTTTTAAATTATTATTGTTTTATGGCTATATCGGTCATGCGACTCAAAGGTAAAGGGAGTCTATAGAATTAAATGATGGAAACGAATAGGTGCATAGGCGTCGCAAGGGAGCGACAAGATTGAAATTTAATTAGGTGGTGAAAATTGAGCAAGCCATTTTCACCACCTAATTAAATATCAATCTTGTCGCTCCCTTGCGACGCCTATGCACCTATTCGTTTCCATCATTTAATTCTATAGACTCCCTTTATCTTTGAGTCGCATGACCGATATAGCCATAAAACAATAATAATTTATATTTCAACAGAGTTGTAAATGAAATCACACAATAGTGTCCATGATAAGCAATTCCAAAAGGGTTCATAATAGGCACATTGGATAACATGGGAATCAAATCGAAGGTCCATAATAAAAAACTTCGAATTTATAAACATCCTTATTACGGACACAGTCAAGATCCATTACAGGCATAAGAACAACAGTTTTCCAAATGTAGATTTCGCTGGAAAAATCAAATGATTTTGTATGTTTTGAAGGCGTGATATGAAGTAAAGACATATAACTTGTTATTATACTGCACAAAATGTAAATCGATGTGAGATATAATTGCAGAAAAGCGACGAGACTAATTTCCAACTACTAAGGGGTCCATTACGAGTAATGACACCCTATATTGTTTATGTTTACCTTCAAAAAATCATTTGTTACGCTTGTGTTTGAACTATATCATTTTTTAACATTGTGATCAATTCTAAGTAGCCTTTTCACAACTAGAAACCACACTTTGCGAGCTGCATTGAAGAACTTGTCCCCACCGTATTACCCCTAGTGTCAATACCGGAGAACATCCCGTCCTACCAGTCGCACACTCACTTTGACGAATGGCTGTTCCATTTCCGGTGCTTTTCCAACTTCGATGGCATAAATGTGCGTACTTCTGGAGAGCACTCGCCTTACACCATTTGCATTGGGCACCATCGTTTCCCGTTTTTACCACTCACTCTCGCAGAACCAGTATCAGTTCTTACAGTAGTTGGAAAAGTTTTACATCTCTCAAGGCTTCCCCTCACCCTGCATCTGAGATGGCTTCCTGAAAAGTGGCACTATCTTTCCCATTCCAGCCGAAGCCATTTTCGTAGCAAACAGTCAGCGCTGTACTCGCTCGAGGACTTTTCCCAAGAAAATTTATGTTTGCACTTTATCTTCCGGCGAGGTCGCACGCTGTTGCTCGGTATCGTCCTCTCTCTGGCCCCCGTGGTAAGTCAACCGTCGTCAATCGAGACCAAGAACAATGAAATGGAACTTTCTCCTACTCCAAGTGGAAGAAGGCACCATGGTCAAATATCATTTCCCCCTCCATCGTTGTCATCGGCGTCGTCGTCGGCGTCGTCTTTTAAAACAGGAAGCAATCAAACAAACTTTCCTCGAAGAATATTTTCCAACAGGAATTCAGCGAGGTGATAAAATAGGATGCAAACCAAAGCTAATTATTCTGGTGAAGTGTTTTGACGGATTATGGGTTGCTGGTGTTTGGACCATTCGTTTACTCAAGGTTTCCACGGTTATGTCTTTGACTTTTATCACGGTCGCCATGTTGAGCTATACGTGTTATGGGTCGATTATAACTCAAGAATGCACAGGAACTGAATACTCATAATACTTCTTCTTCTTGGCAATAACGTCCTCACTGGGACAGAGCCTACTTCTCAGCTTAGTGTTCTTATGAGCACTTCCACAGTTATTAACTGAGAGCTTTCTTTGCCAAAGTTGCCATTTTCGCATTCGTATATCGTGTTGCAGGTACGATGCTACTCTTTGCCCTGGGAAGTCAAGGAAGTTTCCTTTTAGGAAAAGATCCAGGACCGACCAGGAATCGAGCACAGACACCTTCAGCATGGCTTTGCTTTGTAGCCGCGGACTCTAACCACTCGGCTAAGGAAGGCCCCATATTCATAATTCATAATACGTACATTATTTTATGAATACCTAATAGATAGGGTATACAGTAATATGATGTAATTTTTTTTTCCTAGGTCATGTCCAAAACAGCTTTTTTCTGTCGCTTGTAATTTTGTGCGGTATGACGTTCTATGGATGTTAACATATTTCCAAGAAACTAGATCTAATCGAAGATTGAATGCAGTTGGACGCAATAAGATTTGTTGGAAATCTTCCGAGATATGGCCATTTTCGTAAAACTTGTTCCGGAAAACATGACCAGTTACATTTGTATTTCCAATCATGTATATATCAACCGGAACTATATTCAAGTGGGCATCAAATTTTAAGAAGATGCTTCCGGGAAAGCATTCAGAATCATTAGATGCTCTGAAAAATTTATAGTGGGTTCTAGGTGTCCTGGGGGAAGTGGCCAATTAGGAACAAGTGCGGTGCAATTTCAATGTGGGTGTCAAATTTTGAGATTTTTGAACGTGATGCTTTTCGTCCTGACCACTCTATAGAAGATGCCAAGTACTCTGGCAGCGACAGAAAAAAGATGTTTTGGATATGATCTCGGAAAATCCGGAACATCTCCGGTGTCCGATGGCCAATATGCATGGCCAGGCAAATTCCTGAAACTAGACCAAATTTGCCATCAAATGCTTCCAGATGCATCCAATTTCATCAATTTTGCAAAAAGTTATGAGCATTTGAATTAGGGCAAAATTTTGCCTATCTCAATCAACCTATCCCCTGTAGTCGATGCCTTCAAGTCCATGCGTGTGAACAGCGATCTCGGAGAAAATTCCAAGTAGCGGTTTAACGGCACTTATACATACATATTGTGGTAATTGATTATAAATAAAATCTTGCAAGGTTTTGCATTGCTTCAAGACTCGCTGAAGTTATCAACATGCGAAATCACTAAATGTTTATTTTTTTTTTTTTTTCAAAATGATATAAGATCAAAACTCTTCCAACAATTCTGTAGATAATTGAGAAAATCTAAGAACTCATTAGCGAGAAAACATCAGATACACAGACGTAGCTAGAATTTGGTGATACTACGCATCTCAGGAGCATGAAAAATACAAACATGAGATAATGCTTACCGTTTTATCTCAAATTCCGAATAAATCCATGTTTCGAACGCTAGGGTTTGGTACGGCGATTATTTTTTTTAAATATTTCATTGAAATGGCAATCTATTACATTTTAATTTGAATATGTTCAAAGATATTCTAGACATTAGAAGCATAAACTATCTTAAATCATAGCAGATCCGTGATGTTCGGAATTTGAATCAAGGTGTACGAAAAATAAGACATTTTTCGGTATTTCAAGCAAAATGTTAAATGTCGGATGGGAAAATTTTTCACTCCCGTCAAATTTAATGTTTTTATTCCATTTCTTAGTTTCTTTAAACTGTAAACTGTATACATTCATTAAAGTGAGAGAATTGATTAGTGTAAATGATAAATTAAACGAGTTTCAGGTGACTTTTATTTGTGTTTTTCGTGCTGTGAACAATGTTGAGTTTCGGCCTAGGATTCGGCTGACATCATGTTCCGGAGGTTACAGGAATCAATTGGTGCCCTTCAAATAATTTGGTGAGTTGTTCCATTGTAATAAGGCCAACAATTAGTTTAACCATTTCAATAGTGAGGTACTGAAAATTCTAAATTTAAAGGACTTGTTGGAGTAATTTTTAAATAACAATCCTGACCAAATACCGCTCCCAACCTTAAACTCCGTAGCACTTATGAGGGTATCACTGAGTCGGAGGCCTCTGGTTAAGTAAGTGCTACATAAACATTTCCTTCCCCCATCCCAAGTTACGGTAAAGATGGGCGTGGCCAGAAGTAGCCATATTTGTGCTTTTGGTATTCTTGTTGAAGATTGGTTCAAAGTTCACTCCCTAGCCTTGTTCCTGAAAACTGTCTAGATGAGATTATCGAAGAAAAACCTAAATATTGTTAGTATCCAATCTACGAAGTATACCGTAACTATGCGAACGCTAACGCTAACGCTATTATTTAAATCAGCATAGTCAATAGTTAGCACCAAGTGCTCCGCGGAACACAATACGAAAACCGCTGTTTAGAGCACAAGGCAATGACTACAAATGCCGAACGCAATTGAGGTTGTTTCCACATCGTAATGTTTTAACCTAACCATATTTAAAAGTAATAGAAACCGCCAATTAGAGTTTTTAACTGAATTATCAACTGTTATTGACAAGAATTGATTCACATTACATTTCAACGAAAAAAAATTAATCAAAAACATTTTAATCGGGAAGACTACTTGGAGAAACCGTAAAAGATCTTTTTTTCAAGAGTCTTAAAACAGTTAATGTTAAGCAGTTCATGAACATTTCTAGAGCATTCTGGTCGATTCCAACCAAATGTATTGAAGGATTCTCTGGATAAACGCTGCGAGAGAATCCTGGAAAAAATTATGAAGGAGACAACAACAGAAATTCAAGAATTTTACTACGAGTAATTCATGCAGGAATACATACTTAATAGCTTAAAACAAACTAATTTGAAATTTCTTGGAAGAATTTAAGAATAAAATTCGCAAGAATTCATTAAAAATGCATAAAAGCGTCCATGAAGAAATCATAAAACAATTCAACCAAAAACAAGTAATATTCTTGGAGGATTTTCCATGGAAAGTTCCAAAAATAGTCGGTAGAATTATTCGCGGTATTCCAGGGGCATTCTTCGGGGAACTTAAGCAGTTTGGGGAGAAATCTTATTTATTAAAAAAAATCCTGGTGCAATCAATGAAGCATATCTCTCTACATGAAATTAAGTACGTGGTTCTTGAATAAATCCTTAGAGAAACTCCAGCAGAAGTGATGGAATTGCTGTAGATATTCCGAGAGGATTGTTTTTCATGATTTGGATCGAATACCTGCCCGATTTTTTGGAATAATTTCTTGAGCATTCTACGAATAATTGCACGCTCAAAAAAGAATTCTGAAAAACGTGAACTGTCAAAAATACACCATGAACTACCACAAATGGTCACATAAACATGATCTAGTTCACGGTGTATTTTTGTTGTTGACGAGTTCACGTCTGCTGTTCACGGATACGAGAACGGATTTTTTTCTGTGTGGACTGCTCCTAGAAAGTGCCGCTGAAAAAATCACGAGAAAAGGTGTCGTAGGCATAAACACTTGAAGAACTCATAGTTAAATTCCCTTAAAATCCTGGATAAATTACTTGATAAGGGCATACTGCCGTTATACGCATAATTGTCCCATGTTACAAAATATGCAATCGAGAAAAACGCGTTTAAAGATTTTAACACATTTAGGCCTCATATTGACCAGGTGTGTGGTAAATTTAATTGAAATCTTCACAATAGTATAAAGAATAGCGTGTTTATTAGAGTCAAGAGTTTGTATTATGGGAATAAAGTAAATTTGGCTATGAAATTCAAAGTGGGACTGTTATGCCTAGAAATACGGGGTTTTTGGTGAATTTCTACGCATAACAGTCCCACTGAGAGTAGTAACCAATTATGTGCTAAGCATACTGCTGTGGATGACCGTTCTTACGTATAGATTGTACCGAATGTAGAGGACGTATATCCTCAAGAGTATGTTAAGGCACCTAATGAAGGCTCAAGTGACATGTGCCAAACGGAGCCACGTGTGGGGAAGAGAAAAAAAAGATTTTATAGTTTGTGATGGAAAGCAAAGTTTTCTGTATGTGTGATAGTGAGAAAATGTATGAGTTAGTGGAATGAGTAAGTAAGAGAGTTTATAAGATGTAATTAATTGCTAAATCGACTCTTCCAGCTGCAGGCTTGACAGAATTCAAGGCGAATTCAAGGTTATTCTTCCGAGTAAATATTTAACTCAAATTTCACGACACAAATCTTCACACGATTTGACATTTTTTTGGACTTTGTTTGCAATACATATCATGATATGTTTGATTCATTTGAACATAATCAAATCTTAATGAAACTTTTAGAATTTGCTTCTCACTACGATGTATTTCCGAGAAAAATATAAAGATAATCAAAAGACGGTTCATTTTTGTGTTACACAGTGCGGTAATCTGTAGTGGGACTGATATGCGATTACTTTTCATTATGGGACAATTTGACTTGCTATTTTTTCCTAATTTTTCTGAACAAAACATTTTATCTCATAAGTGCAGCTGCAAGAGCATTGGAAGATATGTATACGACATATACGACATATAAGGCAGTAAACGACAATAAGAAAATATTTGTTTTGACTTTGAGCCTATACATAACTACATAGCTAGCTCACTAGATTTCGATTTATAACTCGTTTGTTGGTGGTTGAATCTCTAAAAATGTTTTTTTTTTAAATACTTTTTCATTTTTAATAAAAACTGCAAAACTAATCGGAAGCCAAAAAAGTCACGTCATATCGAGCTACGTAATAAAGAGGTGACATTATAAAGAGGTTACGTTATATCGAGGTATGACTGAATTGCAAAATTAATGAATAAAACAATAGAAGATTGGAGGCCGAAAACAATGGCAACATGAGAAAACGTAAGAATATTGATGATTGCGTTTGGTATCATCGGATTAACTGCAGCAATCGTATTTAATGATTTTGCTTCTTGATGATAACTTGGACAGATTAACGTATTCGTAATGAGCCCTTATTTCAAAATGAAGAACAATACCAGCTTTAGATTAATTAACTCATTACGCGTAGTAAAGATGGACAAATTATGGGTAAAATTATACCAAATTATACCAGCCTTAGAGCCAAAAATTACCGAAACAATAATAGATCTAAAGAACAGCTTATGTTTAAAAGAAGGTAAAATTTATTACAATTTAAATTAACAGTTGTAATAACTATTATTGTTGTTACATCACAATTTGAAGGAACAACCCATATTTGGAAGATGGGTAATTTTATGATGAATTTACCGAAAGCTTCAGTGCCAAAATTTATTCCGATAGCGCAAATCAAAAGAATAACTAGTGATGGTGTTGCGACTGGGAGGACAATTGTAATTTTATGGCTTTCTCAGTCTAATAAATTAAAACGGCTTTTTTGGCTAAGCCCGACGTTTCGGTCCGTGTATTGGACCTTTTTCAAGGGATAAGCAGTCAACCGTCTCTCGTCATCTAATGTACAAATTTTTAGGAGAGATGGAGCTTCTTGTAGTGCCGGCGCGTCGGTCGGGTGAAGTGAAAAGTGGCGTGATCCGTTAGTTGTGTTTGATCCTTCGACCTTGACGCTTGCTCCTGCGGGGGCGGGCGATGAGGGCAGGATCAAACATGTCGCGCGTCGGTCGGGTGAAGTGAAAAGTGGCGTGATCCGTTAGTTGTGTTTGATCTATTGATCGCATCGCTTGCCTTTGCGAGGGCGAGCGATGAACACTTGTCCGGCGTACAATGCGATTATCGAATTATTTCGCGAATTCGGTTAGGCGTAATTATATCATGGATCGCATCACCTACCATTGGTGACTCCCAGATCTATACCTTACCCACTAACCCAATATCCTTTCCATGACAACCGTGGAGATGCAGAGGTGATCTCGGTCTCTAGTAACAACGGTAGTCACACTAACATTCCTTCCCTTCCCCGATGACCGTAAGGACGTGGCCGGCGCCGTTATTGACTTTTAAAATTTGAGCTCTCGATTTGTGCACATTGAAGAATGGTAAGCTAATCCCAAGCCCCATTCATTAATTCCCTGTGCAACTTCGATAGTTCTGGTCAATCACGGAGTAGCAACTACGAATTGTACGGTCATCTATGCTTATGCTTATGCTTATGCTTAGATGGAGCTTCTTGTAGTGCCATTTAACATTGGGTGTTAAAAATCTAGGGGGTGGGACTGACTACACTACGCACTTCTCAACGATAACACAATTCGCAAACTGCGCAGTTTGATGCATTTTGTACGCATAATGTAAAATCTCACAACATTCGTTCTAGACATCTTCCTCTATCCAAAACCACCCATATGCGGTAGATAATTTGGTATTCTACAGCGTATACTGCTAGCTCCCAGATCAAACCTCTATTAAAATTATTACTACAGATTTGATCACTGCCACTGAAGACGTCATTCTCATCGCTCCCGCAGAAATTCTTCAAACCACAGTTACAAACCTCCGACGAGACACCCACCCAAAAAAAAAAACATCTCCCTTGTTTAGTCAGACTCCGACCCAACTATGTAGTATTTGCATGTTTGAACCCGGTCAACGCCGCCGCCATGCCATCTACCGTCAGTCGTCCTGCTGTCTGGGGGTGTGAATGAATGCGCTTCCCGTACATGTCCACCGCCGCAATACGCTCCCGAACCTTACCTACCCCACATGGCGGTTAGCCGTTTTCTGGTAGCTAGGAGAGGAAAGGCTAACCTTCTGTCTGTGCCAAGAAAAGTGACGTTGTCGTCTGTGCCTTAAGGTCATATTGACCCCAAAGATAACTCAGAAAACCTTGTGTTCTGATTTCCCTATGTAACTAGATCTTAGGATGATTCTGTTATCGTTTAGTTCAATATTCTACAATCATCAGGAACTAGTGAGCTACAAATATTTCAAAGGTATATATCTCGTGATGCAGAACAGCTAGAAAGCCAGTGTTTTCGGCAAAGTTGCTCGTTAGATTCAGGACAATGTGTTGAATGCTTGGTTTGTTTGTTATTGTACCACTAGAAGCCACGAGTGAGCATTTAATAATTAAAACTAAATTCAATCTGGTGTTTTCGGTAGAGTTGTTCGTTAGATCAAGAGCTATACGTCATTCCTATATAAACCCCAGAACACAGACAAAGGGTCGAGATCACTGAAGCGATGGAAACAAAGAACCAAATACCAGCAGCCTTTATGGAAAGGACAACATCTAGGTCAGCAGACTGCAATGGCGATGGCGTCCAACCAGCACGTGAAACTATCCCTCAGTCCCCGTCTCGCAGACCTTACCTCCCCATCATCTCAACAGTCCGGCATCATGTGGAATGTGTTTATTAGAATGTTTCATTATGACATCTTTATTTTAGCACGTACCACGCTGTTCTTTTCGGCTACATTTTATTATTTTTCTCCGACGGGAATATGCTCTTCGTGGGAATATTTCAGCCAATTTTATGCAGTTATGAATGGTGAACGTTGAGCTTATCGGTGTTTGCGTTTGTTCTAGGGAGCATATATGCAGCGAAGAGGAAGAAAGATGCTATAACCGCGTCCAGTTGGGTTCCATTTTCTGCGAGTGGTACGTGTTTCAAATTACGAAAGCGAACCATGCCGATGATGGCGGTCCGAGGAGATGATAAATGGCCGGTTGCGATGTGTCCGGCTTACACAATCCACCAACTCATTAATTTTATCCGGTGTGTACTCGGTGACGAAGGATCAACACCGGAACGGCGAGCGCACTTGTACTTGTTTGTTTGTTTTCGCCAATGGGACATGCAATCTGGAATGGTCATGAGCAGGCATAAAATGGAAATTAGCACTTCCGTTTGCACTCTGCTTAATGGTTATGTCAGATGGTGGGTATTATGTTGGCGTACGAGAACAACTAGTAGATACTTCTAATTTTGGTTGAAATGCCATCACTTTGACTGAAAAAGCAAAATTTTGTGTGAATAGAATGATAACTGGATTAGCATTCCAAAGTTTCTAAGATAAACTTATCGAAATGCTTAGAGGAGCTTTTCAATTTTCCGAGAAATACTTTCAGAATTTTCAGATGAAAATGACCTAAATATGGGAAAAACTTACAAAGCTTCTCTCAAAAGTATAGGGAGCTTCTCTGAGAAGCTTGAGAAGCAAGCTTCTCCCAGAAACTTGGGAAGCTTCTCCCTGAAGCTTGGGAAGCTTCTCCCAGAAGCTCGGGAAACATCTCCCAGAAGCTTGAGAAGCTTCTCCTAGAAGCTTGAGAAGCTTCTCCCAGAAGCTTGGGAAGCTTCTCCCTGAAGCTTGAGAAGCTTCTCCCAGAAGCTCGGGAAACATCTCCCAGAAGCTTGAGAAGCTTCTCCTAGAAGCTTGAGAAGCTTCTCCCAGAAGCTTGGGAAGCTTCTCCCAGAAGCATGGGAAGCTTCACCCAGAAGGTTGGGACGCTTCTCCCAGAAGCTTCTCCCAGAAGCTTTGGATGCTTCTCCCAGAAGCTTTGGAAGCTTCTCCCAGAAGTTTTGGAAGCTTCTCCCAGAAGCTCCGGAAGCTTCTCCCAGAAGCTCCGGAAGCTTCTCTTAGAAGCTTCGGAAGCTTCACTCAGAAGCTTTGAAGCTTCTCCCAGAAGCTTTGAAGCTTCTCCCAGAAGCTTCAGAAGTTTCTCCCTCTTCTTCCTCAAGCTTTCTAAGCTTCTCTCAGTATCTTTGGGAAGCTTTTCTCAGAAGCTTGGAAAGCTTTTCTCAGAAGCTTTGGAAGCTTCTCCCAGAGGCCTGGAAAGCATCTCCCAGAAGCTTGGGAAGCCACTTCCAGAATCTTTGAAAGCTACTCTTCAGGAGATTAAGATTGGGAAGCTTCTCCCAGAAACTTGGAAAGCTCTCCCAGAAGCTTCGGAAGCGTCACCCAGAAGCTCTGGAAGCTTCTCTCAGAAGCTATGGAAGCTTCTCCCAGAAGCTCCGGAACCTTCTCTTAGAAGCTTCGGAAGCTTCACTCAGAAGCTTTGAAGCTTCTCCCAGAAGCTTAGGAAGCTTCTTCCAGAAGCTTCAGAAGTTTCTCCCAGAAACTTCTTTCAGAAGCTTAGGTAACTTCTTCCTCAAGCTTTCTAAGCTTCTCTCAGTATCTTTGGGAAGCTTTTCTCAGAAGCTTGGGAAGCTTTTACAGAAGCTTAGGAAGCTTTGGAAGCTTCTCCCAGAAGCTTTGGAAGCTTCTCCCAGAAGCTCCGGAAGCTTCTCTTAGAAGCTTCGGAAGCTTCTCTTAGAAGCTTCGGAAGCTTCACTCAGAAGCTTTGGAGCTTCTCCCAGAAGCTTAGGAAGCTTCTTCCAGAAGTTTCTCCCAGAAACTTCTTTCAGAAGCTTAGGTAACTTCTTCCTCAAGCTTTCTAAGCTTCTCTCAGTATCTTTGGGAAGCTTTTCTCAGAAGCTTGGGAAGCTTTTACAGAAGCTTAGGAAGCTTTGGAAGCTTCTCCCAGAAGCTTTGGAAGCTTCTCCCAGAAGCTCCGGAAGCTTCTCTTAGAAGCTTCGGAAGCTTCTCTTAGAAGCTTCGGAAGCTTCTCTTAGAAGCTTCGGAAGCTTCTCTTAGAAGCTTCGGAAGCTTCACTCAGAAGCTTTGGAGCTTCTCCCAGAAGCTTAGGAAGCTTCTTCCAGAAGTTTCTCCCAGAAACTTCTTTCAGAAGCTTAGGTAACTTCTTCCTCAAGCTTTCTAAGCTTCTCTCAGTATCTTTGGGAAGCTTTTCTCAGAAGCTTGGGAAGCTTTTCACAGAAGCTTAGGAATCTTCTCCCAGAGGCCTGGGAAGCATATCCCAAAAGCTTGGGAAGCCACTTCCAGAATCTTTGAAAGCTTCTCTTCAGGAGATTAAGATTGGGAAGCTTCTCCCAGAAACTTGGGAAGCTCTCCCAGAAGCTTCGGAAGCTTCACCCAGAAGCTCTGGAAGCTTCTCTCAGAAGCTTAGGAAGCATCCCCCAGAAGCTTGGGGAGCTTCTACCAGAAGCTTGGAGAGCTTCTTTCTGAATTGGAAAGTTTCTTCCAGAATCTTAGGGAACTTTTCCCTAAAGCTTTCGATGCTTCACCTAGTATCAAGGATGGAAATCTAGTGATCATGACAAAACAAACGATGCATCGCGGTTGTTCTTTATCGTGCGATCATAGCAACAACGATTAACCTTTTGTCGTTAAGATATCACAACAAACTACGCTCCGCGATTAATGCATCGTTCTGCGTGTGGACTAGCGATTAAATGTTCGCGAGCCATAGTTTTATCATTCTGAGGATTGTTCCATTGTTATCTGTTGATTACCCTTCGGATATATTGTCTGTGATTCTAAAATCATTCGGGCATGGTTTTAACGAAAAATAATAGCGTGAATGAGCCATGATTCATGTTGATCGCTACTTGTAACAACATCCGATAAACTCTTTGTCCCACGACAAACATTGCATCGGATGCTCCTTATGTCGGTACGATGCGCGCGTGGTGAGGTTTTCAAATCATGCTGCTGCAAGAGCGACGGCTCTCTTAGACCGTTCGAATACCGTGTTGTTTGTCGCTAGAGACGATTTTTTTCCATCCTTGCCAAGTATCTTAGGGAGCTTCTCCCAGAAGCTTGGGCAGCTCTCACAAAAGCTTGGAAAATTTCTCCCAGAAGCTTAGGGAGCTTCTCCCAGGAGCTTGGAAAGCTTCTTCAAGAAGCTTAGGGAACTTCTCCGTAAAGCTTTCGAACCTTCTCCAAGTATATTGGAAGGTTCTCCAAGAAGCTTGGGAAACTTCCCCCAGAAGCTAGGTAAGCTTCACTCAGAAGCTTTGGAAACTTTTTTCAGATGCTTGAAAAACTACTTCCTGAAGCTTAAGAAGCTTCTCCTAGAAGCCTGGGCAGAATCTCCCAGAAGCTTGGCAAGCCTTTCCCAGAATCTTGGAAAGCCTCTCCCAGAATCTTGGAAAGCTTCTCTTCGAAAAATTAAGAAACTTCTCCTTAAAGCTTGAAAAGCTTCTTCCAGAAACTTCGGAAGCTTCACTCAGATGCTTGAGAAGCTTCTCTCAAAAGCTTGGGAAGTTTCTCTCAAAAGCTTGGGAAGCTTGTGCCAGAATCTTGGAAAGCTTCTCTTCGGGAGCTTAAAAAGCATCTCCTAAAAGCTTGAAAAGCTTCTTCCAGAAACTTGGGGAGCTTCTCTCAGATGCTTGAGATGCATCTCCCAAAAGAGTTTCTTTCAGAAGATTTTGAAGCTTCTCTCAGTAGTTTAGGAAGCTTCTCACAGAAGCTTGGGAAGCTTCTCCCAGAGTCTTGGAAAGCTTCTCTTTGGGAGCTTAAGAAGCTTCTCCTAAAAGCTTAAAAAGCTATTTTCCAGAAACTTGGGGAGCTTCTCTCAGATGCTTGAGAAGCTTCATCCAAAAGAGTTTCTTCCAGAAGCTTTTGAATCTTTTCTCAGTAGTTTAGGAAGCTTCTCACAGAAGCTTGGGAAGCTTCTCTTAGAATCTTGGAAAGCTTCTCTTCGGGAGCTTAAGAAGCTTCTCCTAAAAGCTTGAAAAGCTTCTTCCAGAAACTTGGGGAGCTTCTCTCAGATGCCTGAGAAGCTTCGCCCAAAAGAATTTCTTCCAGAAGCTTAGGGAACTTATCCCTAAAGCTTTCGAAGCCTAGAAAACTTCCCCCAGAAGCTCGGGATGCTTCTCCCAGAAGCTTTGGAAGCTTCTCTCAGAAGCTTAAAAAACTATTTCCTAAAGGTTAGGAAGCTTCTCCCAGAAGCTCGGCTAGCTTCTCCCAAAAGCTTGAGAAGCTTCTCCCAAAAGCCTGGGAAGCATCTTCCAGAAGCTTGGGAAGCCTCTTCCAGAATATTGGAAAGCTGCTCTTCGGAAGCTTAAGATGCTTCTCCCAAAAGCTTGAGAAGCTTCTTCCAGAAACTTTGGGAGCATCTCTCAGATGCATGAGAAGCTTCTCCAAGAAGTTTGGGAAACTTCTCCCAGATGCTTCTCCTAGAAGCTTGGGAAGCTTCTTTCAGCAGCTAGAGAAGCTTCTCCCAGAAGCTTGGAGAGCTTCTTTTAGAAGCTAAGGGAATTTCCCCCAGGAGCTTTCGATGCTCGCAGAATCTTGGGGAGTTTCTCCCAGAAACTTAGGAAGCTTCTTCTAGAAGCTTGGGAAACTTCTCTCAGAAGCTTTGGAAGCTTCTTCCAGAAGCTCTGGAAGCTTCTTCTCTCAGAAGCACGTAAAGAATCTTTCAGAATCTTGGAAAGCTTCTCCCAGAAGCTTGGGAAGCCTTTCCCAAAAGCCGGGGACGCATCTCCCAGACTCCTGGGAAGCCTTTTCCAGATTCTTGGAAATTGTTTCTTCAGAAGCTTAAGAAACTTCTTCTGAAATTTGGTAAGCTTCTCCCAAAAGATTGGGGAGCTTAGCTAAGATGCATGGGAAGCTATTCCTAGAAGCATGGGAAGCTTCTGTCAAAAGCATATGAAGCTTTTTCAAAAACTTGTTAAGATTTTTTTAGAATCTTGAGAAGGCTCTTTCAGAAGCTTGGGAAGCTTCTCCCAGAAGCTTGAGAAGCTTTTCTCAAAAGCTTGGGAAGCTTCTCCCAAAAGCTTAAAAAGCTTCTCCCAATATCTTAGGGAGCTTTTCCAGAAGCTTGGAAAACTTCCCTCAGAAGCTTGAGAAGCTTTTCCCAGAAGCTTGGGAAGCTTCTCTCAGAAGCTTTGGAAGCTCCTTCCAGTAGGTTAGGATGCTTCTCACAGAAACTTGGGAAGATTCTCCCAGAGGCCTGGGAAGCATCTCCAAGAAGCTGCTTCCAGAATCTTTGAAAGTTTCTCTTCAGGAGCTTAAGAATGGAAAGCTTCTCTGAGAAGCTTGGGAAGCTTCTCTCAGAAGCTTGGAAGGGTTGGAAGGTTTAGAAGCTTGGAAGGCTTCTTTTAGAAGCTCTCAGATGCTTAAGATGCTTCTCCCAGAAGCTTGTGAAGTTTCTCCCATAAGCTTGGGAAGCTTCTCCCTGAAGCTTGGGAAGCTTCTCTCAGAAGCTTGGGAAGCTTCGCTCAGAAGCTTGGGAAGCTTCTCTCAGATGCTTGGGGTATTTCTTTTGGAGACTCCAAAATATTTTTTTAGAAGCTTGGTAACCTTCTTCTTCCCTTAGAAGCTTTGTAAAGCTTCTCTTAATAGGTTTGTTATGCTCATTTTGTTATCATAAGCTGTCATCAAGAATTGATATAAGAAGAAGCTCTACGCGATCGATACTATCGAAAACCTTGCCATCGTTTGCATTTTTGGAAACTTTGCCGTACATTCATGTTTTAGTCCGTTGTCTATTGACTGTCAACGAAGCCGGCTCCACAAATTTCCAAAGACTTGTTCTCTTTTTGTATGTATTGTATGTAATATATTCGAATCCTCTGAGCAGAATCTCAATAGAGAGAAGAACACTACTGGTGGTCGATATACGCTTATCTGTCAAAGACAAGCATTTAGTGCGGTATTGAAAGGTACCAGGTACTCCAATTTGTTTTATTTTTTGTTTCTTCTCAAACTTGTTGTGAAGAACAAAAGGTGGCTGACGATTGTAGATGATCATCACTCAAACTCAAACGGTTGGTCTTCCTTATGGATAGAACATATAATCCCTTATTTCGGTAACTCTAATTTTGCATATTAAGCGCATCGGCATATAGGCATATAGTTAGTTCCTAAAGTGCCATCTACATGAGTTCCGCCTCGAAAGACTTTTTCAACTCCCTTCAAAGTGGAGGCCGATTGTTTTCGATGTTTCGATGAACTAACGTAGACATTTCTACCGTAGTCTTGTCCATCATTCTCGATGTCAAACATGCACACTTAAATTATGTTACGGATTCCTGTAAAATCTCAACAGCTGAACAGTTCGGTGAAATAAATTAACGGAGTACGGTAAATTTTTACAGTATTCCGTGAAAAATCACCGGAATCCGTAAAATTTCGACGGAATTACGGTGTTTTATTTCACCGAACTGTTCAGCTGTTGAGATTACGGTGAAATTCACCGTAAGAGCTTAGTGTGTGTGATCATTGAAGTACTGCTTCCACCTTTCAGTTACCTCATGTTCTTTCGTTAAAATACTCTCGTTTTTATCGCTACAAATCATGACTCAACGAACTTGAGTGTTTCTTAAGACCTTAAAATAAAATCAATTTAATTGATCATAAAAATAAACTTAGTGGAATAAGCTTCCAATGTGCGATACATGACAAAAAATCAGGAATTGAGATTCGCAATATTATTTCCCCATGGAAAACTGCATCCCAGTTTATCGGGGCCACTAGACCCGCACCAATACAGAAGACCACAAACCTGCGAAACCGTACCATCACAAAAAATGTCCATTTCCGATGCGATCGTTCGTTGCACAATTTGTAATTTATTTGTTTTTAATTGACTTTTGCCCGGACGGACGGACGGACGCATCCCGGCTGTGAATTGTGTTCCTCGTCGAGGTCCTCATCCGGAGTGTCCGTCTCTCTGGACCAACCACCGAGAGTGGAA
This sequence comes from Aedes aegypti, assembly GCF_002204515.2. NCBI lineage: Eukaryota > Metazoa > Arthropoda > Insecta > Diptera > Culicidae > Aedes > Aedes aegypti. The sequence goes on from NC_035109.1 coordinate 339,659,929, forward strand.
CAGATTGCTGCACCTCAATAACGGATGAAATTCGGCCTACGAATATATACCTACATAACATATTTGTAGAATAAATAAAGAGAAATGGCTTGATGTGCAGTGATATTAATGTTAGTTTCTGCGGACACATTTTTTTCCGATTTCGTTTCGTTTTTTTTTGCTGTCTCTCAACATGTTTGCTTGCTGTTGGTTGGAGCTGTATGATGCGGTGAGAGCCAGACTCACACAAGTCATGGACTATTTGCCGTTTGGATTAGGAAGCCCCTGCCGTCAGTAGATAGAACACATTTGCGTTCGTCGAGAGTTGTGTGAGGCTTATTTGCGTTTCTGTGTTGTTGAAATAAACAAACATATTTTTAACCCTTGCAGTCAGCCGGTCGTTATCGCTGATCTTATTTTTTTGTCTGACTTTTGCTTGATGGTAAGTTGTGTGCTCTAGATGTCATGTCGTTAATCTTGCTTCATTGGAGTGCCATTTTGGAAGGAGTGTGCAATGAGTGAGCAAAACGGTAGCTCTGTGCAATGCGGAAAATTAATGCTGGAGATTTGCACATCAGCTGATCTCGATTTGATTTATAATCTTTCCGTTTTGAATGTTCATAATGGGGTGGAAATTGGCTTAAGAATTTAAAGGTGTAGGGGAAGACGGGGTAAGAGCGCCCGCCGGGGTAAGACGGACCACCTTCAGTTTGGCATGAAAATGACAATTTTCTTAAAAGTTCATCAAGCACTTTCAATGAACACAAGATTTTTGACAGTCCGGAGCATTTAGTGTGATATTTACATCAAATTTTTCATAACAAATGTCAATAACAAAGTTTCTGCTTGTCGATAGTGAATTTGATCTAAATTTAACAGATGCTCACTTAAGGATTTCGGAAGGGATGTTTTTGGTAAAACATAACAAATTACCCGTGTATGCTTTAACAGAAATGTGAAATATGCTTCGGTGAAGTGAAATATGAATTGTAAATATTAAGCTTTGAAGTAAGGCCATAGTTGTGAAAATTGCGCAAGCGGGGTAAAACCGACCACTGTTGACGGTAAGACCGCCACCCCTGATTTATACCAAATAACTGTGTAATTGTTGGGACCTTCCTTAGCCGAGTGGTTAGCGTCCGCGGCTACAAAGCAAAGCCATGCTGAAGGTGTCTGGGTTCGATTCCCGGTCGGTCCAGGATCTTTTCGTAATGGAAATGTCCTTGACTTCCCTGGGCATAGAGTATAATCGTACCTGCCACACGATATACGAATGCGAAAATGGCAACTTTGGCAAAGAAAGCTCTCAGTTAACAACTGTGGAAGTGCTTATAAGAACACTAAGCTGAGAAGCAGGCTCTGTCCCAGTGAGGACGTTAATGCCAAGAAGAAGAAGAAGAACTGTGTAAACCATTTTAGAAGTTGTAACTACGTTGTACATTACTGTTCAAGTGAAATGACATCAATTTTGTGAAAAATACAAGCTAAATCCGCATAGTTTTTCCAAAATATGGGTGTTTCAAGGTACTAATAAGTATATATTCAAGTTTTTAGGAATAATTAATCCTAAAAATGATTCAATATCCACGTTTATCAATGTAGAGTTCATAAAACATTATACTTTTTAAAATCACAGGGAACTGACATATTTTTTCGCAAAATTGTGTACGAAAATCGTGGTGGTCGCTCTTACCCCGTGGGTGGGCGGTTTTACCCCGTCGCTAAAAATAATCGTGATAAAACATCACTTTTTTAAAGCTTCAAAAAATAAATATTTTTTAGAAACACAAACCTGTGATATTTTTTTGATCATGCCTAAGGCTTCAAAATACGACATGCTGCGTCGAAAAAGGATTTATTGATTCTTGATTTTGACATATGAATTAAATTGCTTAGGCGGGTGGTCTTACCCCGTCTTCCCCTACAGAATTAAATCGATTATTTAACTTTGGAAACCAGCAACTATGTTTGATATGCTATATGATTTCAAAAACGAGTTTAGAATATCAGTTCTTATGAGTACTTTCTCAGTTATTAACTGAGAGCTTGCTTTGCCGATTGACCATTTTTGCATGTGTATATCATGTGGCAGGTACGATGATACTATACGCCCTGGGAGGTCGAGAAATTTTCCAACCCGGTGGGATTCGAATCCACGACCCTTTTAGATGTTTTTTTCATTTTAAAAATAACGCAAAATATAAATGACTTGTAACAGTTTGGTAATCATATGTGGCCTCAAGGGCCATGTTGTTAGTAACTAGCGACATTTTCAATATAACCGACCATTGTTAACATACAGTTGTGTTCAGAATAATAGTAGTGAAAGCCGATTTTCATACAAAATGCTCAACTTTGGCATGCTGTAACTTTGTTTCCATATGAGCAATCGACATGAAATTTTGACAGTGAACTACAAATATACTCAAATTTAATATCACAAGATTTGAAAATTTTCACACTACCGGCTAAAAAGTTAAGCACCAGGTGTAATCGCTCAAAATAATAGTAGTTTTTCTTTTGCAAATTTTTGTTCAGCAACAATTTTGTAAAAAAATGGGTTGTTTATATATTCATAGCTTAGGTGGAAATGGTTGAAACGATGAATAAAGAAAAAATTAAAAAATTAAAATACAGCGGATATTTAAATTATTAAAACTACTATTATTTTGAGCGATTTCACCTGGTGCTTAACTTTTTAGCCGGTAGTGTGAAAATTTTCAAATCTTGTGATATTAAATTTGAGTATATTTGTAGTTCACTGTCAAAATTTCATGTCGATTGCTCATATGGAAACAAAGTTAACACAACTGTAGGTGATCATCGATAATCAATGATTCAACAAATTTGGCTGCTTGCACAACATTCATCCTGTTATGTGCAAACTGTTACGGAGGAGTTTGATCCTTCGTCAATACCCACTTTACACATTCCGACAAGCAGACAAGCTCTTGACATCGACTCGAAAGCAACTACACTTGGTACGTGAAAGAACGTAGCTATTTGTTCATCATTATCATCATCACCATCGCCGCCGTAAAAAAGAGAAGCTGGGTTGATGGCAATCTGTATGCAAAGACCTATACCTAGACAGGATAATTTCGAAGCAGAACGGAGCAGCCAGTTTGCATTCGCTCACGTAGAGCCCAAACCCAAATTACACGCGACGAGTGATGCCATCTTTCCAACCCCAGCATCCAGTTCGTGGAGGAGATGCAATGTCTCTTCGTCGCTTGTCATCCGGTCCTCTTACTATCTAGTCCAGGGTTTCCCAATGTACGGCTCGCGTGTCACATTTGGTCCACGGTTTTATTTTGTGCAGCCGGTGAAGAGTTTGAAAACTGTTCATGTATCTGACCCAATGAATATTTTATCAACTTGAAATTGGATGCATGTCAAGGTTAATTATTTAAACATTTGATCCAATTTCAGGCTTATATTTTAGTTGGATAATATTTCAACTGTGAATTACACTTCACGTAGCAATCCACCAGAATCATGGTTATGGATTTTAAACAAACCTGGGCATAAGCATAAGCATAGATGACCGTACAATTCGTAGTTGCTACTCTGTGAAAGACAATCGAAGTTGCACAGAGATTTAAAGAAATGGGGCTTGGTATTAGCTTACCATCCTCAATGTGCACAAATCGAGAGCTCAAATTTTATAAGTCGATAACGGCACCGGCCACGTCCTTACGGTCATCGGGGAAGGGAAGAAATGTTAGTTCGACAATCGTTGTTACTAGAGACATCACCTCTGCATCTACACAGTTGTCATGGGAAGGATATTGGGTTAGTGGGATAAGGTAAAGATCTGGGAGTCATCAATGTTTGGTGATGCGATCCATGATATAATCACGCCTAACCGGATTCGCGAAATAATTCAATAATCGCATTGTACGCCGAACAAGTGTTCGTTACTCGCAGGAGCAAGCGACACAATCAATAGATCAAACACTACCAACGAACCGATCACTTTTTCTTGATCTTGATCGAATTCTGAATATGATTCTTATAAAGTACTGGACAGCATTTTCACAGGTTCCAAAGCAGATTTTGGACAAAATTATTAATATATATGGGCGATAAGAATGAAATGTAGTAAAGTTCAGTTCACTACATTCTCGGTACTAAGGGCTACAATTGAAGCACTGATACCTTTCGAACATAAGACAAGTTTCAATAAAAATTAGTTCGAAGTTGATTGATAATTATTTCTTCTGAAATTTTTGAGTATTTTTGTCTCAGTGTACTATTGTTATAACGGGTATCACTCTCAAATAATCCAGGGCGATCCTGGTTCTTTGTTTGTTTTGTCCTGTTTGATTGTACAAAAATATCAAAACAAGTTTTGTACCAAAAAAATATTGTTCCTCCGCGCAATGTACCTTCCAAGTTTTGGCCCATGGTTTGTAAAGGTTGACAACGCCTGATCTACTCGCAGGTGTACGCGTGATGCTGCCGGACACTGCTGATAAGCCTGGTGCTGTTATAGCTAAACGTCGTTAGAGATGCCGGACAAAATTGGATTTTCGGAAACACGGCGGAGGTGCTCTAACGAACGACAACGCCGCGGCAAACCAGATGATTCCAAGTCGTAAATAGGTACTGCAGCAGCAGTTGGCCTCCGAAAAGGATCAGACGGTGTCCACATATTTGGTTAACATTAGGGTGTTTCAAAATTGCACTTCGTCGAGAACTTGAGGAGCTAAACCTCAAAATGGTAGTCAAGGATGTTACATACAAACTTTTATATGGAGGGAACTCTGAGGAAGGTCGTATTTTTTTTTTGCAATTAATGTAGAAAAACCTAACACTGCTAAATTTTGAAATACACATTATTTTTATATTTTTTGTAAATAATAATCACTAAAATTTGACTCTCAAAAATCTTAACAGGGCATTTTTTTAAATTTCTTTTTTTTTATTCCCTGCATCCAAAAGTTTGTCATTTGGGCTACCAATTTGGGGGTTTACACATCAAGTTTTCTAACAAAATGCAATTTTGGGATACCCTAGTTAACACACAAGATGGAACGTTTAATTTACCGAAACTCGCATGATCCTTATTCTCCTAAAAGCTCTCCTGGGTGCAATATGGTTAAGCGTTTGAGCGCTGGGATGGTTATTTCTGGCTCGAAGAGAGACCAGGTTGCGTGCTTTTTTGCTATTTACGGGTGCAAAATTGAATACCCTGGAGTAAGTTGTTCGCATGGGTTTCCAAAATGTGACGTTCTTGTGCGCTTCTAGGCAACTCTATTTGTTTAAGATTGCATTACGAAAGAAGTTTCAATTTACTTACCTTTTTGATTACAGTCCTTCCAATGTACTACGACACCGTTGGATGGGGATGACCTAGAAAGCAATATCAACCAATTTCTCGTAACATGCGATTTTCAAGATAAATCGTAGCACTAAGGAGAACGTAATTCTTTCTCAATCTATCATAGTAAAAAAGTGATGCGTAAAAAATTGCGACAAAATTCAATTTCTCGGTTTACGAGTCCAGTGAATTGTTTTGGAATGTTCAAAATCAACTCAAGGAATTTTCATCAAAAAATTGCTGCGTTTCTTCCAATGCCAGGTTTTCTCTCAGATTCACACAAATTCATCGGGATTTGAACGCGCGATTTTTGATCTTTCCAAACATTACATTCATTTCTTATATCTAGGTGTTCTGATTTAGAAAACACTATCATGCTAATTTGGTAAAACTAAATGAGGCATTTATTAAAATTTTGTTTACAACATATTAGTTCAGAATTTTTACAGGTGGTTGATTTCACCTGCTTATCAGTGAAACTTTTTTTCTGTATGAATTTGTTTTTTGTAGATAAGCTTTTCCAGGAATAACAGCGAATAACATGAGCGAGCAATGGCGCTTAAGCCTAGGCTAACCAGTCCGGAAATACCTTTTGAACAACACTAATTTCTTTCTTTTTTTCAGATATGACTAACACTGCAGAAAACTTTTTTGTCTGAAGCACCAAAATTTACTTAAGCACCAACATACCGCAATTTCTGAAATGCTCTTCTACGCCTACTTGCCCCAGGTTCTATGTAAACCTTATAGACCGCGAAACAAATATGCGTAGAACGGCAGTGAATCCATTGTCATTTTAAAGAATATCATAGCACGACAAGTTTTTAGGAGTATATACCATTAGGCATTATGACGTTAGGCATAAGGACGTTAGGCATAAGGACGTTAGGCATAATAATGTTAGGTAAAACGGACGTTAGGCATAAAATTACTTGCGAGTATGCCATCATTCAGGCCCATTTACGCAAATTCCATTACGCTGATGGGGTTAGGTGGGTGTCCTTAAGATGTAAAAGCTCGTAAAAAATAGGGCAAAATTTATACAAAAAGCGTTACGAGGTGGAGGGTTGGTTTTTGTCATTAATAATTATTTTTAGTGTTTTAAAATTTTAAAATGAATCCATTATCCCAAGATATGGAAGAATATTGTTATCATGGTAACTTTATTATTCTAAAATCCAGCTCAATTTATTTTTGTAAATAGCGGAAGACGAGGTAAGAGCACCCGCCGGGGTAAGACGAAAAACTGCGCTAGCGGACTGAAACCGACTACTGTTTATGGGGTAAGACCGCCACCCCTAATTCACACCAAATAAAATGTCTAAAACATTTAAAAGTTGTGTCTACGTTAGACATTACTATTCAAATAAAAAAAAATCAATTTTGATAAAAATACAAGCCAAATCCGCATATTTTTTAAAAACATGGGTTTTTTAGGGATGATAAATATATAACTAAGTTTTTTTTTCAATGAATTAACCCAAAAAATGATTCAATATCCACATTAATAAATGTAGAATACATAATACATTATACTTTTTAGAATCACAGGGAACTGATTTATTTATTATATTGTATACGAAAATAGCCGTAATCGCTTTTACGCCGTGAGTGGTCGATTTTACCACGTCGCTAAAAATAATCGTGATAAGACATCACTTTTTCAAACTTCAAGAAATCAATAATTTTTAACAAATAAAACAACTGTGATATTTTTTGATCATGCCTTGATTTTGACTTATGAATTAAATTGCTTAGGTGGGCGGTCTTATCTTAGCCATTTACCTTTAAGATGTGCAATCAAAGCAAAGAAGGAAAAATCTTCCATAATAATATTAGTACTTAAAATGTAAATTATCAACTCGAAGAAAACAATTGTGTGGACAAATGACCCTCGTGGGGGGGTTCTGAAATAGAAGAAAAATGATCACGTGGTTAATGGACAGCCTTTGTTCTTATTCTCATCCTTATTCTTGCATTACGCCCCAACACAAATAGGTTGTAGGACATTTCCCAGAAAGTCAAACCCCAGAACGACATTCCCCAGAATGACGTTCCCCAGAAACCCATTCCCCAGAATGGGACATTTCCCAGAAATCCATTTCCCAGAATGGGACATTTCCCAGAAAACCATTCCTCAGAATAGGACATTCCCCAGAATGGGTTTTATACGTTTGTAAAGAGTGGAAAAAATTGGTAGTTTTTTTTTGTCGTTAAGAAATGTACCTACTGAATTGATTCGAATTCCCAGAAGCTTAGAATTCCAGACACAGACGTCAATTTACCCAAAATATTATTTTGTCATATTCATTATTATGGATCTCAAGCAAATAAAATCGGAATTGAGTTAAAAAATCTTTTGAACGGCGAGTGTTTGCTTCCTTTTTCTCAGGCAAAACATCTATGCTGCCGTCCATAAATCACTTGGTCTTCTATGGAAGGGGGGGGAGGGTGGTGTGTGGCATACACATTACAAAAAGTTTGTACGGTCGAAAAATCACGAAGGGGGAAAGAGGTGGTTTTGTGGCTACGTGGTTCATCGGCAGACCCAACCATAATCTTAGGAGGAAAATGCTGTTTAAAAATTTTCTTAATTGTGTCTTCATTAATTTCATAATTGTGCTACTGTCGTTTCCCTGAATATCATTTCCCTGAATGCCACCTCTCCGAATGACCCGTTTCCCCGAATAGTGATGCAGTTCAAACAGGTGCAAGAATAGTCTTTAAGGACTGGGTGCTGAACTAGAATGAATGATTAGCAATTAAAAGAAGAAGATAATAGAGATTCTAACGTCATCCTCGACTAAATATATCTTGTCAAAAATGCCAATGAGTTGCCAGCCAAAAAGTTGTGATAATTATAAGAGCTAAAAACTTTTCGGAAACTAGGCTATTCGGGGAAACGGGTTGTTCGGGGCACTGGCATTCTGGGAACTGGCGTTCGGGAAAACGACATTTGGGAAACCAACATTCGAGGAAAAGTTGCTCAATCGTTTAACATAAGCTGTTCCTACATATGCCATACTGTGTTTTATGATCAAACTTGATCCAAGCTATTGTTTTTTTTTTGTTTTCATAGTTATTCTTCCTTCGTTTAAAATTTTCTCTCTAATTGTACCGTTTTGATTCATATTACGGACAGCTTCAAATTCCGGACACTCTCGTTTGTATGGGAAACATTTCACACGAAATGTTTCAATTTTTGCCGTCCAAAAGTTCTCATTTTCGAGGCTCGTTTTATTAGGTTTTTTCCATAAATATCATTGCAAATTTATAATGCCCAACTACCTTAGACGTCTCTTAAGTGGTTGAACGATTTCAATTGATGATTTGACTGTTCCATTAATGATTATCATGAGCTGTCCGTAATTCGAATCAAAGCGTCCGGAATATGAGGCAAAAGTGAGGGAGCGTCCGGAATAAGAATCATGAAAAGGCCACAGGTTTTGATTTATTTAAAATTTTTCAAGTTGCGGACGCGTATTCTTTACCCACCATCCGAAAGTTAAGGGCTTCCGACGCTCGATAACGCTAAAAAATCATACAGAATAATTTATTTTGTATGGTCCAAGCTGAGTTATACTTCACTGAGGCCTTAAGTGTCCGTAATATGAATCAAAACGGTACTTTCAAAGGGAGATTGGTGTAGTGTAATATGTCACAAAGTAAATTAATGGAATTTGTTTTTCGGCTTTCATGGCATATTCTCCCTTCTTTTGAACATATGCTGTTCTTCCTAGGTTTATTGTCTAAATAATTAGGGATGGTACACATATTATGTCACGCCAAATTTTAACTTTTTCGACGAGAAAATCGTCAAAAAATATAAAAATCGTCCAAATGGTTCGAATTACATTTCCGACCATAGGTGGTTAATTTTAAAGAATTTTTGATTTAAAGATTCTCCATTCAATAAATGAAAGACTGCAACAAACCGAAAGTCCTACCGTTGAAAATAAAAAAAAAAAAACAATACGAAAATGTTTTACCTATGAAAATTATGGTTTTCCTCGAATTTTTCAGTTAGATGCATTCACTATTTACTATTTACCATTTTCCTAGGTTTGAACACCTCAAAGATCTCTTGTTATTTTTTTTCTGGGGAATGTCCCATTCTGGGGAATGGTTTTCTGGGGAATGTCCCATTCTGGGGAATGGATTTCTGGGGAATGGCGTTCTGGGGAATGTCGTTCTGGGGAACGTCATTCTGGGAAATGTCGTACAATCCTTAAATATCATAAACTGCGTTGATGACGGTCATACCCATAGCGATCGATTCGCTATAATATAATACCAGGCGGTGGAGGGCAGTGCGATGTAACTCGACCCAAGCCCGAGGTTGGAAAACAGTGCGATTCGATGGTGAAGTATTCACTGAAGCCCTGAGGCGCGAACGGAACACTCTGGACCTAAACAGTGAAGAGCTAGCTGCTGTGACATCACGAGCGTGTGATCCTTCCATGCCGAGAAAAGTCCCTCCAAGTGAGTACAGGCCGCCGGTGTACTGGTGGTGCGAATCAATTGCAGCAATCTGCCTTCGGGCTAGACGAAGATTGCAAGACGCACGCACAGAAGCACAAAAAGAAGAACGCAGAGCATTCAGCATTCAGAGAGGCAAAGTTGGCTCTCAAAAAGGAAATCAAGTGTCGAAAACGGGCAAGCTTTGATAGTCTATGTCAAAGTCCCACTCAAGTCCGTGGGGTGACACCTACAGAGTGGTAATGGTTAAGACCAAAGGTGCCATAGCGCCCCAAGAAAAGTCCCGAAGTGCTGCGATCGATAATCGATGTACGTTTCTCGCATCATACGGCAGATGTAAGAGAAGTGGCGAGGGTGACGAATTAAGAGATAACAGAAGTCGTGAAATCATTCGCGTCAAACAAGGCACAGGGACCCGATGGTATTCCGAATGCTGCCTTGAAAACGGCAGTGAATGCGGATTCGAACATGTTCAGAACCACGATGCAACGCTGCATAGATCAAGGAATCTTCCCAGAAATTGGTGCTACTACCAAAGGCGGGTAAACCACTAGGTGACCCAATGGCGTATAGACCTATCTGTCTACTAGATACGACGGACAAGCTACTCAACTGGCTTGTACCGTATACGGAGAGTGCGGACGGCCTGTCCAACAACTAGTTTGGATTCAGGAAAGGTAAATCTACTCTGGACGCTATCCAGTCGGTCGTTCAGACAGCTGAGGTGGCAATCGAGCATGAAAGGAGCGGCATCCGTTACTGCGCGGTTGTCACTCTGGATGTGAGGAATGCGTTCAACAGCGCAAGGTGGGAAGCGATAGCCCACACACTTCACCGTCTCAAGGTACCGGTGCAGTTGTGTTAGCTTCTAGAAAGCTATTTCGATGGTAAGATTCTGCTTTATGACAGAAAAGAGCTAGAATTACCGTGGGAGTACCTCAAGGTTCAATCCTGGGCCCGCTGTTATGGAATGCGATGTACGATGACGTACTGAAGCTGCCTCTTCCGACGGGTGTTAAGATTGTTGGCTGCGCCGACGATATCACCCTAGTGGTATATAATGAATCGATGGAAGAAGTAGAGTTGACAGCAGCGCACTTTTTCTTCATAGTTGAGGAATGAATGAATTCTACGAAACTAGAACTGGCCCGTCACAAGACTGAGGTGGTGGTGGTCAACAACCGCAAGTCCGAGCAACGAACGCTTATCTAGGTAGGTTGCATTGCACCGTCGAGTCCAAGCGATCCCTTAGACATCTTGGGGTAATGATCGATAACAAGCTCAGCTACGCTAACTACGTTGAATATGCCTATAAAAGGGTATCTACGGCTTTAACGGCGCTTTCGAGGTAGATGTCTAACAGCTTTGCTGTAATTGCCAGCTAATGCAATCTCCTGGCAAGCGTGGCGCCTTTCATACTAAGGTATGGAGGACCAATCTAACCAAAAGCGCTTAGAACAAGCAGACACCCAAAGCGGTTGGAAAGCACATATAGGATCATGTGCTTAAGAGTAGCTAGCGCATACCGAATGGTTTCTAAAGAGGCTGTGTGCATCATAGCCGGGATGACGTCCATCGGGCTCATCATCAAGGAAGATGTTCAATGCTTCAACCAAAGAGATACCAAAGGAGTCCGCGACACGTGTAAAGAGGAAACGCTCAGCAGTTGGCAGCAGGAATGGTATAAATCCACTAAAGGTAGATGGACACATCGGCTAATACCAAATATGTCAGATTGGTATGGAAGAAACTATCGAGAAGTAAACTTCCACCTGACCAGTTTCTGTCAGGACATGGTTGTTATAGACAGTTCTGCATAGGTTCGGGCACTCCGAATCTCCTGCGTGCCCCATTTGTGCTGGTGTGGAGGAGACAGCGGAGCATGTCGTGTTCGATTGCCCCCGACAAAATTATAGAGAGAATGTGTGCGGATGCCGCGTGCTGTAATGCAGTAACTACGGCTGTCACTCACATTATGTTAGAACTGCAGTGCCTATGGCGCACCGACCAAGAATTGGTTGCAGAGGATTAACTTCACCGAGGCTACTCGCTTATAACATTGATTAAGTCGACTAGGAGAAGCAGTTTGCCTAGGCTGCTTCTGCTATATGTGTTATGATCCATTTGAAAAGTTACGCGAGAACTCTTCAATGGAACAACAACTGAGTCCAAGGATCATTTGCAACAGTCCCGTTCGAGTTCCAACGCCACAATTCTGCTCAAATCCTTGTCGAAATTCAATTTATTCGTGACCCAAATTTCCTCCAATCCAGTCTAATTTAATTTTCAAAAGGTACGTCGCCGGTAATAAAACCAGGTCACTGCATCGTCGGCCCTCGCTTCCATAAAATTCCATTTCATCATCGGGGCAGGAAAATTTGCTTGCATCATCCACCCTCCACTGCAGCACATCATCCAACGACGACGACAACGACAATGATAGTAACAAAGAATGACACGCGACGCGATCCGTTTCTTCTTCTCAGCTTCCATTTGCCCTGGAAAAGCTCTGATTTTTCCCCTTCCTCGCTGTGCCTATTTTCACATTCCGTCACGAATGGGAACCCCCTTCTAGGGCCATCAATCGTAAAGGAAATTAATAATAAAATGCATTCTTATGTGTCATCTCTTCGTCCAAGTCCGCCACAACCGAAAATGTCGAGCGATAGGTCCTTAAGTCGCTGACGTCATGACGTTTTTCCAGACATGTTGCACACATCCATACCTTCCAACCAATACTGGGGTCCATGCACTTTGCTTTGTGTTATCGCTTAGCAATGACGCCACTATCATTCGATTCGCAATCAGACGGCTGACAATGCAACCAGAAGTGTGATCGACAGGCTTGGTAGCTACCATTCAGAAATCAAAAACAGATCAAACGACAAACAAGGAAACAAAAATAAACTTAACAGAAACCAGGAAGTAAAGATTTGATTTTCTAGCGGGGGCAAGTGTGCCACCTTAAGCAGTTTGTCCTCTAACTTTGTCCTAAGCTTATCAATATATATGATTTCGAGATGCAATGTTTGAAGAAATGACTAGAAGCATTCCTGAAACTTTTCATCGATTAATCTGAGAAGAAAATGCTGAAGATCGGATGGTATAGTCGTGTAAGTCTTTGAAAGTTTCTCTGAAGTCTCTAGAATTGTGTATCAGGATCCAAGCAGAGCAAGCAGAATAAGAAAAAAAGGTGACTGTAAAGAGCATTTTGGTTAAAAATTAATAGCGACTATATAGGGACCCTTCAATAAAAATAGTGACTATTTAGAAACAAACATTGAAGAGACCTGCTACCAGCCCTGGATCAAGCAGACGACTCTGGCGGAAATTTGTTGGAAAGTGGGTTTTCCCAACCACTCATCCTACAAAAAAAAAGAACCGTCATTGCCGTCGTCGTCGTTTAACCCCATCGTTGCCTACTATCGCAAGCTGACGACGACGACAACACCGACAAGGACGCCCAGACTTCGATCGGGTCGGGCGTAATGAGAAAAAAGTTCAACCAGGTCATGAATTTTCAATTTTCAGTCGAGCGCGAATGGCTTTCTTTGTTTCTGTGATTTTGGCACCCCCTTGATGGTGGTTGATACACGGTGCCGTGACGATTTTTCCCGGTTCTAGGAGGATGAGATTGAACTGGAAATGGAATCACGATGGAAATGGTGGCTCTAAAAAAAAAGTTTTGTTACAGAACAAAAAAAAAATAAGAAACCATATATTTGATGGTACAATACGGTTTGAAGCAATATTACATTACAATTATTAAAAATTGATTTTTGATCTCTCGCAGGATTCAGGATAAACCCCTAACAGCCTTTGGAAACCAAGTGTGTAGCAAATCATACTTGAGCAGCTACACACCTGGTTACCAATGGATTTAAGGGCATTATCATATTTTATGCAAGAATTCTAAAAGCAAAAAATATATTTTATCGTTTTCAATGGTTGAAAGCTTCCATACAACAGAATCAACAGTTCATTTACAAATTAGCTACCATTGAATCTATTGTAGGTTATAGTTTAATATTGCAACATCATTAGAATATATCCGTACCTAAATGTTCTCCTCTCGGGATGGCTACCCAGAAAAAAGGATAATGTGAAAACTATTTCTTCTATCATCCGAAGGCGGAAATTGATTTCGTTTCTCCTTTTGTACTGCCGGTTGGGTATCGATTTGTAATTCAAATATTTTCATTAGCAGATTGCCGACAGTGAGTTTTGATTTTAGATTGTACTAATGGAATTTTTCTTATTCTCCTTATCTCGATTTCAGGTGAGTGTGGAGCAACAACGGCGAGATGGACGTTTTGGTAGTTGTTGGTAGTATATGTAGATAATAGCGTTTTCATCAATTTTTTATGACCAACTTTTTCATTCTTTAGATGTTATTTTAAACATTTCTCAAGAAAGGTTCCTCTACGTACTTGTTAATAAGAAATTCAAGATTATGATTCTCTGGAATAACTGAGGATTTCGGCAAGAAATGGTACAAGAAATTCTAAGAATCTACCAAAATACTGCAAAATTACGAAACAAGTTTCTAAAAAATATTCAGTGTATTCACCAACAGATTTTCCGACTTTGTCTTTGAGGTTTTCCCTTAAGATTCTCTTCATATTCATTCAACAAATCATTCAGAAAATCTCTCAAACTTTCTTCAAGTATTGCTTGAAAATTTCGCAACAAAAAATAACCAGGACTTCATGTAAAAAACATTGAATCATCCTTCCAGATGTTAATCCAAGGTTTCCTTCTGAAATTCCACAAGACTTCCATAAGCAAATTAAGAGGATTCGATTGGCAAAATGATCTTAGAGATTTCTCTGTGAAGGTCGCAGTTTAATATGCATTTTTTCTCAAAAAAAAACTCACAACAATTTCTCTTAAAATCAAGTTGATGTTACTCACCGCATTCCTACAAAACTCTTTCGAAATTGAAATCCAAAATGCATAACTAGAAAAAAATTAAAAAATCTTAAGCTCCTCGAAAAAAAAACTTCAACAATTTAATCAGATATTCTTGTAGATATTAGAAATTACTCAATATGCATATCAAATTTATCTCAGATTCGTAGAGCAACACATACAAATAAAGTTTTGGATGAACTTCTAATGAAATTTATTGAATAATTTCAACTGAAATTGAATTCGGAAAAAAATATTAAATTTCTGTTAAAATTTTACTGTAGAATTTTTGGAACTTTTTGAAGAAATTCCCAACGATATACCACATAGAAAAACTCAAGTGGTTTTTTCAAGATTCACTAAAAAAAATTCTTGTTCTTTTTTCTTCGTTTCATATAACGGACAATTGGTGTTAATATGGATGGATTTTTTGCCGAAGGTAGTTGTATCTAATATCTTAGAAAATATTTTGCATTAGCTGTGAAGTTTCATGATACTATGGTGAACAGATTGATGTAAAAACTATTTTTTTTCTGCTTGCATAAATTCCAAACAAACTTTTTTGGAGGGACTATTTTTGGTTAGACCTAGTTCTAAGTATTGAAAAAAAAAATATCCAGAGATGTCTCATGGTAAAAGTCATGATGTGGGATTGTACTGAATCAAAATCTCGGAGAAAATGTTGGTATTACTTTGAAAATTTTGAGTAATGCCTTATAGGCTTTCAGAAAAAAGGAGCCACACGTAAGAGAACATTGGAATTTTTATATTCCAAAGATTAACACTTTTAATGTCCTTTTTCTTCAGATTCTTCGAAGTATTGCTTTTTGGAACAGATGGGCAGCAGAACAACGAAAGATTAGTAGTAGGTGAATGATTACATGATAACTGAAGCCTCTCTAGAGAATTGAAAAATATTTTCCCAAGAAGTTTTATTAAAATCTTCTTAAGAAATTATTCTTGAAATCCATCAGACTGTCTTCCTTGTTTTCTCGATTCCCCAGAATTCTTCCAGAAAATCTCTTTGAATTCTGCCCTGAATTCGCACAAGGATTGAATTCCATTATCTAGATTCTTCCAATAATTGACAAAACTATTCCTAAAGAAAAATTAATGAATATCATTTAATGCTGACCTAATTTTGGAAGCAAAAGTATTCCTGGGATTTTCTAAGTAATTTGCTCTGAAGATTTAAAGGCAAGAGACGTTTCAAAAACGCTTTCCATAGATAATTATTTCGAATCAGAATTTAAAAAAAACATAGAAAATTTCTGATACAATTTCTGCTTGAAAAAAGTAATGAAGGAGTTTTGATAAACTTCGTAATAAAATTTGTAATACAATTTTTGGGAATACTATTTGAAGTTATTCACAGAGGAAATCCTAGTAGAACCTTTAGCGAAACATCAAAGTATAAGATTTGACAGAATAAATATTTTTAGAAGAATTGTGGATAAAAAGTATACATAGAAGAAATGGTTGTCCTCCAGGAGGAATCCAGGAGGAATTGAAAGTATGAACAAATTTCGCAACATTATTCAACTAATTTCCAAGATATTTGGGGCAAAAGTTCTAAAGTTCTTCCCTCTGATATTCCTTGAGGAATTTGATTTTACTAGAATTTTTCAAGGAATATCAAAAGATGGTTTGAAAAAAAAATGTTACCAGTCTTTTGAAAATTAGTCAACTATTTTTTTTTTTTGAGTTTGTTAGAAATTTAAAACAAAATTAGTTTTTTTTTAATATAGTTTACAATTTAGAAAATAAATTTATTCATGCAAAGTCACTATAAAATCAAAGAAATAATTTAATGCTTAAACCAGGGTAAATTTCTACCTGGCATCTGAAGAAAATTAAGCCAAGTTGAAATTATTTGTAAATGTCTGTTTAGAGTTAAAATGCTTTTGAATAATTTTGCTGAAAGCTCGATTTTTCTAGGTGGCCAAGTTCATGAGCTAGCCTCTTCTAATGTTCACACTAGCGCCACGTAGCGGCAAAATGACTAACTAAACAGTGCAGTTTTAAATTGCCTTTAACCATCTGAGAAACTTTGCAGAAGATTTGAACTTTCAAGTTGGCCAGGATCATGAGCTAAAGCCTTCTAGAACAAGACCAAATTTACATGCGCACTAGCGCCATGTAGCGGCAAAATTACTAATTAAACAGTGCTGCCCCAAATTGGGTACAAACTTATGAACAACTTTGCAAGAAACGAACTTTCTAGGTGGTCCGGATCATCAGCTAGAGCCTGTTAGAATATGATGAAATTACAGGCACACAAACGGAAAAAATACGCTTTAAAAACTTTACCTAATAGGTAAACGCAATAAGGCTTCTGAATAACTTTGCCAAAGACCGCAACTTGGCGAAAGTAAGGATTCCGAGATAATCTTCTATATAAATAAAAATGGAATGTTGTTTGTATGTCACGAAATGGCTTACAAACGGGTCAACGGATTTGAATGATTCTTTCTCAATTTTGTTCGTCAAGAGTTTCGACGTGTTTGTGCGTATAAAAATCCCAGGATATTCTCCGGGAAAGTTGAAAAAACGAGCGCGAACGAAACTGTCATTTTGTATGGGACGATCAATAGCGTTTTCAACAGCCTAGTTGATGGCAAGACGAAGTTTGCCGGGACCACTAGTACAAATATTATAGTTTTCGGTGATGCTAAACTTTTTGGGGGGTGCTACAATATTCAACTGGGGTGTTGCAATACTATATTATGCGATTCCATACTTATGGTGGGTAGACGACCTTCAAATTTTCAAATGGCCGCAATTCGAAGGCCAGTAGATTAATGAATTAAAAAAATGAAGTAGAGCGGTTAGTTGATTTCCCGATCATCCCCCCTGAACCCTCCTCCCTTTCCAGGTAATGGAGAAGGCGTGGACACGAGAGGTCCAAAATTGGCCTCAAACGGATATCTAAAGACTCCGATGAGCAAGAAGGTTGGTGTCTTCGCCAAAGTTATTCAGCAGATCAAGGGCTATCTGCCGATTACAAATCTGATTGAGAATTAATCCATTAGATGGCTTTAGTGAAAAAAAAAATTCAATCATTTGTATCTCATGATCCTTATCAGCTAGAAGATTGGTGTCTTCGGCTGTGATGATTAGAAATTTATCCACTAGATGGTGAAAGTAACTTATTTTACTATTCTGTATCTCAAGATCTTGAACAGATATCTCCAAAACACGATTAGCTAGAATGTTGGTGACTTCGGTAGTTGTTCAGATGTATAGCAGATCAAATGTTTTTTTGGTAGTTAAAAATTCAATTGAAAATTCATTCACTAGATAGTTACGAAATTTGTAATTACTCATAGATTTACTTCTACTTAAAAATTTACTGATGATGACGCATGCTTCGCTTACCGACGACTATTGAGTCTGAAGGGGCGAAGCGTTCTTCCAAATAAATAGATACGGGCATCTTCTTTAGCAATTTAGCGCTAAAATGGCACAGTCGAAAAACATTCCTTACGAAAAGTGTCAAAGGCTTGAAGGAAAAAAGGAAATTGAATCTTGACACCATGTGCTACAGTGTCTAACGACACAGACCACTCGGCCATCAAGCCCAAAGATCGTATAACCCTCATTTTGAAGTGGATTAATCTATCTATCTATCTATATAAATAACAATGGAGTGGTGTTTGTATGTCACAAAATAACTTGAGAACGGATGAACGCATTGGTGTCATTTTTTCATTGTTGCAATCGACAAGAGATGCGACGTGAAAGTGTGCGGAAAATGTTTGGGAAAGTCTCCGGAATAATCGGGAAAACCGAGGAAGACTAATGTGACATAGGTGGCACACTTGCCCCTATGGCACACTTGCCCCAAAGTCCGCAACATTGTTCAAATAGGAATTCATAAAACATTTCTAGATAATTTTAACAAGCTTCTTGTCAAAAGCTTAAAACAAAATTGGGAAGCTCATTGGAAATCTTTTTAAGGAACGTAATAAATTCGAAATTCATCACTGTTTCCTTTGTTCCATTGGTGAAATCATATGGATTCTGTTAGCATGATTTTTATGAGATTTTCGACAACTACTGAGTGCATCGTTCTAACGATTCTATCAATCTCTACATGGTAGACTGAATGGCCAATAGTATGCAGTACCTGGCTTCAAGTAAATAAAACATGCGAACCGATAATAGGCAGTTTTGGTTATTTGTCACTGCAGTCGTCTCCGTTACAAATTAGGCTACTCCTTCTGACACATACAAATATATTACATTCGGAAATGTATAAAAACCCAAATCTTACGATGAATAAAGAGGTTAACCATTCTTGCGATCGATGCTATTGGGTGCAACCCAATTGTTAACCGACAATTTTAGAAAGGTATTTTATTTAGTGAACTGACTGGGCATGCTCTCAGTTTAGTAACTACTAAGTTGTGAAAATCCATAGTCCGCCGTGTTTCATACCGTTGCTTTTCTCGCGTGGAAAAGAGGTGTCAACATTAACAGATATTTGACAAGGTTTTTGATGAGTTCCTCGAGAAATCTTCAACGGATTCTCCCATTTTTTCTATGAAGCCCATTTACAAGTTTCTTAGAGTATTCAATAGTCTGCTGGCATAGGTGGTTACTGAACTTATCTTTAGAAAATTTCTTTACCGGAATTTATTTTTCAAATCTTGTAGGAACAATATTTTGGGATGGTTCTTCGAGAAATCTTCATTGTACTCCTGGAAAAGTCTTTGAAAAATTTCTGGTGGGTTTTTTTGCTGGAATCACCTCAATTAAAAAAAAAAAATAGTAGTTCTTGCTGGGTTTCTTGAATCAAATTTGGAAGACTTTTGGCAAGATTCATAGTAATTTAAGTGGACAGCACATTGCATTATCTGTGGTGCCTTACAATCATGAATTTTGAGTATACTTTCCAAGGATATCAGTTGATTCATAATGAGATCTTTGGAACTCTTCCACAAACTTGCATTTAAAAAATATACATCTATTTTAGGGCGTCCGTGGTGTGTTTGTAGATCTTTGAAGGAGGTCGCAACTTCCGAAAGGTTGGGGACCACAGAGTTGATGTTCGTTCTGCTTGGCCAGTATGTACGATTAAATATAAAAATCCAGAGGATTAAGGTCCGGGGAGCTGGAAGACCTAAGCCTTATCGAGAATATCAGTCAAATTCTCTCGACGCCACGCTTCGACGACATTCGCCCTGTGAGCCCCTCAAAACCATCACCGACGCGGCGCTTTGGAATCGCGGGATGTTTTTATATGGGGTCGGCGCCTACAGCCGATCATTTTGGACATTGTGCAACTGTTGCAAGACAAAGAGTTTCTCATCAGAAAACATGAACTTCTGATCTGCGTGCCGCGAAAGTATCCTCAACCTCTTTTCCGTGAACCTTGTGTTTCTTGTACGGCTTGTATCCCAGGTTCTTCGTCATAATGTGTGAGTCCCGCTCGACACATCCAGGTCAACAGCGCATCTACTTTTAACTTTACACCACGGCGTGAATACAAAGATAGACCACTCCTGCCTCTTCCACAGATCAGTACGAAGTGATCTTGCAAATCTTGGGAATCCTCAGATCAAGCGTTATATAGAATGTTTCATCACCGGAAATTACGAAGGCAAGTTCCTGATCCCAAAAATCGCTCTCACGCTCCCAACATTAATATTCACGCATTTTTGCTTCGCATTCCACGAACAGCTTCAATTAACCACCTCGCTGCTCGGCCAAAATGATGGGAGGAAATGAATCGGGAAAAGACGTACGCTGCCGATAGCGTGCAAAGCAAGAGCCCCGCATATTTGCAACCATGTTCGGTTTGAGATTCGGCGCGGTTTGAAGTGAGAACTCATTTAAAATAAATCTAGCGGAGTATGGCAAATGAACTAAATGAACGCTCAAGCGGTGAATATACATTAGGCTGGTCCAATGTTTTATATGTTTTGCATTCTACAGTCGACTTTCCACATCTCGATGTTCTATACTTCGATATCTCTCCATATGTCCATGATTTCTTCTGTCCCTTCAGTCTGCATACATTTTCTCTCTCCATATCTCGATATCCTCCTTATCTTGATATCTCCATATCTCGATGTGCTCCTGTTAATTTTTTGTTCCAAATTTTCTCTCCGTATGTCGATATGACCATAATCAAAGGTGACTAGACTAAATTTTAGTGATTCAAAACAATTTCGGAACGCAAATGGCGTCTGCTTGTTTATTATTTTCCTGGTATCGGAGTGATTTTCAATCTAGTGTTCATTAAACATTTGTTCTTTGTCTCGATCTCTCCGTATCTCGATGGTCCCTTCGATATCGAGATGTGGAGAGGCGACTGTATTTTCAACAAAGATTAACATTGACTTAAGATTTAACGACATGCTCGTTACAGCGTTGATTCTTCGATTAGATTTTTTATCACCAGATAGCCCTTGATCAGCTGATAAGCATCTTAAGTTACTAACAAATGTCACTACCGCTGCACCATAAGATCTGTTTAATTGGCTTTGCCATAGACACCAACTAGCTGATGAGAATCTTGAGATACAAACAATTGAAGAAAATTTGTTACTAGCATCACCTAGTGGATTAATTCTGAATTAGAATTCAGTGAATAAGAATTCACCTCCAGATAGCCTTCAACCTGCTGAATATCTTTGCTGAAGACACCAACTTTCTAGCTAATAAGGATCATTAGGTAGAGAAGTTTGAAGATTTCTTTATACAAGCGCCACCTATCGGGTAAATTCCCAATCAGACTCTTCACCGTCAGATAGCCCTTGATCTACTGAACTGCTTTGCCGAAGACACCAACTCTAGCTGATAAGGATCTTGAGAAACAGATGATAGAATTAATTTGTTACCAGCGCCATCTAGCGGATTAAACCCTCTACCGTCAGCTTTATTTTTTATTGCTAAAAAAATCAAATTGCGTTAACTTTTTTGTTTGTGGATATTTTTGAACCATTTTTTTTACAAGCCCTCAAAAAACTCTTCTAATTTAAGAATATTAGTCATCTGGATCCGGAGGTATCCAAAAATTCCTTGGGAGACCGACTCGTAGCCATAACCCACGTAAATATCTCAGGCTACAGATTTCTTTTCATATTCGGATATTCACTCCATGGAATGATACACTGTTTCTGGTACCAGGCTGGACAAATAAATATCTTGAAAACTCTAAAAAACCTCATATCGTAATATTCAGATTTCTTCAAGAATACTGAACCGATTTGTATGATTTTTTCAGAGTAGCTCCTTATTACCTGGCATTGTACAGTACATATTTTATTTTTTTGATAAATTGATCAAAAACAAAATGGCAGCCAAAGACATTTTGCATGGAGAATGTCGGTCCCCCAAGGAACATCGGAATATCTTCTAAACTAGACCATGTCTCATCCAAGAATTGTAAAATCATCTAACCACATTTACTTCAGAATTTATTTTAAATTTATTGATCTACTGGTCTTTGAATTGTGGCCATTTGAAAATTCAAGGTTCGTCTCGGGCTTTTAAGGGTTAAGAACATTACTCGACAGAATTTGTTTATAGTACACCCTTAAATAATTCGGTAAAATCGACAAATTAACATTTGAGTCGAATAATAATGAATGCACTATATTTGGTTCGAGTAGACTTCAATTTGAATCTGGTATACCTCATTTGATTCAGAATTTGACCACTAAGTGGCGCGAGAGGGTATGTATCTTTCACTCTTGTTTTGCAGATATCTCGGGAGCCGGACCACTAAGAGAGATTGCGTCTTCGGCAAAGTTGTTTAGTAAGTAAAGGGCTGATATTGTTCGAGCTAGTTGATTCAAAATTGGCGCCAATGAGCAAAAAACTTTGGATTGAAATGCTCACTAGCGCAATCTTTCCAAGTGGTCGGAATTCTGAGTTACCTTAACACTTCAGTCGTCGCGCTGTTGTATTTTGTACAACACAGTTGAAAAAAACCTCGCTTTTTGTTCTCAACAGCAGCGAGGTGGCTCTGACGGAGGCAAACCGCGCAACGACTGGAAGGTTAAAAACAAAAGTTTCACGCTCACTAGCGCCACCTGGAGGCAAAATATAGGTAATCATGGCTCGAATAAAGATATTCTTTGAGCTATTGAACAACTCTGCCGAAGACGTCATTTGTTTCTAAATGGTCAGGCTTCCGAGATATCTGCGAAACAAATATGCCAAGTTCACTGGCACCACCTGGTGGCAACATTTTGATTAACCTAGCTCGAAGAATGATATACTATGGAACCATGGAACTCTAATTGCTAACGATAACCCTAACATGAATTCGCTATTGAAAACAGCTCATACTTCCGGCTCTTAAAATCTGCCTGCTCGAATATAACTAGCGAAAAAGAAAGCAAATCTCCTCAAACACTATCAACCCGCAATGCAACATTATCCACCCAATTTGTCATCCTGCGCCAGGAGTAATCACTCATCATAATTACTTTTTCGTTCTACCAACCATAAACTATCATCTCCGGGTCTGACTATAGGGCACTCCGTAGATACGACAGACGCCCGAACTGAACACAAGACAGACACTCAATCCCGAAGGTTCATAATGCCGGCTCCGGCACAAACAGACAAGCTAAAGCTTGTCTTGTCTTAAATACCCCTCATCTATCCGGGAATGGGGTGCTCTCGAAACTCGCTCCAGATTAATGTGAACGACGTCGACCTCTTCCCGTGCAAGCAAAATAGAATTAAAATCCAAGACAAATTTATCACCGCACGCGTCCTCCGGATGGAGCACAGATTTGAGCAGGAGAGAAAGACGATATACAAGGATACAATCTGCCGCTCGCTATCTTTCATCTTGAGCTTCACCAGGACTGGTTCTATCCCTGATTTTTTTTGCCCTATGCTACAAAATGCAGAAAAGCAGTCTGACTCAGCAGTGTAGGATGCATTTCTTGGCAGGAACATGACTTGTCAGAACACATTTTTAACGGACGGAACACGGATAATCTTCCGGATTTGGCATGCATTCCATTTCAGTAGATATGCTACACTATACCATTCGATTCCGGAGGGTTAAGATGATGTGCGGAAAATATGAGGACACGATTTAGAAATGGTTTGCGGGATAGAATGATCCTTCTCGAAACAAATGGGTTTGAATGCAACGATGTTAGTTATACGCTAGGAAAAAATTGCACAAATTTTGCAAAATAAAACAAAAGTTTATAATTTGTGAAATAAATGAAGTACAAAACGAGCTCACCATTTTTGTTAACTAGTAAGAGCAATTTTAGACATGACTGCAAAGTAAACAATAAAAAAGCAATGAGAATAAATTTTCAAGCTGTTTTGTGGAATAACATTGAAATATCTTAATTGCTATAAATTTAAACGAAACTCTAGGATTTATATCAATACGTACATTCAAATCTTCTTCTGATGCATCGTTAATCCTGTTTTACGGAGTCTCTGCAATATTATTACTAGTAAAAAGAATGGATAGCTCTCCGAAAATGACGTTTATCCGCTTCCAAACCGGATCTCATGTGGTTAAACCTACGATTTATCAGATTTCATGTTCAATCGCCAAAACCACCACACGATGACAGGCGAGAGATTTCCGCGTCATCCATTTCCCTTTCCCAGCGAGCTCCCGATCCCAAGCGATGAATTGTGGAGCATTTCCAGTTGGAAACGTAAATCTCGTTGACGCTACTTTTTATGAATTGAATTAAACTTACTACGTTAGAAAACTACGTTGTGAAAACAGATTTTCACAAAATTAAAAAAACCAACTCGAAGCCGGTGCCTTTAACCAAAATAGTGTATTTGAAGAAGTTTCAGTAGCAAAAAGTTCCTGAAAAATTTGAATAGTGTGCTATGGAAAGTGAATTTGGCCTCGAGTTAAACAGGAATAAAATTAAAATGTAGATAAGGTTTCCACTGGAATTTTCCACTAACATCTTCGAAAACTATTCAGGTATTCCTACAAAAATATGCAAGTGCATCCTTCGAGAATTAATGCGGGAAATTTCCAGAATTTCTCAGAGATTACTCCAGGATTTCCTCAGAGGTTACTCCAGGATGTGCTCAGAGATTCCTAAATGAATTCTTCAAGGATTTCTCCAGGAATTCTCCAGGGGTCTTTACAAGAATTCCCCAGAAATTCCTTAGTGATCTATTCGGAAATTTCTTCAAGAATTCCCAAGGAACCGCAGAGAAATGCTTCAGAAATTACTCCTGGAATGTCCCAGAGAATTCCTCATGAATTCTCAGAGCAATTGGGCGAATAAATTAATAGGCATATCTACAGATATTCCCCAGGGATCTTTCATCAGGAATTCTCCAAGAACATCTCAAAAATTCTCAGAGGATTCCATCAGAAATTCTCAAGATATTCTACCAACAGTATCCCGGGAATTCATGAAAAACACCTCCAATTCTCAAGATATTCTACCAACAGTATCCCGGTAATTCATAAAAAAAAACACCTCCACGAATTTCTCCAGGAATTTTCCAAGCAATCTTTCAGAAACTTCCCAAGCACTCTTCCACAAAATGTCTCCGGAAATTCGCCAGCAACTTCAAGGAATTTCACAAGGATTCCTCCAGGAATTTCCCAGGGATTTCTCAAAAAAAAAAATCCCCAGAAATTTCTACAGGAATTCTTTCGGGATCCCTTCAGGACTTCTCCCGGGATTCCTCCAAGATACTCCGGGATTCCTCCAGAAAATCCTGCGGGATTCCTCCAGGAATACCTCCGGGATTCCTTCAGGGAATTCCTCCGGGTTCCTTCAGGTTCCTCCGGGATTTCTCCGGGTTGCCTCCAGGAATTCCTTGGGGATTTATCCAGGGATTCCTCCGGGATTTCTCCAGTGATTCCTCCAGGAATTCCTCCAGGATTCCTCTAGGAACGCCTGCTGGATTCCTCCAAAAATTTCTTCAAGAACCGCAGAAAAATGCTTCAGAAATTATCCCAGGAATGTGCCAGAAAGTTATTCATAAATTTTCCAGTGAATTAGGGAAGGAGTTAACATAAATTTCTCTAGAAAATCCCCAGGGTTCTCAATTCAGGAATTTTCCAGGAATTTCTTCAGCCATTCTCAAGGGATTTCTTCAAAAATTATCCAGATTTTCTTTCAAAAATATCCCAGGAATTCCTTAAAAACATCTCCAGGAATTTACCAAGGATTCTTTTAGAAGTTTCTCCAGGAGCTTCCCCAGGAATCTTCCAGAAATTTCTCCACGAACGTTAGAGAAATGCTTACAAAAATCTGGCAGGAATGTTCCAGGGATATCTCCAGGAATTCCCCAAGGATTTCTCCATGAAATCCCTTGAAATTTTTCCAAGAATTTACGACACATTCCTCAGAAAAGCTGCAGGGGTTCCTCCATGATTTTTTTTGGGATTCCCACCTAAGTTTAGGGGATTTCAGAAAGAATTCCTCTAGAAGCTTCTCCGGGATTCATCAAGGAATTTCTCCAGGATTTCCTTTCTGGAAGAATTGCTCCAGGAACTCCCCAATTATACCTCTAGGATTTTTTTTTAGATTCCTACCTAAGTTTACGAGAATTCTGAAGGAATTCCTCTAGAAGCTTCTCCGGAATACATCCAGAAATTTCTTCAGGATTTCCTATCTGGAAGAATTTCTTGAGACATTTCTATAGGAATTCTCTAGGAATTATTGCTTAATTTTAAAAGAAAACCTCTGAAAGTTTTACCTTGCATCTCTTGACAATTTTCTGTAGGAATTTCTAGCCAAATCCCTGACCAATTGTTGGAGAGATCCATTAAAAGCCTGGAGGAATTTCGGTAATAATTCCCTGAGAATTGCTGGAAAAATTTCTAAATAAAATCATTAGAAAAATTCCTAGAGTACTGCTTAAAGTTACTTTTGGAAAATAACTGGTTAATTGCTGGAGGAATCTTTTGAATAATTTCTGAAGGAATCCCTGAATTATTGGTGCAGGAATTACTTAAGAAATCTTTGTAGGCAATTCGGGAGAATTTCTTGGGAAATTCTTGCACGAATCTTTCGATTAATGCTTGAAGGAATTCCTGGTTAAATCCCTGGCAGTTTTCTTGGGAGAATAACTGGAGCATTTATCCAAGAATCTCCCTATAAATCTGTAAGAAATTCAAGGTGTTCTCTAGAGTAAATCCTTGTATAAAATTTGCCTACAAAATCAAGTATTATTTTCTTTATTAGAAATTTCTTCAACGTTGCCTCTGAACAAGTAACATATAATTCTTCGAAGTTTTTTTTAAATATTCCTGAAGTATTTGCATCGGGAATACTGTCAATATTCTATCCAGGAATTTTTATGATAATAAAAAATTTCTGGTTAAATATTTTCTCGTTCATGTTCTTTAAATTACGATTTAAGAGTTTTTCAAAGATTATTCTTACATTCTATTATGTGTTTTTACTTATATTCTTTCA
Organism: Aedes aegypti; assembly: GCF_002204515.2. Taxonomy (NCBI): domain Eukaryota; kingdom Metazoa; phylum Arthropoda; class Insecta; order Diptera; family Culicidae; genus Aedes; species Aedes aegypti. The sequence goes on from NC_035109.1 coordinate 339,687,028, forward strand.
TGATTTGCATGATCATGTTTCAAAATTTACTATAATGGCTCAGACCCAGCTTCTCAGCTTAGTGTTCAATGAGCACTACCACAGTTATTAACTGAGAGCTTTCTTTGCCAAAGTTGCCATTTTCGCATTCGTATATCGTGTGGCAGGTACGATGAAACTTTATGCCCAGGGAAGTCAAGGATATTTCCATTACGAAAAGATTCAGGACCGACCTGGAATCGAACCCAGACACCTTCAGCATGGCTTTGCTTTGTAGCCGCGGACTCTAACCACTCGGCTAAGGAAGGCTCCTCATGTAAAACGTCATGTAAACTTCATTTATGCCATGTAAACAAGAAATAATGTAAATTTAAGTCTGAAATCATGTAAAAATGTGTTATATGTCATGTAATCATGACATATAATTGAAGTTTACATGAGATATCATGTAAATATCCATGATATTCATGTGCATTATATGTCTCAGAAATTTACACGTTTCGTTCGAACTGTGTAACGCTAAAATCGACAAATTTCGTTTATATGGAAAATTAAAAAAATAAAATTAAGAGTCGTAAAGTTTCAGCCTACTTCCTCCCTTCCCCATCAGCGTAATTTAAGAACGACGCCATCCTGAAAATTGACCTAGTGGACTAGGATTTTTTTCATATGACTTGCAGTGATGAGCTTTTAATTAGTATACCATCGTTTCCTTGATATGATCTCGAGTCTAGGAAATTCGCAAAATTTGGATAAATATAATATTTGGATAATACATTGAAAATAGTCAGTCTAGATATGTCATTCTTATTTGCGTTCTGAGCTGGAAATACTCCATGATAACTCCGAACGACCAAACGAATGAATTTTCAAGCAAATGATGAATAGGCGAGGAGTTTTCCCGAAAAAAAAACGAAACATGTGGTTTTGGAGGTTTTAACCGGTTGAATCGAAACCACTAATAAGCGAACCACATACGCACACGCACACGCACACATACGCATACGGAGGGCTGCGAGGGCGGACCGAGTTTGCCCGGTAATTTGAGTAGTAATGAGAAATTTTAATTGGATTGCACCCCGTGGAACTGCTGTATTGGTACCTATCCTTTTTGATAGGCAAATTTAATTAAAACTGATCCGTCGGAAAACGCACGCAATTTTGTTTTAATTAATTGGGCACCGGAGTCGAAGGTCGCGCACCGCACTGTAACTTTTTGCAGCAATACGGATGTTCTTTGGAGTTAAAACAAAACCTTACCATATTTGTAATCAAGGGAGAGTGTACCAGTTGTAACCAGAGTGGTTCCAAATTTGACACCTTATTAGCGAAACGCACAGAACTATTCAAATATAGAAAAACATGCTAATTGAATGTATGGCGAAATAAGAAAGTACTATGGCAATAACTGATACACCTGCCCTATATCCAATAATGGGGACTGAGCGAAACGTCTTTGTCCGCTCTCAAGCCATTAGCGATGAAGAAAGTCGTCTGGATCCAGAACAATGCAATCAGTTTTTCATAGAGGGATGCTATCTAGCACTAACTGAGCACACTTTGCCAGAGTGGTTTCAATTCCAAGAAAGCTGCTCTTCCTGTTTGCAACAAGAATTTCCACTGAGGTAAGGAGTTGTGCTGAAGCATAGCCACACGGACTTCCCAAGAATCAAATTAAGTTTCATTCAAGTCATAACACATTCCTATTGCATATATTTATAAAACTGCAAATGAAACGGATTGGTTTAGGAAAATCTCATCGATACATCAATAAATCCGCTTAATTTATCCTTGTTTCTCTTCCGGAACTTTTCCTGAACCTCCATGCGGGACACACAGACAAAAAACTGGATCCTGAGGATTAGTTTGCTGTCCGCCTTGATGTATGTCTCGTCGTCCATGACGAGACAGTCTGGTTTGACCAGCCACTCATGGTACAGCTTCCGCGCACGCAATTTGGCCACCGTGTTTTGCTTGTGAGTCCGGATTGGCGCCTTCTTCACATTAAAAAAACGTAGCTCAGCCCGCTTCATGGTCTGCAGGGCGAACAACTCCGACGAATTGACCTTTTTGGCCACGTCTCGGGTGGAATGGTTTGGGTTATGCTTGGACAGCTCAGTTTCAGTTTGAAAAGATGCTTGCATGTTAGCATAAAACCAATTTCCGGATCGATTAGATTTTATTATGAACCAGTTTTATGATAACATTAGCAGACATTGCAGAATTCACTTGGACTAGATTTGAACTTGGACACTTTGGGATGATGGTTAACCACTCTAGCCTCAAAACCACCAACGTCACTCAGAAAAAAAATACGTTAAATGCACGGAAGTTTCCAAAGAAACATCCGCCAATCAGTTCGTGCCAGGTCTGTCTACATGGAAACAATTTCCTTCAACATCCCAATCAGGACTCAGACACAAGGACGAACGAAGACGATGACTACGTCGAAAACCGGCAAAATAGCACACCATAGCAATTATCGAAGGCCCAGTCTCGACCCCGGCTCCTTCCTACGCCATGCTTCGCCAAGGATTCAAACTACTTGTTTGAACGTTTGAATATCGCACCAATCCCGACAGACGACAAGTTGCGCTCTGGAGGAGATTGTTTGTGTCGTGATATTTCTTTGTTCGGTTGGATTACTTTGGGTGACTATACTCACTCGTTTCGAGCTCCATGTTTTCCAACGTGATGCACCTGTTTCGAAGTGCGGCCGAGAGGTGTTGTTGTTTTGCAAACTTTCAGATTCCGAATGGAATCCACTTCGAATCGTGTTTTACAGTAAATATAAACCAACACAATCGTTGGATTAGATTTGGATTGGATTTGGATTGGATTTGGATTGGATTTGGATTGGATTTGGATTGGATTTGGATTGGATTTGGATTGGATTTGGATTGGATTTGGATTGGATTTGGATTGGATTTGGATTGGATTTGGATTGGATTTGGATTGGATTTGGATTGGATTTGGATTGGATTTGGATTGGATTTGGATTGGATTTGGATTGGATTTGGATTGGATTTGGATTGGATTTGGATTGGATTTGGATTGGATTTGGATTGGATTTGGATTGGATTTGGATTGGATTTGGATTGGATTTGGATTGGATTTGGATTGGATTTGGATTGGATTTGGATTGGATTTGGATTGGATTTGGATTGGATTTGGATTGGATTTGGATTGGATTTGGATTGGATTTGGATTGGATTTGGATTGGATTTGGATTGGATTGGATTGGATTTGGATTGGATTTGGATTGGATTTGGATTGGATTTGGATTGGATTTGGATTGGATTTGGATTGGGATTGGATTGGATTTGGATTGGATTGGATTGGATTGGATTGGATTTGGATTGGATTTGGATTGGATTTGGATTGGATTTGGATTGGATTGGATGATTTGGATTGGATTTGGATTGGATTTGGATTGGATTTGGATTGGATTTGGATTGGATTTGGATTGGATTTGGATTGGATTTGGATTGGATTGGATTGGATTTGGATTGGATTTGGATTGGATTGGATTGGATTTGGATTGGATTTGGATTGGATTTGGATTGGATTTGGATTGGATTTGGATTGGATTTGGATTGGATTTGGATTGGATTTGGATTGGATTGGATTGGATTTGGATTGGATTTGGATTGGATTTGGATTGGATTTGGATTGGATTTGGATTGGATTTGGATTGGATTTGGATTGGATTTGGATTGGGATTTGGATTGGATTTGGATTGGATTTGGATTGGATTTGGATTGGATTTGGATTGGATTTGGATTGGATTTGGATTGGATTTGGATTGGATTTGGATTGGATTTGGATTGGATTTGGATTGGATTTGGATTGGATTTGGATTGGATTTGGATTGGATTTGGATTGGATTTGGATTGGATTTGGATTGGATTTGGATTGGATTTGGATTGGATTTGGATTGGATTTGGATTGGATTTGGATTGGATTTGGATTGGATTTGGATTGGATTGGATTTGGATTGGATTTGGATTGGATTTGGATTGGATTTGGATTGGATTTGGATTGGATTTGGATTGGATTTGGATTGGATTTGGATTGGATTTGGATTGGATTTGGATTGGATTTGGATTGGATTTGGATTGGATTTGGATTGGATTTGGATTGGATTTGGATTGGATTTGGATTGGATTTGGATTGGATTTGGATTGGATTTGGATTGGATTTGGATTGGATTTGGATTGGATTGGATTGATTTGGATTGGATTTGGATTGGATTTGGATTGGATTTGGATTGGATTTGGATTGGATTTGGATTGGATTTGGATTGGATTTGGATTGGATTTGGATTGGATTTGGATTGGATTTGGATTGGATTTGGATTGGATTTGGATTGGATTTGGATTGGATTTGGATTGGATTTGGATTGGATTTGGATTGGATTTGGATTGGATTTGGATTGGATTTGGATTGGATTTGGATTGGATTTGGATTGGATTTGGATTGGATTTGGATTGGATTTGGATTGGATTTGGATTGGATTTGGATTGGATTTGGATTGGATTTGGATTGGATTTGGATTGGATTTGGATTGGATTTGGATTGGATTTGGATTGGATTTGGATTGGATTTGGATTGGATTTGGATTGGATTTGGATTGGATTTGGATTGGATTTGGATTGGATTTGGATTGGATTTGGATTGGATTTGGATTGGATTTGGATTGGATTTGGATTGGATTTGGATTGGATTTGGATTGGATTGGATTGGATTGGATTGGATTTGGATTGGATTTGGATTGGATTTGGATTGGATTTGGATTGGATTTGGATTGGATTTGGATTGGATTTGGATTGGATTTGGATTGGATTTGGATTGGATTTGGATTGGATTTGGATTGGATTTGGATTGGATTTGGATTGGATTTGGATTGGATTTGGATTGGATTTGGATTGGATTTGGATTGGATTTGGATTGGATTTGGATTGGATTTGGATTGGATTTGGATTGGATTTGGATTGGATTTGGATTGGATTTGGATTGGATTTGGATTGGATTTGGATTGGATTTGGATTGGATTTGGATTGGATTTGGATTGGATTTGGATTGGATTTGGATTGGATTTGGATTGGATTTGGATTGGATTTGGATTGGATTTGGATTGGATTTGGATTGGATTTGGATTGGATTTGGATTGGATTTGGATTGGATTTGGATTGGATTTGGATTGGATTTGGATTGGATTTGGATTGGATTTGGATTGGATTTGGATTTGGATTGGATTTGGATTGGATTTGGATTGGATTTGGATTGGATTTGGATTGGATTTGGATTGGATTTGGATTGGATTTGGATTGGATTTGGATTGGATTTGGATTGGATTTGGATTGGATTTGGATTGGATTTGGATTGGATTTGGATTGGATTTGGATTGGATTTGGATTGGATTTGGATTGGATTTGGATTGGATTTGGATTGGATTTGGATTGGATTTGGATTGGATTTGGATTGGATTTGGATTGGATTTGGATTGGATTTGGATTGGATTTGGATTGGATTTGGATTGGATTTGGATTGGATTTGGATTGGATTTGGATTGGATTTGGATTGGATTTGGATTGGATTTGGATTGGATTTGGATTGGATTTGGATTGGATTTGGATTGGATTTGGATTGGATTTGGATTGGATTTGGATTGGATTTGGATTGGATTTGGATTGGATTTGGATTGGATTTGGATTGGATTTGGATTGGATTTGGATTGGATTTGGATTGGATTTGGATTGGATTTGGATTGGATTTGGATTGGATTTGGATTGGATTTGGATTGGATTTGGATTGGATTTGGATTGGATTTGGATTGGATTTGGATTGGATTTGGATTGGATTTGGATTGGATTTGGATTGGTTGGATTGGATTTTGGATTGGATTTGGATTGGATTTGGATTGGATTTGGATTGGATTTGGATTGGATTTGGATTGGGATTTGGATTGGATTTGGATTGGATTTGGATTGGATTTGGATTGGATTTGGATTGGATTTGGATTGGATTTGGATTGGATTTGGATTGGATTTGGATTGGATTTGGATTGGATTTGGATTGGATTTGGATTGGATTTGGATTGGATTTGGATTGGATTTGGATTGGATTTGGATTGGATTTGGATTGGATTTGGATTGGATTTGGATTGGATTTGGATTGGATTTGGATTGGATTTGGATTGGATTTGGATTGGATTTGGATTGGATTGGATTGGATTTGGATTGGATTTGGATTGGATTTGGATTGGATTTGGTTGGATTTGGATTGGATTTGGATTGGATTTGGATTGGATTTGGATTGGATTTGGATTGGATTTGGATTGGATTTGGATTGGATTTGGATTGGATTTGGATTGGATTTGGATGGATTTGGATTGGATTTGGATTGGATTTGGATTGGATTTGGATTGGATTTGGATTGGATTTGGATTGGATTTGGATTGGATTTGGATTGGATTGGATTGGATTTGGATTGGATTTGGATTGGATTGGATTGGATTTGGATTGGATTTGGATTGGATTTGGATTGGATTTGGATTGGATTTGGATTGGATTTGGATTGGATTTGTGATTTGGATTGGATTTGGATTGGATTTGGATTGGATTTGGATTGGATTTGGATTGGATTTGGATTGGATTTGGATTGGATTTGGATTGGATTTGGATTGGATTTGGATTGGATTTGGATTGGATTTGGATTGGATTTGGATTGGATTTGGATTGGATTTGGATTGGATTTGGATTGGATTTGGATTGGATTTGGATTGGATTTGGGATTGGATTTGGATTGGATTTGGATTGGATTTGGATTGGATTTGGATTGGATTTGGATTGGATTTGGATTGGATTTGGATTGGATTTGGATTGGATTTGGATTGGATTTGGATTGGATTTGGATTGGATTTGGATTGGATTTGGATTGGATTTGGATTGGATTACCAAGTCGTTTGGCATAATGGTCGATTAGCATAATACCCCCAAACGACCATTATGCCAAACGACTTTATGCCAAATGACCATTATGTCAAACGGCCTCATGTCAAACGGGGTACAATCGTTTTTCATCAAATTTATAACAACTTGCATATTTTCTGGTTTAAACAATCTACTTATAATCTATTGGATCATCAAACATCCTGTTGGTTGCAAATAAGGATTGTTCATTTTATAAAGCCATCAATATTATTAAATTTCACACAAATGAGGCATAACGTTTAGAACGGTCGTTTTTTGGAGGTTATCAAAATCAATGATTATTAGAAATTGGTTGGAGAATTCGACAATCTATACCTTTTATTCTGAAAAACGCTCGTTCTACCAAAGGGATGGCACACAAATTATGTCACGCTAAATTTCAACTTTTTTGACCACCTCCCCCCACCCTTTGTCACGTTTTTTTGTATGAGTCCTCCGAAAATTTTGCAAGGGTTGTCACTTTTGGCTTGACGAACGCCCCCCCCCCTTGGAGCGTGACGTAATTTGTGCATGATCCCAAAGCTTCATCAATCAGAAGCCTGCTGAAAAATATCAAGTTATTTTTGGAATAACGGTTTTCCAGATAAAGCAAAGTCATTTTCCACAGATTTTTTTGGGGAAAAGTTTTTGAATTTAAAGGGAACTGATATGAGTAGAATTTTAAGGTTTAAAGTACGTCTTGACGGAAGTACTAATATAGTATTAATATGAAAAATAACCTACGCCTTCATGGAGTTGCTTATTTGGCTCCACGTCATATTTTAAGCAAAATAGAAAAACAAATTTTCAGAAGAACTCTTAAAGCACAATAGGGAACACTGCTTTAATGAAATCGAACTTACTTACTGTGTGTTATATTCATAATGTGTTATTGTTATATTATCTATCAAAATATTCTGAGAAAACGCTCAAAATTTGCAGTAGATCGATAAATATGCCTTCATAATTTCAAAAGTATGGAATTTTTAGTAAAACGACCATAAAGAGTAAAAATTGTACCAAAGAATTTAACTGCATTTAGCTTTCTTTTATAGCTCAAGATTTAGCTTTCTTTTTTAGAAATATTGTTTCTTAAGTAGTCTAAACCAAATTTTAAAACACTTTTAAATTAACATTTTTGCTGGGAGTAAAAAGATGGTGTAACAGTAAATAAGGCCTTAAAGAATGCACCACTAAAGTGAGCTAGTATCAGAAAATGGTAGAATGTAATTGATTTTTTTTAATCTTATTATGATTGATTTTATCAATAAATCAAAAAGATATAGCATAAACCAGGTGTCCACTTTATAACTGTCCTTACACCACGGAATATGTAAGATATTCACCTCTGTTTCTTGATCAATATGATAGTGTGTCAGCGAATGTTACAAGGTTTTGACACACGGTAATCGACCCCAAATATTGGGTGGTGTGTGTCTGTCTTGTTCTCTTTCGTGGCTCGTTGTCTTCCACGAACGGCAAATGTCATGCGTGAATGCAGGCGGATAAATGGGATAAAATTATGGCTAGTGCTTATTCTAATCACTACACTAGACATGTCCCCTTTATTGCCTTCTTGGCAATCATAACAAAGCTTATTGGCTGAAGGAAATCGACATTGAACCATCAATCAATAGATGAATTTTATAATCGGAAACTTCAGACGAACAAAACGGCAGTATTATATGAAAAATATGTCTTCATCAATACATTCATTATCTCTAAGTCATAGGCCACAAAACGTGTAATTGTATGTTATTTTCAAGTTTCCCGTGAGAAAGAGCAAGATAGCACCAACACACGGCGCACAATAAAAGTCAAATGAACAAAAGAATTTATGGTACGTACAGAGGCTCATCGCGGCACTAATTTTTTAAATTAGGTTTTCAAACTATCAGTACGCTATGGAAAATATCTGGTTAAGATTGATACACTGCTAAACAAATATTTGACTTCGCAAAGATTCTGTCATGAGCCTCTGTACGTGCTATAAATTCTTTTGTTCGTTTGACAATCACTGTGCGCCGTGTGTTGGTTCTGCCTCGCTCTCTCTCCCTCCCGGGTAACTTGAAAACAGGGCGCGCAGTAAAAGTCAAGCCTTTTATAGCATGCATAGGCTCATTGTTAATACCAATGATGGCCTGCTGATTTATGTCCAACCAAAGGTTTACACTTTTGACAAAGCGTAATAGCTTAAGTTTAGTAGCAGAAATGTTTTCGTTGTGAAGATGATAAATAATCAACTGGTGAGGTCGTTTCAAGCTGTTTTTTTAATGAAAATGATAAAAGAGGTTACATAGTTTTGTTCTAGGTGTAGTTTGAAGTATCTATACATTATGCACACTTGTTGATTTTTTACAGTTTCCTCTTCCTACGGCCCCATCAAAATCATCCGGGTTTGGGGCCTTTCACATTTGCATTCATTAAAATGAATATTTGCTAGGATAATACACATCCACGGTTCACTCAGAAGGCGCGGTCTGGATAAAAGCACCGACAGTGGGATCGAGAGAAGAGGCACTCACAGTTCTGAGTTGAAATCAAATGCATTTAGCGTGCTCGCACCGTGGCGTACACAGGTCATTTCAGAACTTTGTGATGGGAGGGGTTTAAATTTACTAAAAATTGGTAATATCTTAGATTACATTGCACAGTGGTCCAGGAATCAGTTTTACGCGGAAAGATGCATTTTGAGCTTTAGAATGAAACATTAGACAAAAACGGTCTTCTACAAAATTGTTTGTATTAGTTAAGCCCTTTGTTTGGTTTTATTGAAAATTAGGGTGGACCACATTTTCATAGAAATTGTGTAACTAACTTTCTTATTTGTAGAAATTATATTATACATGCTTCAGCAAAGTTATAGACCATTCAATTTCAAGCAACTTTGCCAAAAAAAGTTTTTTTGTATCTCTTAAATTGACCGATTTAGAGCTTCTTTCCTGCAGTGACATAGGGTGGTCCGAACAAAACTGGTTTTTTGGCTCTAGAGTTTTCAATTCGAATTTCTCATCAAAGTAGTCTATGAAACACTTTTAGAGCTTTAAAAAATGCGTAATTTGGTGAGTAAAGAAACTCGCTACCTCCTTCCGTTTAGGAGTTATTGTTGTTTTTCTCTCAAAAACATGCCTACTTAGATTGTGAATATCACTGATTGGGGCAAACATAAAAAATATCTGTTGACGGCGTTCAAAAGACAAATTTAAATTGTATATTATATCAAAAAAATACAGATGTGTTATTTTTGTAACTCTAATAAAATGCCTTGAAAAACAAAGGATTTTCAGCAGAAAAACTTTAATAACTTTTGAACTAAAATAGATATCATCAATATTTTTGCACGAAAATTTGCGTTTTGTTAAGTTCGTAAAGTCGCTCATAGACCGCTTTGACGAGAAATCTGAAATAAGAAAGATAGGGCTCTAAAACTGTTTTGAAGATTTTCATAGTATGTATTTCTTTATTATTTTGCATTTTGAGCATGAAAATGAAATTTTAGACAAAAATGATCTTCTACAAAAATGTTTCTAAAAATGTAAGCTTTCATACTGTGCCATTTGAAACTAGGGTGGTCCACAATATCACACATATCATATAATCAACTTTTTTATTTGCAAAAATACTGGTAGGCAAAGCGGTAGAACTTAAAATTTTGATCAACTTTGCCAAAAAAAGTTTTTCTGTAGCTCAAAATTTGACCAATCTAGAGCATTTTTTCCTAATCATCACAGGGTGGTCCAACAAAAATAAGTTTTTCAACTCTAGTTTTTTTAATATTATTTTCTCGTCAAAGTCGTCTATGAACGGCTTTTAGAACTTAACAAAACGCAAATTTTCATGCAAAAAGATTGTTGATATCTTTTTTAGTTCAAAAGTTATTAAACTTTTTGTGATAAAAAATATTTGACTTTCAAGGCGTTTTATTAGAGTTACAAAAATAACACATCTGTAATTTTTTGATATAATATACAATTTTATTTTGTCTTCTGAACGCCGTCAAAAGATATGTTTTATATTTGCCCCAATCAGTGATATTCACAATCAAAGTAGGCATGTTTTTGAGAGAAAAACAACAATAACTCCTAAATGGAAAGAGGTAGCAAGTTTCTTTACTCACCAAATTACGCATTTTTTAAAGCTCTAAAAGTGTTTCATAGACTACTTTGATGAGAAATTCGAATTGAAAACTCCAGAGCCAGAAAACCAGTTTTGTTCGGACCACCCTATGTCACTGCAGGAAAGAAGCTCTAAATCGGTCAATTTAAGAGATACAAAAAAACTTTTTTTGGCAAAGTTGCTTGAAATTGAATGGTCTATAACTTTGCTGAAGCATGTATAATATAATTTCTACAAATAAGAAAGTTAGTTACACAATTTCTATGAAAATGTGGTCCACCCTAATTTTCAATAAAACCAAACAAAGGGCTCAACTAATACAAACAATTTTGTAGAAGACCGTTTTTGTCTAATGTTTCATTCTAAAGCTCAAAATGCATCTTTCCGCGTAAAACTGATTCCTGGACCATAGTGCATTGCTTAATAAATATTTAATTTAATTAATTTATTTAGATTTCGTTCCTTCGGCTGCCTGTCAGTCGAAGCAGTTTGCCGTGATGTTCATAAGTCTCAGAATTTGGAAAATTCAACAACAAAATAAGTTGTGCAAATTCAACGACCAACCCATCATCATTTCGCCGCTACACACACATATTTTTTGCGCAATAAATGTCGGAATGTCTGCTACTAGAAATGGCATCACCTGCACCCGTAGCATCGAGAGTGAAATAAACGAGAGTAAAAAAAAAACACGAAAAAAAGCCCGATAGAAGGGAACGTAATGTATTTTTATTATTTCAATATTTACAAAACAAGCTTCGCTCGGAATGCAGCAAACCGCGAATCAACGGGCGCGTAACTTTATCCTTTTCGATGCAACCAATGCACAGTGGGGGAAATCCGACCCATAATCGCATTTAACCCGTTAACGCCCAAGGTATCCCACAATTGTGCTTAAAACCCGATATTGTTACATTGTCACATGAAACAAACACAGTTTCAGCAAAAATATAAAGTCTATGGTAGGAATACAAAAAAATCTGAAAAGTGTGTCGTCGATATCTGATAGCTTCTTATAATTAATTTTGCATTTTATTGAGACAAAATTAATACAAGTTGACCTTTAGAAACAGCAAGCGTTGTAAAAAATATTTTCGGTTGAAAACGTTCTTTTACTACCATGGGGGAGAACACTTACAACAAAGGGTCCAGAAAAAGTCTGGCCAGTCCAACTTTGACAATGCATATCTGTGTCGAAACCTTCAAGTAGACATGTTATCATGAGAGAGGGGTCATAATAAATTGGTCTGAGTTTTGTATTTTAGGGCTCGATGCTAGATAGAAAAAGAACTTTCAAAAATCACATTGAGGGCATTCAAGCCAAATGTAACAAATACTTTAATTGGCTTTATCCACTCATGACCAGAAAAAAATGTTACAAATATAAGAAAGGGACGGGCCTGGGATTGAATCCACGACCTCCTGCTTGGGAAGCAGAAACGATAGCCATTGGATTACCAACCCCGTCTAATATGAGTCATGCTCGGAATTTAAGACAAAACGGTACAAACCTTCTAAATCCAACTGCACGAAATAACTGCGATAATGGGTCGGATCTTGCCCACTGTGCATCCTGCGAGGAACGGTGGCCGGTTGGGTAAGCGCGTGGCACTCAACGGAGACAACCCGTCTGAGTGTGGATAACCCAGACCGACGACGAGCGAAAATGATAGAATGCTGCAAATCAAACCTCATGCTGAAAGTGCGAAGCGGAAAGATTGCTGCGGCAGTGCTGGAGAGAAAACGGAAGCCGCCGCCGTTGCAAACCGGGAAAAGCCGGGTGGGGAAGTTTGTTGTAATTTATTCACTGCTAACTCGGCTGAAATGATCTCTCTGCGCTCGCAGCGCGTCCCCGGGTAACAACTTCGCCCTCACGCGACTGGGGTGCATTTTATCCTGTCTTTTGATATTTTTCCAACCATTCTCCTTTTTTTGTGTGTTTTAAATTGTGGAGTGTTTTTGTACATCGTTTGTGCGGATTCAGTGAACTTTTGCGGGCTTGGTTGGAGTGTAAATGTTGTAGTTTGTAGTTACCGAATGGACAGGTGAGATGATCTTCTGTTTGCAGTTGTATAGTTGTGCGATACAAACCCATATTAAAATTAATTTCTGAGTTGTGGTAGACCAAGTAAGATTTCTATGAACATCAGGTTTTATTCCAGTTTTATAACAGCCGCTTAGCCACTTCATTGCAAAACGCTTTTCTTTAAAACTCAGTCGTTTTTTCAATAATGATGGGATTTAGACGATAATCTAACTTCGACAAAATTTATCACAAAACTAGATGTGGTTTAATCTTATTACAGGTTTTCCTTAAAAATTTCTACTAAACTTTTATTTTACTGTCAACTATTTGAAAACTATCAATAAATAAAACCAAATGCTAACAAACTTGTATCTTGTCATCTTTATTTACGGCAGAGAGGATCGATGAAGAGAAATCGATCATGCAACTTTCGCCCTTATTCTAGCACACGCTTAAGATGATAAATAGTTTTTTTTTTTAATTGTACATGCTTTCTGTTGATCTTTGTTTATTTTTGTTCAATCATGGGTAGGACAATCCTTTCCCTGTCCTACCCAGGTGCTTTGTGCGTAGTACACCTGTCCTATCTGTTCTACCCACTTTCCGCGCCACTGTTTCCCATAAACAGATCGAATTGATCTTTTTTCTTACTGGGATCTTTCGCACACTAATAAGCCATTATAATAAGTCAATGAAAAGTCATAAAGTTCGATACCCGCATTTTGACGAGCAGTTTCCATAACGTTAGTTTAAACTTTTTTTAAAAAACCCAGGGTTTATTCACAAATTTCATAACGCCATAATTGACCATTTTTGACACCCACCTCCTTGTAACATATTTTGTATGAATATTTTTTTGAATTTTATGTCAACTGTAACATCTTAAGGACAACCACCCACTCCCAATAGTGTTATGAAATATGTAAACGGGTCCTAAAATATATTTCATTGGTTTCTGACAGCAATTATTTGATTCTTTCAGAATTTACCTAGTGTCATGCAAATGTTTGGACTGCTGTTCGATCCAAGTGAACTAGGTTGACGTGATGTATTTTCGGCAATGGTCTTTACGCCATGGAAGTTGTTTTTTTAACACATTGAGCTCAAAATTGATATTAAACCTTGTACCGTAATCAAGGGGTAAATTGATCACTGGGGCGAATTTGATCAGGTCGGTGCAAAAACAAACATTTCCTCCCAAGGATGCTGAAGGTTTCGTTGGTACCACAGACATTCCATGTTTTCTAGTTTATAGATGTCTTATGATGATTTTGAACTATTTCATTTTTATTAGGGTCAGTTTTGCATTGAAATATTCACACTTTTTGAAGGTGTAAGCAATACAGTTGGAAATGTCGGTGCTGAACAATCCACTGGTGCTATGCCTAAATGTCAACTTTGAGTGATTAAAGTGTTGTGTAAGCTTAAGTATGAACCACTGGACTTATTTTTGATATCATACAGCATATCAAGTATAGAGTTTTGCTCAAAAAACCGTTGATTCTCAAATAATGTGCTTATTTCAAGGGAAATTACCTACATATAAGAGTATAAGGCAGATTTTCAAAGATTATTTTTGCAACAAAATGATCAAATACTCGAGTTGTAAGCATTTTGACATTATTTTCAGATTCAGGAAACCCAAATTTAGAAGATAGGGAAACTTTTTATTCTTAGACCTGCTTCGTTATACGGGGATCAATTTCGCCCCAGTGTGTCATTTTGATTTTTTGATATTCAAACTATTTTTATGATATGTTAAATGTTATTTCATGAAAAGTCAATTTCGTAAACTGATGATGATCAATGGTGTACTAGTTTTGTTGAAATTTATTTGATGATATTTGAATTCCGAAGGATAACACAACAAAAAATTGTAAAATAGTGATCAATTTGCCCCCGGATTACAGTATCTATTCAAGGTGTCTACTAGGCATTTTCTTATTTTTCGAAAATGATAAATGTTACAAGTTCGTTGTTGTAAAGTACTCGATTTGGTAAGAAAAAAAAGAGGTAAAAATTTGAAGTCCGTACGTGGACGCTAAGTGGTCCCACAACGGCCCTGAAGGTATCGAGTGTAAATGACCGCCGTGCTCAAAATCGAGCTCGCTGCTCTAGTGCACGCAACATGAGTACAAAAATTCGCTATTAACAATTTCTTCTGTGCACGTTGATAGTCAGTTGTAGTTATGAATCTAAATTCAGTGTACACTGTTATAGAGATGTCCAAAAATAAAATATTATGTCAGTTTAGACTAGTAATAATTCATATAATCATTTACAGGAATAAAATTCCCCGATATTTACAGGTTTTTTCCAGGTTTAAAAAAATAATTTCCGATCAATAAATTCTCCAAAATATATAAATGAGTGACGAACTCTTCATTTTCTGCAACCAAAAATATGTTTCGAAGATAAACAAAAATAAGTTTCAAACAAAAAAAAATCGATAAATTTCAAAATATTTTTCACATCTATGGAAAAACATGTTCTAAATTTGTAAACAACTTCAGAAAAAATGTAGCAATTTTAATTTAATTTCCACGAAAACCAAGAATGCTTATCAAATGAACTGAAAGTCACGACCGTTATCATCAGAAAAAAAAATTCCATCAAATCTGTGCTCGCCAGTCGTTTTCTAAAATTTTAAAAAAATCGTCGGACCCGTTTTGAAGTTAAGCCCTTTTGATTTTGTAAGTCCAAGATATTGATGAGATATTTATACTGATTTCTATTGACCGTGATTATCCGAAGAAATATACCATCAACATTTAGTTCAAAGTTGTCTATTTTTATCTATTTGTAAAATCTGTGATGAGTATTTAATAAGGATGTCGTCGAAATGTTAAGTTACACCCTTTTTGAAGTCTCAGCTTTGAAATCACTAATTTCAAATAGGTATATTAGACATTCTACAACCATTAAGCATGTTAACATATTTTCAATAACACATTGCACTTATATGCCGTCAAAGTTTTTCACAATGTGCTGCTTCTGCATAACTCCAGATTTTGTTGATCTTCTCATTCAAAACTCCGTCTAGATTTTACAAATGACTAAATAAACCAAATTTTAATGGTAAATTATGATAATCACGGCCTATAAAAAATCGTTTAAATATCTCAGATTTCCTTTGAATTTTTGGACTTACAAAATCAAAAGGGCATAACTTCAAAAGGTCTTTTTTTTTTTCAAAATGTTGTCCAGACATGCAACTTAGCTATAGAAATAGAAAACGACTGGTGAGCACAGATCTGATGAAGGTTTTTTTTTCTAGTAATAACGGTCAGGGGAGCATCGTGAAAGTGTCTTTTATCATCATTGTCAGACATGAGGTAACACGCTTATTGGAACGTGAGTAAAAATAGCTTTTCTCTTAAAATGAGATACAGATTTATGGACTTCAGCGACGTATCCAGAAAATTTCTCTGGAGGGTGTTTTGTATTTTTTCATAGATGATATCTTGAGGACATCAGGGCTAGTGTTGACTGGTCGTCTTGAAAATGACATTTTTAAGAATATCTTTCTAAAAAAACAAACAAACAAAAAGAAACCTAAAGGAACCACGGCATGAAAGTTTATTTTTCATTTGAACAGACATTTGTTAAGGAATATTTCTACTTCTTATTTGAATTCCAAGTGACATTACGACAAGAATAACTGTTTGTTTTGCTGAAGATTTCGCTCACATCTTTCATTCTGAAGTTTGATTTGCGATTTTTTACGAACTTTCTGAGCAATTCTTCCAAGAATTTCGTTTAAGATACCTTCATGAACTGAACCTAATTTTTAAAGCATCATTTCCTTCCAAAGAGAAGAAATATTCCAGAAATTTATCCATTGATTCTTTCATTGATTTCTCAAGAACTTTCTCCAGTCATGAAGTTTTTTTTTTACAATCATTCATTAAGAAATGTCGACCGGAAAACGCCAAGGACTTTTTTTTTAGTTTTTTAGAAGATATTTTGAAAAAAAACGAGGAATTTATAAAACAGTAGTCTCTGACATACTTATATATAAACTTGTTTTCAACGTTGATTATTCTAAGCATGCCTTGTGAAATTGCTGAAAGCATCCCTGACGGAGTACATACTTGAAAGTATTCCAGAAATCACTAAAATTCCAGAACCATTCCTCGGGATCTAAGAAAAATATCATTAAGAATTTGTTGAATAGTCGCGTAATAAACTGTGAAGGTTTATACGAAGCCTCTAGAATTTTGTACCATAATTCACTGCAAGGCTCTAAAAAGAGGTCTGCTTACTTGAGAAATGTACTATTTTTCGTACATGTTGTAATATTTGCTCTATCCTTACAAAGGTTATTATTTATGCAATAAACTCGAAAAAGGGTTTTGGAATGTTCTCAACAAGGTTTCAACAGAATAGGTTAATATGGCTCAGTTATTAACCCATATCCGCCCAGCGTCCTAAAAATAGGACAGAAGCCCCGAACGCCCAGCGTCCTATAAATAGGACAGTACTTGTAGTGCAAATATCTTGAAAATAAAGAGGTTTAGGATAAAACTGTCTTCTGCAAAGTTGATCACAGGACTACTGACTTCCACTTGGTAAATATTTTAATTCAGAATTAACTCACCAGGTGGCGCACAGACGCCAACAATTATTGCAGATATAGGCAACATATGAAACAACTTTCCAGCGTACAAATATTTGCTTCGTTTATATCTCAGTCCAGCGATGAGATACAAAATTGGTGTCTTCGACAAAGTTGAACAACTAAATAATACCTATTTGCATAGAACCTTATAAATTCGGAGAAAACTCCCAAGATGGCGCTAGTGAGCCAAAACTTTATTTGCTTATATCTTAGTCCAGTTATGAGATACAAAAATGGTGTCTTCGACAAAGTTGAATAACTAAATAATATCTATTTGCATAGAACCTTATAAAGTCAGAAAACGCTCCCAAGATGGCGCTAGTAAGCCAAAACTTTATTTGCTTATATCTTAGTCCATTTATGAGATACAAAAATGGTGTTTTCGACAAAGTTGAATAACTAAATAATATCTATTTGCATAGAACCTTATAAAGTCGGAAAACGCTCCCAAGATGGCGCTAGTGAGCCAAAACTTTATTTGTTTATATCTTAGTCCAGTTATGAGATAAAAAATTGGTGTCTTCGACAAAGTTGATCAACTAAATGAGACCTATTCGCATAAAACCTTATTAGTTCGGAAAATACTCAAAAGATGGCGCTAGTGATAGAACATTTTGATTGATTACATCTCAGTTCAGTGATGAGATACAACATTGGTGTCTTCGACAAATATGTTCAACTAAATGAGATCTATTCACCCGGACACTTATTGATTCGGAAAACATTCACTAAATGGTGTCTGTGGGTAAATATTGTATTTGCATGCATCTCAGTTCTGTTATGAGATACAAAATTGGTGTCTTCGACAATGTTGAACAACTAAATGATTTCTTGTCACATAAAACATTGCAACACTCACAAGATGGCGCTAGTGGGCAAAGATTTTATTTGCTAATAGCTCAGTCAAGTGATTAGATACAAAGTTTGTGTCTTGAACAATGTTGAACAACTAAATGAATCCTATTCGCCTAAAACCTTATTGGTTCGGAAAACACTCGCTAAATGGCGCTAGTGGTCAAATATTTTATTTTATTTTTAAATCTCAGTCCAGCGATGAGATTCGAAATTGGTGTCTTCGACAAAAGTGTTCAACTAAATGGGATCTATTCGCTCAGAAACATAGTAGTTTGGAAAACTCTCCCAAGGTGGCGCTAGTAGACAAACATATTATTTGCTTATATCCTAAACCAGTGATTGGATGCAAAGTTAGTGTTTTTGACAAAGTTGAAGAACTAAAAGAGACCTATTCGCCTGGAAACTTATTACTTTGGAAATCACCTAAATGGTAGTACTGGGCATACATTTTATTTGCTTACTAGTGGTCCCGGTAAACTTCGTCTTGCCATCAAGTAGGCTGCTGGAAAACGTCAAGAAATCCCCCATACAAAATTACACCCCAAGCTTCTCCCGTTTCCCCGATTATTCCGGAGACTGTCCTGAACTTTTTCCGCGCACGAACACGTCAAATCCATTGTGGTTGACAACAGTGAAAAACTTGCGTCAATCCGTTGCCCCGTTCTCGAGCCATTTCGTGACATACAAACACCACTCCATTTTTATTAATATAGATAACTAGTGGTCCCGGCCTGGGAGGGAGGCACAGATACTACACACGTAATATGACACAAAGTTGTTTCAAACTGCAAGGAAACTCTAGCTTGCCAACGACAATCAAGGCAAACTTGACGAAAATCGCTATTTTGTTTTGTTGTGTACCTTCGATCGTTCTGGACAAACATGGAAAAAGGGCCATAGCTTTTATCATGTTTATCCATTGTTTAAGACCTGGGCTCACAGTGGCAGTTCATGACAGCAGAATCTCAGCTCACCTTGACGTACATAAATTTCGTATCGGTTTCTTTCTCCCAGGTCCCGGCAAAGTTCGTCTTGCCATCAAGTAGGCTGTTGAAAAACGTCATGAAACGCCCCGTGTAAAATGGAAGTTCCGTTCACTCCTGTTTTCTCAACTTTCTCGTTAAATATCCTTTGCTTTTTTTGCACACAAACACGTCGGAACATTTCAGGAACATAACTATGGAACAACTTTCAAAATCCAATAGCCCGTTCTCAAGCCATTTCGTGACATACAAGCACCATTCCATTTTTATTTATATACTAGTGGTCCCGGCAAACTTCGTCTTGCCATCAAGTAGGCTGTTGAAAAATGTCAATGGAATCTCCCATACAAAATTACATATTAGTACTCTCCCGTTTTACCAAATTTTCCGAAAACTTCCCCAAACTTTTTCATCACACGAACACGTCGGAACCCTTCAAGAAAACAACCGTGAAAGAATTATGTAAATCGATTGTCCCGTTCTCAAGCCATTTCGTGACATACAAACACCACTCCATTTTTATTTATATAGATAAGAAGATAGAAGATAGATGATATATCAGTCCACTGATTAAATCCAAAGAAATCCATTCGCCTAAAACCATTTTAGTTCGGAAGTCATTCTCATGATGGCGCTAGTCGGCAAAAATTTTATTCGCCTATGTTGAAGTCCAGTGATGAGAAATTTGGTATCTTCGAAAACGATGATCAACTAAAGGAGTGAAGAATGAAAAAAACGACAAATTGACTTCCATGAACTGAACTCCAAGGGTAAAGGGCAGCTGTCAAATGAGAGTAAAATTGAATAGCCGTCAACCTAAGTCCAGGACCAGTTTTATGGCTTAACGTGGAAAAGTAAAAATTATTATTCGCAAAATTACAGGTAATAGGTAAATACGCTTGAAAGATATTGTTTGCAAGCAGTTATTTACTTCGCGCTACTGCAGTGCGTTGTTGCCAATTTAATCAGAAAATTCTACTAAATTCCCAAAGTGAATGTCTTCGAGAAAATCGATTACGCTTCACGGTCGTAATTTTGTATGGTTGATTGCTTTTTAGAATCACCGACACGTTGAGGTAGCAGTAACGAGCCTCCCTAGCTGATCTCACTCGGTCCAAGAATTGTGACATTTGAGCGGGCACGCTTCCGTATGCTCCCCAGGTTTTTTTGACCGCGTGGATTCGATTCTATCGGAGGATAAGACCATATGCATCAGTGATGCAGTAACTTCAACGTTATAGACGAATAATGTTGGCTTCAAATATTCACGTCTGTAAAGCATGTAATAGTTGGAGTCTTTTTTGATTCATTGTCTCATATTTCTACAGTTTGTTCGCACACAGCAATAATTTCTTGTTAGTCTGGTAGTATTATATTAATCATTTCTAACGTAAACAACAACACAAGTAACAAGTTTTTGACGGGTTTTGCGACTGAATCATTTTGTACAGTTTGAGTTGATTGCGTGATTTTTCATGCAAATCTCAAGCGTGAGATTTGCGAAGCAGATCTCTAATGTGTTTGCTCTCACGGGAGAGCGTATTGATTGAGATTTGAGTGTGAGTCTATCAACAGTGCACATTGTTTACTAATAACTTCACCCAGAAAAAATATTTTGATAGTATTGTTTTCATTATCAGCTGCCAAGTTTTATAGAATCTTTTTGAAGACTATTCTGAAACATCTGTAGGTTTTTTTGCATAATCAAAATATTTTAAGTAAGATTTTATTTTGTTTTTGGTATAAAGGATGTAAGTGTGCATAATTGTACATGTACATGTATGGAAATGTATGTATGTCTGTATCTTACTTACGTGGTAGAGCAGAAAATTGAATTGAAGTCACTAAATGATTTAGTTCTAGCATGTATCTTTCGACTCTGAAATGTTTATTCTTCATGTTGCAATTTCTTTATCAGGGTTCGTCCATAAATTACGTCACGCAAAGTTTTGCCATATTCATCCTCCTCAATTTTCCTTTATATCACACGGTTCAATTTTGCATGGATTGCAATTTTTATTTGGGTAGTCACGTTTCCTTGTAACCCCCTCGTTCCTCTTCTATACGTGACGTAATTTATGGATTACCCCTCACCTGCATTTTTTTTCAACTTGCTTACATTGTAATGGGTCGAGGAGCATAAAAATGTGTTTGATTGATCTTGAAAATAAACTTATAGAACAACTAGATATGGACGACACACTTTCAAAAAAATTTTTTGGATCCCCACCATAGACTTCAAAATTTTTGGTGAAATAAGGTTTAATTTATGGGAATACGACTATGAATAACAAAAACGGAGCTGAATTTCAATTGTGAGATACCTTGGGCGTTAACGGGTTTTAAAGAGGAAGTAAACAAAGAGAGCCTCTCAATGTTAGATAGATCCTTTAGAAAAGTTTTGCGAGATATGCTCATGAACGACACCCAACTGAAACTGGGAACTGATTTTCCCTTTATCAAATCCAAGTTTTGCTCCATTGTCTTAAACATGCTTTAAGCTTAATAAATAAAAAAATGACTTAAAAAATAAAAGACTGAACATTGCAAGTTGCGTTTTGATAGCGAAAAAAAAAAATAAATGGAAAGATTCTGTGCCACAAGCAAGATTTGGTCGACAAAAACTGACGAAGAGAAAAAAGCATGACGAAAATACGTACCTACTTAACACCGTGTACTACATATTCTTTCATTCTCATTCTGAAAGCAACCTATAATCTAATTCATGAAACGTTTTCCATCATTTCAGGTATGTTTCCATCGGAATGGCAATCCTTCCAAGTATGTATAACGCTAAATCAATTTCACTCAACATCGCTGCATGGAACGATATTCCTAAATGGGACAAGATCTAATTCTAGCAAAAAAAAAAATGGAACCAACTTCCAAGCAAAACACAACAAAGAAGACATCAAACTACTTCCTGCCTACCACCTATCTTCAGGTTTGAATCGTATGTCACACTGTTGAACTCGAACTGACAACCGAGTTCAACCGAGTGACCTAAAAAGCTCAACCACATGGCATAGTTCTGCCGGCGCCAAACTACAAACGTAGTGCAGCTAGTAGCCGCAAAGTGGTAACGAACCTAATGAGATTAGGAATGCTTTGAAGCAGCGAATGACATGCGCTGTTTGAACTTTTCTTAAAAAATTGCTAAACAGTTCTCGAAGGCCAACGACGTCGCTTCATATCAATCAAGAAACGACATCGAATCCGTTCCAGAATCCAACGCCACTTGAGGCCCAAAAGCTTGAGCACACATAACTGTTCCAATAGCGCTCGAGGCACCATCTTATCTTCGAGCACCCACTTTCGATTGCGGTCACACAGTCATAGATTAACAACCCGGCTCGTAAAATCGCACAACGCTTCAATCAAATATCCATTCTGCGTTAGCCTGCAGGCAGCTCTAACGTCATCCTTCGATCGATTGTGTCCGACATTTCAAGGAAGAACTCGTTCGCTGCTGGTTGGATTTGCAGCTCATCTCGTCAGGCGGCGGCGATAAAAGTTTAACCCCCGGAATCTGCAGTCTGCGGAATCCAATCTATACGAGCCATAAGTTTGTCTACAGGGGAATTGGGGGTAATTGGGGGGAGGAGTTTGTAGATCAAAACGCGTCACCCACGATCTGGACGAATGGCTGTTTGAAAATTTCTTCACATATATTTTATTCTTTCAAAAAACCTGAAGAAATGGTAAGACCACATTTAAAGGTATTGAACTCGTCCTTTTTTTAATGGCTTTACTAGTACCATTTCAAACATTTCATTAATTTCTTATATATGTATGTTCTGTGTTATGCAGCCCACCGACGCTCAGACGGTTTGATCAACATTGACTCCGCCCCCAGGTTAATGCTCATGTTGGTGCTATATTTGACGGTGTGTGATGCTGCTTGACGAACCAATTTGACAGTTTGTGAAACCGATTTTACGGTTGACGAATCGGTCGGCCAAAATCAAACCACCGCACAGTGGTTCCATTTATTGTACGAAGCGGCCATAATTCATTTCACTCAATATCCGATTACAAATTCCATCAGAAATCGCCAAATTAAGTATTTTTAACTGTCAATACTTCATCGAAGTTGTTGTCGTCGTTGATATTACATCAAAAATTCTAATAAAAGATAAAGGATGCGGAGAACATATTGCGAAGGCGTTGTTATTTTAATGATTAAATGCGTTAAATGGAGAATTCAATTACAGAAATTTAATCAAGATGTTGTCCAGAGTCTTAACAAGGAATTGCTGTAATAATTCCTTTAGAAATTTCTTCCGAGAATTCACCTGGAATTCCTCAAGGGATTCCACCAGGAATGCCTCAAGGGATTCCATCAGGAGTATCTCTAGGGTTTCCTTGAGAAGTTCTTCCAAGGATTCCATCAGGAGAACTTCAAAAGTTTCCATCATAAGTTATTGTGACGATTCCACCAGGAATTCCTTCAGAGATTCCACCAAAAACTCCATCAAAATTCCCTCCAAGGATTCCATCAGCAGTTCCTCTAGGGATCATGATTCATTCTGGAGAATTAAACACGAGTTCATCCAGGCAATCCATCAGGAGTACTTCTAAAGATTCAATCATGAATTCCACGAAGGATTCGTTCAGGAGTTCCTTTAGGGTTTCTATCAGAAGTCCCTCTAGGGATTCCATCGGAAGTTTCTCTAGGGATTTCATTGGAAGTTCCTCTACAGATTACATCAGAATTTCCTTTAGGGATTCCATCAGAGTTCTTTTGGAGATTTCATCAGATGCTCCTCTAGGGATTCCATCAAGAATTCCTCCAGGAATTCCATTAGGAATTCTTCCAGAGATTCCATCCAGAGTTCCTTCAGGGATTTCATTTGGAACTCATCTAGGGATTCCATCAGGAGTCCCTCTAGCAATTCCATCAGAAGTTTCTCCAGGAGTTCTATCAGGAGTTCCTCCAATGATTCCTTCACGAACATCTTCAGAAGTTCGTCCAAGGATTCCATCAGGAGTTCTTCCAGGGATTCCATTGAGGATTTTTGTAGGTATTCTATCAGAAGTACTTTTGGGCTTTCATCAGAGTTCTTCTGGAGACTTCATCAGAAGTTCCTCCAGGGATTCCATCAAGGGTTCCTTCTGAGATTCTATCAAGAGTTCCTCTAGATATTATATCAGGAGTTCCTCGAGGAATTCCATCAATATTTCTTCCAGGAATATAATAAGGAGTTTCTCTAGGGATTCTATCAGGAAACATATCAGGAATTTCTTCGAGGATTTTATCAGAAGTTCCTATAGGGATTTCATCAGGAGTTTACCTGGGTATTTTATCAGAAGTCCCTTCAATGATTCTATCAGATGTTCCTTGAAGAATATCATTAGAAATTCCTCCAAGGCTTCCATCCGGAGTTCCTCCAGGGATTCCATCAGGAGCTTCTATAATGATTCTGTTAGGAGTACCTTTAAGACATCCATCAGAGTTTTTCTGGCGATTTAAACAGGATTTTCTCCAGAGATTGTATCAGGAATTCCTCGAGGAATTCCATTAGGATTCCTTCTAAGAATATCATAAGGAATTCCTCTAGGGATTCTATCAGGAGTTCCATCAGTAATTTTATCAGCAGTTCCTCCAGGTATTTCATTAGGAGTTCCCATAGGGATTCCATCAGGAGCTCTTAAAAGGATTTAATCAATAGTGCCTCCAATGATTTCATCTGAAGTTCCTTCAAGAATATGTAAAGGAGTTCCTACAAGGAGTTCCTCCGGATTCGTTCAGGAGTTTCTCTAGGGATTTCATGAAGAGTTCCTTCAGGGATTTCATTAACATTTTCTTCAGATATTCCACCTGGAATTTCTCTAAGGTTTCTATGAAAAGTTTCTGTAGGAGTTTCTTCAGGAGTGCCCCTGAGTCTTTCAACATGAACTGCCGATGCAGTTGGGTGGCAAGTCAAAATTCCTTCATGGATGTCATAGGTAATCACAGGTAAAAATTTTTGGAATATCTTTTGGAATTCTATCAAAATTCCTTGATGGATTTCATCGGTAATTCCTTCATGGTTCGCCCATAAATTTAATCGAGATGTTGTCCAGTGATTTAACTAGGAATTTGTGTATGAATTCCATTAGAAAATCCTTCCGAAAGTTCACCAAGAATTCCTCATGGGATTCCACCAGGAGTGCCTTAAGGGATTCCATGAGGAATTTCTCTAGGGATTCCTTATAAAGTTCCTCCAAGGATTCCATCAGGAGAACATCAAAAGTTATTGTGACGATTCCACCACGAGATTTCACCAAAAACTCCATCGAAATTTCCTCCAAGGATTCCATCAGCAGTTCTTTTAGGGATCAGGAGTTATTCTGGGGAATTAAACACGAATTCATCCAGGCATCCCATCAGGAGTACATCTAAAGATTCAATCATGAATTCTATGAAACATTCGTTCAGGAGTTCCTTCAGGGTTTTTTTCAAGAGTCCCTCTAGGGCTTCCATCGGAAAATTCACTAGGGATTCTATAGGAAATTTCTCTATAAATTCCATCGGAAGTTCCTCTATAAATTCCATCGGTAGTTCCTCTAGGGTTTCCATCGGAATTTCCTCTGGGGATTCCATCAGAGTTCTTCTGGAGGCTTCATCAGATGCTCCTCTAGGGATACCATCAAGAATTCCTCCAGGAGTTCCATCTGGAATTCTTCCAGAGGTTCCATCCAGAGATCCTTCAGAGATTTCACCTGAAACTCATCTAGGGATTCCATCAGGAGTCCCTCTAGTAATTCCATCAGAAGTTTCTCCAGGTGTTCTATCACAAGTTCTTCTTGGGATTTCATCAGGAGTTCCTCCAATGATTCCATCAGGAAGGATTTCCTTCAAGAACATCTTCAGAAGTTCGTCCAAGGATTCCATCAGGAGTTCTTCAAGGGATTCCATTGAAGTTTGAGGTTCTATCAGGATTACTTTTGGATTTTCATCAGAATTCTTCTGAAGATTTCATCAGGAGTTCATCCCGGAATTTCATCAAGAGTTCCTTCTGACACTCTATCAGGGATTCCTCTAGAGATTATATCAGGAGTTCTTCGAGGAATTCCATCAATATTTCTTCCAGGAATATTAAAAGGAGTTTCTCTAGGGATTCTATCAGGAGTTCCATCAAGAAACTTATCAGGAATTCCTCCAAGGATATCATCAGGAGTCCTATAAGGCTTCCTTCAGGATTTCATCTAGAGATTTCATCAGGAGTCCCTCCAATGATTCCATCAGAAATTCCTTGAAGAATATCATTAGAAATTTCATCAGGAGTTCCTCCAGAGATTCCATCAGGAGCTTCTATAGTGATTCTATTAGGAGTACCTTTAGGTCATCCATCAGAGTTCTTGTGGGGATTTAATCAGGAGTTCGTCCACAGATTATATCACGAGTTCCTCGAGGAATTCCATTAGGGATTCATTCTAGGCATATCTTAAGGAATTCCTCTAGGGATTCTTTCAGGAGTTCCATAAGGAATTTTATTTTACCAGGAATTCCTCCAGGGTTTCAACAAAAAGCAAGAGTCTTTCAACAGTAGTTCTTCGACCTCCCATGAACTGCCTATCCAGATGGGTGGCAAGTCAAAATTCCTTAATGGATTTCATCGGTAATTATCCATAATAATTCCTACAGAGATTCCATCAGGAATTTCACCTGGAACTCCTGCAGGTAATCCTCTTGGAATATCTTTTGAAATTCTACAAACATACATGGATTTCATCGGAAATTCCTTCATGGTTCCTTCAGAAATTCAATCAAGATGTTATCCAGTGATTTAACAAGGAATAAATGTGAGAATTCCTTTAAAAATTCCTTCCAAAAGTTCAACTGGAATTCTTCATTGGATTCCACTTGGAGTGCCTCAAGGGATTCCATCAGGAGTTTTTTATAAAGTTGTTCCAAGGATTCCATCAGGAGAACTTCAAAAGTTTCCATCACAAGTTATTATGATGATTCTATCAGGAATTCCTTCAAAGATTCCACCAAAAACTCCATCAAAATTTTCTCCAAGGATTCCATTAGGAATTCGTCTGGGATCAGGAGTTATTCTGTGGAATCAAACACGAATTCATCCAGGCTTTCCATCAGAAGTATTTCTAAAGATTCAACCATGAATTCTATGAAACTCTCGTTCAGGAGTTCCTTCAGGGCTTTTATCAAGAGTCCTTCTAGGGATTCTATCGGAAGTTTCTCTATAAATTCTACGGATTCCATCTGAATTTCCTCTAGGGATTCTATCAGAGTTCTTCTGGAGATTTCATCAGGTGTTCCGCTAGGGATTCCATCAAAAATTCCTCCAAGAATTCCTTCTGGGATTCTTCCAGAGATTCCATCAAATGCTTCTATAAGGACACTATTAGGAATTCCTCCAGGCATTCCATCAGAAGTTCCTCAAGGGAGGTAGTTCTCCCTTAATTCCTTAAGGGATTCCTCCCGGAATTCCTTAAGGGATTTCTCCCGGAATTAATCAAGGAATTAATCCTTAAGTAATACTTCCAAAATTCTCGAGGGTTATCCTTCAGGAGTTTTACCAGAAATTTCACATAAGGATTTCATCACCGGAATTCCTCAAGAGATTCCTTCCGAATAATCTCTAACGGTTCATCGAGGAATTCATCAAGGGATTCCTCCCGGAGTTTCTTAAGGAATCAATCCCGGAAATTCTCAAAGGATTCCCCCGGAATTTTTCAAGGAAGTTTCTGCGGAATAAATCCAGGGATTCTTGGGGGATTTCATGAATTCCCTCTGCGATTTTACCAGAAATTGCTTATAATGATTTCACCAGAAATTTCTTATGATAATTTCACCGGTAAGTTGTGGATCCCCTAGTAGATTATCGCGTGGCTCTATCAACAGTTCCCTCTGGGATTCAAAACAAGAATTCCTTCAGAAATTTCTCTGAGAACTCCACCAGAGGTTCCTCCGTGGATTCGGCCAAAATGAACTTCAATGATTCCATAACGAATTTCCTATGGGATTCGACCACAGTTTCCTATAGAGATTCCACCACGGTGCCCCGACAGACCGTTATCATGAAAAAAAAAGTCCATCAACAGTACAAGGCTCGATTTCTGAGGTCATTCTGCACCTCTGGACCAGTTAAAAAAAACCCTAGAAGGAATTTCGAGAAATCTTGATTTGAAGTTTTTGGCTAAAAATTTCAATATAGCCCCCCTACTAGACGTATACATTAAGAGTAGCTACAAACGTAATATAACGTAATATTTTGCTAATATTATTAAGCAAAATACCTACGGCAGACTTCAGTGGGCTGGTCACTAAGTGTGAAAGTCAAATTATATGCTGTAAATAGATAATATTCTGCATTGAATGTTTCACTTTAAACATTTCTCTGGATGCCTTCTGGTTGATCCCCTAAAGAAACACTTGGAAGATTTTTTTTTTTTGGAAATTTTCTAAAAAAATCCATGGATCAATTTCTTGATAAATCCTTGGAGGAATCACCAAGAAATTTCCAAATCACTGAAGAAATTTCCAGAGATTTTCTTTGAGATATTCCTCAATCTATATCTGGAAGAACTTTAAAAGCAATCCCTGAAAGAGTTCGTAAAGGATAAGGTAATTTCTGGCGGATTCCTTGGAATAAAAATCCTTGAAGAAATACTGGAAGGAATAGATGAAAAATCTCGTTAAGGAATCCTCGAAGAAATTAATGGTAGGATATTGTAGTAATTCTTGCAGAAGTACAGTGACGAATGCCTCGTAGGGTCCCTTCAGGGATGCAAGGAACAATCATTGGAAGAAACACTAAGTGGAATTATTAAAACAATTCTTGGTGGAACACCTGGAACTTCTTGATAAATCCATGGAATTGTAGGAATTTCTATAAAAAAAAAATCGGTGAAGGATATTCTGGAGGAATCTGTTGAGTAATTACTAGCGAAATCACTAGAAGAATCACTGGAAGATATTTGATAGGAGCAATTCCTGGCGCAAATTCTTGGTGGAATTTTTGATAGAATCTCTGTATTAATTTCTTGGATGCAGTTTCTTGAACAATCGCTGCGGAAATTCCTGGTGGAATTTCTGAAGCAACTCCTTGTGGAATTCAAGGTGGAATCCTAGGACGAAGCCCTGAAAAAAGTTCTGGTGCAATCCTAGGAGGAATCTCTGGTGATAAATTGCTTGAGAAATCACTTGAAAAGTATCTAAAAGAATTCGTGTTTCGGTAACGTGCGATGGAACCCTTGGAACTAACTGCTAGAGGATTTTCTGAAGAAATTGTTATTGCGATCTCTTGAGGAATTCTTGTAGGCAACCATGGAGTTGGAAGAATTACTGAAGAAATTACTTGTGGAATTTTTCAGATTGATCTTTGAAAGAATCAGTGAAGGGAATCCTCAATATGTTGTAGAGGATTCTTTGTAGGAATCTCTGAAAGTATGCCATCTGAGGGTATGCCTGAAGGATTTACCCCGGATGAATTTCTAGTAAAATCTGTGGATAAATTTCTAAAAGAAGCATTAATTGAATTTCTGGTAGAATCTCAAGAAGAATTTTTGATGGAATCCTTAGCATAATCCATGAATTCCTGGAAAGATTTCAAAGTAGAAAACTAGAGGTAACCACTTCAGATTCTTGATAGAATTTTCGAAAAAAAAATCCCACAGCCAAAGACCTCTCATAATTTCAGAGTTTTTTTTTTAAACTGGGATTCTTCATCAATATCCATTTGTTCCGGCTCTTAAATTTTGAAAGTTCAGCTCTTCCTTACTACGATTATTGCCAAATATATCGTTAAAATCTTCTCCCCACAGCCACAGAAAAAAAAATAACAATCATTTATTCACTAGACTTGCCGAGATCATTCAAAACATGCGAAGAAATATGTTTGCTGCACCGAACTTTGACAGTCGGTCAAACGGTTGCATCAACATAACTCGGTTTGACTAACTTGGGGGCGGGGCGGAGTCAATGTTGGTCAAACCGTTTGATCGTCTGTGGGCTGCATTAGGGAGCACTATCATTCAAATTTTTCATCACACTGTCTTGTCGAGTGCAACTGTGAATAACTTACG
This sequence comes from Aedes aegypti, assembly GCF_002204515.2. Classification (NCBI taxonomy): domain Eukaryota; kingdom Metazoa; phylum Arthropoda; class Insecta; order Diptera; family Culicidae; genus Aedes; species Aedes aegypti. The sequence continues at coordinate 339,717,619 of NC_035109.1, forward strand.
TTCATCCGTTCATCCGTTTTCAAGCCATTTCGTGACATACAATTACCACTCCATTTTTATTAATATGGAATTGTGATGCTATCGGCCTTAGCAGTCTAAGTAGCAGCAAAAACAATTTCGCATCTACATCCGACGGTTTCGGTAATATATTTTACCTTTTTCAAGGATAAAATATATTACCGAAACCGTCGAATGTAGATGCGAAATTTATTTATATGGATAGATATATAGATGGGGCCCAGATAGCCGTAGCGGTAAACGCACAGCTATTCAATAAGACCAAACTGAGGGTCGTGGATTCGAATCCCACCGGTCGAGGATCTTTTCGGGTTGGAAATTTTCTCGACTTCCCAGGGCATAGAGTATCTTCGTACCTGCCACACGATATACGCATGCAAAAATGGTCATTGGCACAGTAAGCTCTCAGTTAATAACTGTGAAAGTGCTCATAAGAACACTACGCTGAGAAGCAGGCTCTGTCCCAGTGCGTACGTAAATACCAAGAAGAAGAAGAAGAAGAAGATAGAAGGCTAGTTTGTATTAGACATTTGATTCAATGTTTCAACATTGGAAATTCTAAGCAACTCATTAGTACTATACCAGGGAGGGAGCTTCAGAATAATTTAAAAAAGAAATCTATTTTGAAACCTCTGCAGAGCTTTCTTCCTCATATTACAACAGCTAGTCCAAAATGGCTGGCCTGAAAATTTGTTTGAAGATCAAAAGCTTGTTCTTAAGACAAAGTTTCGATTTCTGTTAATAAATGGATACAGGCATTTGATATATTTGTTACATTCGCTCGAATACCCTCAATGTGATAGTAAAGTTAAATTCTTATCTAGCGTAAGCCTCATCTGACCAATTTATTGGAACGCCTTTCATAGTGTTAGTTTTAAATAAAGAGCTTTATGTTTATGTGGGAATATTTTAAGTTGTATAAGGAGTGTATCGAAAAGTAGTCGCAAACTTTCAAAACAGTCTCAAAAATAATGGGTTGAACCAACAAACAATTTTTTGATAGGAAATGCTTTACAATGTATTTAAAAATGATAATGTGGTGACATTGTTTCAATAAAGTGGCATTTTGCATGATAATTTTGCAAATTACTAACAGATGTCGATGAAAATCTTGCACACCTCTGAAAAAATTGATATGTTAATAAATGTGTAAAATTTTTAGAAAAAATGATTTTTGTTTATGCTATTATATTCTGTGCCACAACTCTCATCACATAGTGTAAAAAATATTTTGAAAAATTCATTAACAAGCATTTGAGAGCAAATACAAAAATCGAAAAAAGTCGATTTTTAAGGACCTCGTTTTTTGATTTTTTCTTTCTACACGTTAATGGTAATATCGAACGATTGTAATGAATAAAAAATTGTTTTTTGATTGGAAAAGTTTCTTTGCATATTTATGAAGTAATGTAAGCAAAAAATGTTATTCTATATAATTGCGCTGCATATGACAGAGCTTCAAAAGTTGATTAAACAAAATTGACTTTGTAAAACCGACCTTGTTCCAATAATTGAGCTTTTTAAGAGCAATAATTTATTTTTTTGAATTTCTTTTTACGTGCTGTGTGAAGTAAACATATTTTCCGATAGAATAAGCTTTTCATCCTATTTTGTTTGGTATACATTTTGTTCAATACAAATCATCGAATCTTCAGAAGACACTCCAAAAATGTAATTTTGTGCAAGATTTTATTTTCCATGCTTTATGAACCTTGTTGTATTTATATTAAGACTGCATATTATTCAATATTTTTTTAGCTGCTTCAATATTTGATGACATGATGAAGATTTGCGTGAAAAAAGATTGTAAAAAGATGAACTATGCTCTGAGATATACCGTTTTGAATGTTTGCGACTACTTTTTGGTAGCATTAGGAGAAAGATTTCAAGTATGAAGAAAACATATCCAAACGTTCGTTCTTTGAGGAAGAGGCCTGTGTCATCCACAAAAAAAGATTTTCGACATCGTTGAGATAACTCAGGTAAGTCAGATGTCAAAATTTGGTATAACATTGGTCTCAAAATGCTGCCTTGAGGAACACCTGTTCTTATAGGAAATCTCTTATATTTGAAGTTCTGATAATTAACCTGAAGTGTACGATTTGACATACAACTTTGGATTATTCTAACAATGTATATAGGATTTTTTTATGTTTCACAAAGAAGCCTTCATGTCAAACTCTGTCGAATGCTTTTTCTACAAGAGCAAGATCAATAGAATAACATTCAGATTTATTGGAATTGATCGAATTCACTGCACGTAATCAATAGTTGAATGTCCATGTCGGAATCCAAACTGTTCTTTGGCAAAAATTCAATTAACAAAATTTCAAATATGCTAACTGTAAATGAGAAGCTACTCTCTGAAAGTTTATTGATGAGGATGTTAAAAATCACCGTTAAGCAAAACCCCCAGTTCCCCTATGTGCGAGGAATTTTACGACCACTTCAGCTCGGAATATGACGACGACTGTTTGCCGTTTTATTAAGCTTCTTTTCGGTGCTGAACAAAATCAATACACATTCAGGAGATCAAATCCATATCTACAGCACAATGCACAGTAATCCTTTTTCCGCTGTCGTTTGTTTGGTCGAGTATCCTTTTTGTTTGGCAGCCGAAGGGCGGACCCTCGAAATTGATAAGGGTCATCTTAACCGCCCGTAGCGTTTACTTCACTCTAAACTTCATTGAATGGGTCGGTGTGCCTGTTGACTGAACCGTACGTTCGTGTGGGGAAAAACTTTTGAACAGCCCCCGTCAGGAAGTAATGGTCGAAACGTGTTGAAAAGGCAGCAGCAGTAAACGATGAAAAAGGAGCTGAACATATTAAGAAGTAAAAATGTCATTTAGATTTTTTTTCAGAATGCAAGGAAAATTAATCATTGTTCAGTTCAAAAATATGAAAATAGCTCGCTGCACTCCAAGCCAATCGGATCCGAAGCGCACACCATCTTTACAAGGTTGCCGTGCGGCATTCTTGCAACATTCCTGCCCATCGTATCCTTCCAGCTTTGGCCATCTTCTGGATACTGGGTTCGCCGTAGAATTGGGCTAACTCGTGGTTCATCCTTCGCCGCCACACACCGTTTTCCTGCCAAAGACCTTTCATCGTTGCTCTTATCAGTCTTGTGAGCTTCCCGGGAAAGTTGTTCTCGTGATTTTCCATAGCTCTACGCGGCCGATACTATCGTATGCGGCTTTGGAATCGATGAAAATATGCTGCGTTGGGTCTTGGGATACACGACATTTTTGGAAAATTTTCCGTACAGTAAAGATCTGGGTTGTTGTCAATTGACCGTCAACGAACACGGCTTGATAGCTTTCCACGAACTCGTTCACCATAAGTGACAGACAACGGAAAAAATCTAACTTGTCGCCCTTCTTGTAGATGGGGCATATTACCCCTTCCTTCCGCTCCTCCGGTAGTGTGTTTTGTTTCCCAGATTGTGCCTATCAGCCGGTGCAGACAAATGGCCTCCCCGGGCCCATTTTTATGAGTTCAGCTCTGATACCATCCTTACCAGCAGCTTAATTGTTTTTGAGCTGGTGAATGGCACCATTAACCTCCCCCAAAGTGGGGGCTGGTTGGTTTCCATCGCCCGCAGTACTGACCTCAGCGCCATTCAGGTGTTCGTCGTAGTGCTGCTTCCACCTTTCGATCATCTCACGCTCGTCCGTCAAATTTACTGACCTTATCAGTCAGGCTAAGGTCTGGCTGGCCTCTGCTGTACGTAGGAGACGTCTCCATTCGACTTGATCCATGGCTGCTTATCGCCAGCCACGCATTCTGCGAAGGGTCCGCAAGTCGTCCTCAATTTGATTTGGGTCTTGCCCGCTGCGCACCACGTCACCTTGTGCCGATCGGATTGTTTTCGAGAATTATTTTCACCTGATTGTTATCTGACATTCTGGTTACATGCCCGGCCCAACGCAACCTCCTAATTTTTGCGAGGTAGACGATGGTTGGTTCTCCCAGCAGCTGGTGCAATTCATGTTTCATCCGCCTTCTCTACGTAACGCTTCCATCTGCACTCCGCCGTAGGTAATCCGCAACACCTTCTGTTCGAAAGCACTAAGGGCACGTTGATCCTCTGCACGTAGGGTGATTGTTTCGTGCCCATAGAGAAGTACCGGTCTAATCAGCGTCTTGTAGATGGTTACCTTAATGCGATGGCAAACTTTACTCGATCTAAGAGTTCTGCGGATTCCAAAGTAGGCACGATTTCCAGCAACGATGCGTCTCTACACAGTTAAAAATAATGAAGATTTACACGTCATGTAAACTTCATTTATGCGATGTAAACATTATTATTATTATTGGCATGTAAATTTAAGTCTGAAATCATGTAAATATGTGTTATATGTCACGTAATCACAGAGGATCCTGCTGGATTACATGACATATAATTGAAGTTTACATGACATAACATGTAAACATCCATGATTTGCCACGCTCCAATTATGTGCATTATATGTTTCAGAAATTTACACGTTTCGTTCGAACTGTGTAGATTTCTCTGCTGGTATCGTTGTCGGCGGTGACCAATGAGCCCAAGTACACGAATTCTCCGATCACCTCGATTTCATCAATTTCAATATGAACTCAAAGTGGGGGGCGTGCCGTGTCATCTCTTGAGCTCCTTGCTATCATGTACTCTTGTCTTCGACACATTGATATTCAGTCCGATTCACCTAGCTTCAGCCGTTAGTCGGATGTACGTACCCGCCATCGTCTCAAAGTTTCGTTCTACGATATCTATGTCATCGGCGAAACCAAGTAGCTGAACGGATTTTCTGAAAATCGTGTCACTCGTGTCTTTCCCTGCTCTTCTTATCACACCCTCTAACGCTATGTTGAACAGTAAACGCTTACCGTAACCCACTGCGCGATTCGAAGAGACTCTAGAGTGTCCCTGATACTCGGACTACGCACATTCCTTGCTCCATCGTCGCCTAGATCAATCTTATCAGTTTGTCCGTATTCGTGCATAATCTGCCATAGCTGACCTCGATCGATTGTATCATAGGCCGATTGTAAATCGATGAATAAATGATGTGTGGGTACATTGTATTCGCGGCATTTCTGAAACACCTGGTGGATGGCGAATATTTGGTCCGTTGTTGTTCGTTCGCCCATAAATCCTGCCTGATATTGCCCAACGAACTCTCTAATAATTGGTGATAGACGGCGGCATAGAATTTGGGAGAGTACTTTGTAGGCGGCGCTCAAAATTGTGATCGCATAATAACCCGAGCAGGCACAAATAACTCCCCAATAACTTATGCATACCATATTTTGGTATCATACCAAAATTAGGTATTGTTCAGTTATCAATACCTCATTTTGGTATTACAATGGTATTTGAAAAGAATGTTTAAAACAATTAAAAATACTTCATTTTGGTATTCGACAGGTATTGAGGACTGCTGGAGGTATTGAACTAGTATTGAAAAGTTTCACTTTTATATGAAAATCCATCAAGTATTATTTAGGTATTACAATACCTGATCTAGTTATCAGCTTGGTATTTGTAGAATATGCAGAAGGTATTATTTGAGGTATTTTACCTCTTATGCAGGGCTCATTCATACCTCATTCAGGTTGTAAGTATTGGAAATTATCTGGTTTGGAATACCTCAATTTGGTATTCAGTAGTTATTTTCTTCTGCTCGGGAAGACCGCACGTTCGTTCGTGAGAAGATCACGTCTCTGCACATGTCGGCTTGTAACTCAAAGCCTTTGCGCGAACGGTTCTGCTTCTCGTGGAACTTCCGTGTGTCTTTAGCGCGGAACAGCTCTTCCTCCGCTTCGTGATCTTGTCCTTCTTGTTGGCGCCCTCCGGATGATCGAGTTTTGTCTGTTCCTTGCCTGTTTATACCGTGCCTCGTTTGCTCTCGTGAGGTATTGCAGCATTCTCGCCCATGCTACATTCTTCTCATTTTTTCAACTGCTCGCATTCGCCGTCGTACCAGTCGATTCTCTGATTCGGGGCCGTTGAACCTATTGCTGCTGTTGCGGTGCTACCTATGACGGATCTTATGTGCCTCCAGTCATCTTCAAGAGTGGCGGCGCCAAGCTGCTCTTCAGTTGGTAGGGCCACTTCCAACTGCTGCGCGTAATCTTTTGCTACTTCTGAGTCCGTAGCCGCTCGATGCTGAGCTGCGGTATTCGGCTTCGACGCGAATTGGTCTCAGTCGAAAAATGTGAGCGCATACATATAGGTAATGATCCCAATCTATAGTCGCACTACGGTATGTGCGAACATTGGTGATGTCAGAGTAGAATTTTCCGTCGATTAGAACGTGGTCGATTTGGTTCTCGATTAGATTATCGGGTGATCTCCAGGTGGCCTTATGGATATCTTTTCGGAGGAAGAAGGTGCTTCGGACTACCATACCACGAGAGGCTGCAAAGTTGACGCATTGTTGGCCGTTGTCGTTAGATACGGCGCGCAGGCTGTCCCGCCCGATCAACGGTCCTCTCGTCCTAACTGTGCGTTCATATCGCCATTTTCACGTCACGTGGCGAGCATCCGTCAAATATCTGGTCCAGCTGCGCGTAAAACGTCTCTTTCTCGTCGTCGGGTCTACCTTTGTGTGGGCAGTGTACGTTGATAATGCGGTTGTGCTACTTTTCCCCGAATGTCGGTTCCCCGAATGTCGTTTCCCCGAATATCCCGTTTCCCCGAATAACCCACTTACCCGAAAAGTTTTTAGAACTCATAATTGTCATATATTTATACATTTCAGGGTGGTGAACGTACTGGTCATCTAATATGCAGCCTTCTTTATTTGGTTGGCGGTTCTTACGAGTTTTACCGTCCTCAGCATTTTTGGCAACATGTGTATAACCCCGAAAATGATCAAATAGCTCCTTCTTTTGATTGCTTATCGTTCTTTCTATTCACCACCTAGCCACTGAAAACTATTTCAGCACCTATTTGAACTGCTCCACTTTTCGGGGAAACGGGTCATTCGGGGAAATGGCATTCGGGGAAACGGGTCATTCGGGGAACTGGCATTCGGGGAACCGACATTCGGGAAAACGACATTCGGGAAAAAGTAACACAATCTGATAATGCTGTAGTTGAAGAAACGGCCTTTGATCCTCATCTTGCACATCCTAGCGTAGATAGGCTGCCATCCGATAACGCGTTGCCGCATCTTGCCCAACACTATAAAGCCAGTTCTTAGCTCATTTGTGGTGCCTTTGGTGCTTTGGTAGAAGGTATTCGTTGCCGGAGCGCCATTGTGCTAGCTCTGCTAAACGTCCCAGCTAACATTAGGACCATCGCGCTGATGGGGCTTTCACCTTGGATTTAGCTGTTTGCGATTCAGGATTTATTGCTCAGCCGCTGGATAACAGAAGAGACGTTGTTTGAACCGCACCGTTTGGTAAACAGACGCTCGAGACGTACCTCTCTCAATTTTGACCGCCCGCGCTGCATTCTTCTCCTCCAGAATCTGCCTATATTTCGCGCCGAGCCAATCGTTCCGTCGAGCCCATTCCACGTACGCGACGTTGCTCTCAGCTGCATCGTTGAAAGGCAGAAGTTAAGAATCGAATAATCAAATGGAATCGAACCCTGTTCGTGACCTATTAATCCTTTCTCAAATTCTAAACGTTGAGCACACCGAAGAAGGCATCGGCTAACACCAAGGTGCCAACGACGATGAAGCCGCCGATAGTAAACCCTTGCATTTTATGGCCATTCAAACTTTACTACTATCGACCGGATGCAGCATGACCGTCACCTACCAAAATATATTCATCGCCGGCGAAGTCGATCCCAATTGAGTTTTGGACCCTATACACCCGAACCGAACGAATATCCTGTTTGCCAGGGTCAATTAATTATTAGTCAAATCTGCCGCTACATGCATAATTGTCCCATGTTACTTTTTGTGCATTTTGAAGCGTTTGATCATCTTTATATTTTTGTTGGAAATAAATCGTAGTGAAAAGCAAAGTGTGAAAGTTTCATTACGATTTTTTTTCTATCTTTTTTAACGAGATTTTTAGCCCTCTCGGGACCAACGACTGTACTTCCCTTCCGAAGGAAGTCGTCACTGAAATTTTTAGTGACAATGTCGGGGATGGGATTCGATCCCAGGTCCTCGGCGTGAGAGGCGAGTGTTCTAACCACTACACCAGGTCCGTCCTCCTAACTTTAAGATTTGAACATCTTCCAGTCCTGTGGAATTTTTTGAATATTCGTACGGAAAACGAGTTAGGAAAGTTCACAGCCTATTTTTTCAATGCCTTCTTTTTACAGATGGGACTGTCTTGTAATTCACGGTAGTAGAGTTAATCAGAAAAACAAATAATCACTTTTTATCAAAACAGTCGTTTGTATAAATAACGTAAAAACTTAGTTTGAAACAACAATTATTCACATTATAAGGACACAAAGATTTTACATATTGAAACAACCTCATAAACAAATTAGTTTCAAACAAAGCAATGAGTTTGGAACCTCAAATTTTCGATTGAAAATGCAGTTTGAAATTTAACAAACATTTTGGTTTTTTAAACTACAGTGTTTTTTTGTTCATGTAGTGAAAAAAAAGACAATTTTCCAATACTAACCACTTTTTGTTTTTTCTCTCTTCTCTCGTTCATAGGTTGACAGTTCACCCTGCGTACTAGAAATTCTGGACACTGCCGGCACCGAACAGTTTGCGTCGATGCGGGATCTGTATATCAAAAATGGCCACGGTTTTATCGTCATGTACTCGCTAACGAATCACCAAACATTTCAGGTAAGTGCTTTTTCTATTACAGATATATCGTGGGTGCATTTTCTTATCGAATACGACGGTTGGAAACGATCATGCCCCGAACAGTACACTGCAAGATGACATATATGACATATAGGCTTAAAATCACACCTAATGCTTTGTTTTCGCCATTTCAGGATATCTCCAGTATGCGAAATGTGATCAGTCGTGTGAAAGGCAGTCAGCCAGCACCCATCCTCCTAGTCGCTAACAAATTAGACTTAGATTGCCAAAGAGAAGTTTCGACAGCCGAAGGTAAGTGTCCAGTGAGATGGTATCTGGATCAAAAAAATTAAATTGAAATTCATTAAAAGCTTACATGGCTAATATGTAACCAGATGTACCAATAGTGGAGGTACTAAGCACTATTGAAGTTCATTTAATCGCCTAAATTCAAGAAGCGCAATTAATGTAATCCACGGCTGTGAATAATACCTCCAGTGAAAAATAATACCTCCACTATTGGTACACTGTTCCTTTAGTTGCGGTATATTTTTAATTTGTGTTCTTTTAGTTGCGATATCCGTGGTTTTCTTATGGGATTCTCCACTATAGGAACACTTTACCGCAACTATTGGTAAAAGCAAGAACAGCTTTAGCAATTTTAGTGATATTTCATCAGTTTTAAAGCAATTAGAACGCTTTTTTCAACTATTCCGTGTATCAACAATCCACGTATAACGTCGATTGGCGGTGTAGGTTCTGTGGCTAATGTAATAAAATCAGTGAAAACGGCACTACCGCAACTAAAGGAACACCCACAACTAAGGGAACACTTACCCTACTATCTTCAAAATAGAAACATCTTATTCAAGTACGGAGAACAAACACTATGATCGTAATTGTATTTTTCGTAAAACAAACAATATTTATGAATGGGATCCTCAAAACATTTGATAAAATCTTGTTTTAATTAATAACACGATAGAGCGTGTTCTTGCTATTACTTTGGGAAATTTTCCAGCTCAAATAACGGCTTTATAACATTTGAACTTAAATTTATGAAATGGGTCCAAATTTGAACCTGAACAATTTTGATCATGTTTGATCTTATGCTTAAATAGAGCTTTTCCTTAGAGTGCTCATCTCGCCCCGTCTATCCCCATCTATCTATCTATATAAATAAAAATGGAGTGGTGTTTGTATGTCACGAAATGGCTTGAGAATGGCTTGACGGATTAGAATGATTCTTCCATAGTTATGTTCCTGAAGTGTTCCGACGTGTTTGTGTATATAAAAAGCAAAGGATATTTAACGGGAAAGTTGAAAAAACAGGAGTGAACGGAACTTCCATTTTACACGGAGCGTTCCATGGCGTTTTTCAACAGCCTACTTGATGGCAAGACGAAGTTTGCTGGGACCACTAGTATTGAATAAAAATTAAATTATTTTCTTTCCCTACACTGACAAAGTTAAAGCTGCCCGTACAAAAACCTTCAAAGCAAACCTTCTGACAAGTACCGAGTACCCAGTCGCGGGAAACAAAGCTTTTCCTCGATGTGATGTTGTAATTTTGTGCAACATCTGGCGCTTCTGCCCGGTTTGTGAATTTGTGTTCGCCCTGACGACCTTCTTCGGCAAGAAACAGCACGACGCTTCACTGTAGGCCAGCCGGTATTAGCAACCACCCGCTTTCCTTAGCAACTTCAGTCACGCCAAGTCGGTCTTATTTTCTTGCCTTTTCTTTGCGACGAGAGACTTTGTCTTTCAGTCTGAGCGATTTTTCCCCTTTCTTGTGGTCTGAACGGTGGCAATATGGGAAAACGGAGTGGGACATTGTCAGACAGGTGAGTTCTAGCAACACGCGGACAATCTATTGCGAATGAGATTCTCGAAAGAAAGTTTAAATTGTCTCAAAGGAGTTACAAATACCTACTGGCAATCGCAAGACATTGAGAATACTCCATTCAAGTCAACATGATTACATAAAGAATACGGTAGAAGCATGTAGATTTCCAATGCTATAAAGAAATATATTATTTAGTCCTTTAACTGTACAAAGAACCCTCCTAATGGTTGTAAACACTCGAAGATGAATCCATGCACATGCAAATGCTAGAGCCGGGATTTGCTCATGTGGAAGCAAAAGTGCAGTCGGAAAATATTGGCAAGTCCTCCACCTCGAATAGCATCTCGCAATCTCAATCCCGGAATCCCATCAACCAGAAGGCGAACCCAATAAGCCATCGAAGCCAATTGCGAATCGCTTCTTATTTCCTTATTTACTATTTCCCTCTCGATTTACACTCACTTCTCGCTGCACTACCAAGGGACCAACCAAGCCATCGAACACGATTCGAATGCGAACTATTTTACAAGCTAAATTCCTTTTTCCCCATCAGGAGGAAAATCCGACTCGCAGACGATGGTAGTGGCGATGGCAGCAGCTGTTTATTGGCTTCGATGCCTTTTGCTACCTTTCCCTTCTGCTGGCGATGGTTCGATTTCTGACTCAGTAAGGCAACGTCGGAAGCTCCAGGAGAATTGATGTTTCCAATTTCTTCCGCGCGCAGAATTTCCACCGAATTGAATTCTACATTTTCCGGCCCGTTTGGCGTCCCCTTGGCGTTCCCTCCAGGGGACTTCGGATCCGGTCCATATTTTATGCTGCAAGAATATTGATGCGGAAAAGCGGCCAAATGCAAAACTATTTCCGATGAGAATGGTAGAAAAATTGCACTAAATTTACGTCTTGGGATTGCAACTTATATGGGACTGGAAATTGAACATCTACTTGACTGACTGACTGACTGACTGACTGACTGACTGACTGATTCTTTTTTTTCCATGCAACTAGGAATTTAAAAATCTTCATAGACTGGCCTGTATATGTTCATGCTCATGTCAGTGTAATTTTTGGCGCGGTGTGGGATCCACAAAGTGCCTTCCCCACTAAAAACACTCTCCTAGGTTTAGTACCATAACCCTCCGGAACCACCTTCCAGTATTACTTCGGAGGGGAGGCTAACGTGCTGAGCGCACCTCTTCAGTTTGTTACTCTACATGCTGAGCCCTTCGGCTCCTGAGCCCTTCGGCTCCTGTTAGCAGTTTTAAAACCGTTCAACGTTGTGCCTCATGCTGAGCCCTTCGGCTCCTCACGTTAGTAATTTGTTCGCCCATTGGCGACCCGTCAATTTGTTAGTACCTACATGCAACATACTGAGCCCTTCGGCTCCAGTTTGTACACTACTCTGCACTCATTCAGAGCGCGTACTCACACAGTTACGACGACCTTCTCCTTTTCTTTGTTCAGCTGGTAGGATGCCGAGGTCGGTCCAACGATTCCGGTTGAGCATAACTTCCGGTTCGTAGGCGCCACGACTACCCATTACCAGCGTCCCGACGAAGAATTCCCCGGCGGTGAAAATTCTCCCGTGACCGATTCTTCTTTTTCTACGTTTCGAGTCGACCGGAAGGGTGCCGAAGTCAGTCCAGCGATTCCGGTGAAGCCTATCGTCCGGTACACTGGTGCTCCTACGACCCGGGACCGGTGCAATGCCGCGTCTACTCAGCTAGTCCCCGGCGGTGGATCTAGCCTACTCCGTCAGAGAGTTCTCCGGCAAAGGAATATCTCCCGAAACCAAACAGCCATCCTTTTCATGCGTTCACTCTAGCTAGCAGATCGTTGGTCGCTACGCCACTTCCTCTGACGCTCGGACATTATTCTCGATACCGTGCTATCGACAGCGTTCCAGATGCCTTCTTCTCGGCACATCTCTTCGATAACGTTATCGACAGTGACTCCTCGCATGTCCCTCCTCACTTCTTCGAACCTAGGACATTCGAAGACTACATGCTCCGGTGTTTCCTCCACATTCTCGCACTCCGGGCAACAAGGTGAAGAAGCATGTCCGAACCGATGCAGATACTTCCGGAAACAGCCGTGTCCGGACAGGAACTGCGTCAGATGGAAGTTCACTTCTCCATGCTTCCTATTAACCCACAGTGATACATTTGGAATAAGACGGTAAGTCCACCTTCCCTTCTCCGCGTTGTTCCACTCTTGCTGCCACTTAGCCAACGAGTCCGTTCTGACGATCCTTCTCACATTTCTGGTGCCTCTTCGCTCATAACACTCCACGTCCTCGGCCAGGGTGATGCAGATGGGCATCATGCCAGCGATAACGCATACTGCCTCCGATGAAATCGTCCTATAGGCGCTCGCTACTCGTATGGCCATGAGTCGGAATGTGCTGTTCAACATCCTCCGATTACGCTTGGTTTTTACCGCTGCGGCCCAGACTGGGACTCAATACCTGAGAATAGAGACCGCTACACTCGCTAGGAGACGCCTTTTACTACTTTTCGGTCCTCCGACGTTCGGCATGATACTCGCTATCGTGTTGACCGCCTTTGACGCCTTTTCGCAGGCGTAGTCCACGTGAGCGTTGAAGTTTAGACGGTCATCTACCATCACCCCCAGATGCTTCAAAGCACGTTTTGATGAAATGTCTTGTCTACCGATGTTGATTTCAACCCTCTGAACAGCTTTAAGGTTTCTAACCAGCACTAGCTTCGTCTTATGATGAGCCAGCTGCAGTTTTGCTCCAGTCATCCACGCTTCAACCGTGTCAATCGCTTCCGTCGTCAGCATTTTGACCTCTTCCAACGTCTCGCCAGTCACCGTTAGAACGACATCATCTGCAAATCCAACGATTTCCACTCCGTTAGGTATCTCCAGCATTAATACTCCATCGTACATCGCGTTCCAAAACGTTGGACCAAGGATTGAGCCTTGTGGCACTCCTGCCGTGATCCTGATCGACTTTTGACCCAACTCCGTTTCATATACCAGGACTCTGTTTGGGAAATAGCTTTTTAGCATACTTCACAAGTATCCAGGAACTCGCATTCTATGCAGTGCTAAGGCTATAGCCTCCCAGCTGGCGCTGTTGAAAGCATTTTTGACGTCAATCGTCACTACGGCGCAGAACCGATTGCCTCTCCTCTTCTGTTTGGATGCCTTCTCCGCATTCTGCACAACTGTCCGGATTGCATCCACCGTCGAGACCCCTTTCCGGAATCCGAATTATCTCTTCGATAAGCCACTCTCGCTCTCTGTGCATTGTGTCAGCCTATTAAGGATGATCCTTTCCAGGAGCTTACCAAGTGTGTCCAGCAAACATATAGGTCTATACGATGCTGGGTCCCCTGGTGGCTTCCCTGGTTTTGGCACCAACACCAGCTTCTGAACCTTCCAACTGTCTGGGAAACAGCCTTCATTCAAGAGTTTCTGCAGCGTCGTCCTGAACAAATCCGGGAACGCCAATATCGCGGTTTTTAGTGCTACATTGGGGATCCCATCCGGACCAGGAGCTTTCTTCACCTTCAGACCCTTCGCCACTGCTAGTAGCTCTTCATTAGAGATTCGCACACCTCCGGGTTCTTCTTCCTCGTCTTCGTATAGCGTAGGCGGCCACACTGTTGGGTCATGATGCGGAAACAGACCTTCCACGATAATCCTCAACTTGTCTGGACATGTTTCGACTGGTGTCGCCGGACCCTTAAACTTCGCCATCACAATACGGTAGGCGTTGCCCCAAGAGTTTTCTTCGGCTTCTCGACATAGCTCCTTGTAACAGCTGGACTTGCTCCGCTTAATCTCTTGTTTGAAAGCAGCTCTAGCTTCACGGAAAGCGATTCTCTGTTCCTCTCTCTCTCTACTTCGGTTTTTGCTCTATGGACGCGTCTTCTGGCTCGGAAGCATGTAGCACGGAAAGTACTAAGCGTCTCATTCCACCAGTACGCTGGGCGCCTTCGGTTCCTAGGCTCCAACTTTCTCGGCATCGATGCATCACAAGCCGTTGCTACCACTTCTGTCAACTCTTTTGCGTCAAGGTTCGCCCTGCTGTATGTTCGAAGCGCCTCAATAAACACCTCCTTGTCGAAGTCCTTTGTCTTCCACTTCCGCTCGTATGTCCTGATTCTCATCGGCGCTGGGGAGATTCGCCGGCCGATGCTGTAGAGAATCGCCTGGTGATCACTGTGGGAATATTCTTCGCTCACCCTCCAATCCATGTCATCCAACAACAATGGGCTACAGAACGTAACATCGATGATGGACTGCCGACCGTCTTTACGGAATGTACTGACAGCCCCTTCGTTGCACAGCCTTACATCTAGCTTCGCCAGAGCTTCGAGTAAGCTGTACCCCCTGGCGTTGGTCAATCTGCTGCCCCACTCTACGGCCCAGGCGTTGAAATCTCCTCCTATGACTACCGGCGTTCTTCCCACCAGCGTATCTGTGAGCAAATCCAACATACTATTGTACTCTTCGTCTGTCCATCTCGGAGGCGCATAACAGCTGCATACGAAGACTCCGTTGACTTTGGCAATAACAAAGCCGTCGTGTGAGCTATCGACTACTTCTTGAATGGGGAACCTGCCCATCACCTGTATTGCCACCATACCTGCTCTATCAGCCACCCAATTACCGTTTTCGAGGGGAACCCGATATGGCTCCGCAATTATTGCTACATCGCACTTGGTTTCTGTGTTTCAGTGTCGCAATGATTGAGATTCACTTGCGTGATCTCCATCCTTATTGGCCCGCCTTCGCTTTTTTATACGCCGGGCATTTGAAGCCTCCCGTCGGATGATCGTTTCCGTCCTCCGGTATGCATAGCAGGCACCTAGTCCGCTTTGTACAGTCCCGAGCAACGTGGCCATTTCCGCCGCAATTCCAGCATATGTCGTACCTGTCCGGGCCCTTACAGTTTCTCGACTGATGGCCGAATCCCCTGCATTTGAAGCATCTCTCCATTTGCTTGCCGACTCTAGGTACCAATCTGAGCGGGCACACCGACCAACCAACTTTGATCGTGCCTAACGCCACCAGTTTGTTGGCAGCATCCACTGGCAACCGGATTGCCGCCGTCTGTGTGCCTCCATACGACTTCCTTATCCGCATAGACATCTGTCCTTCTAGGTTACACTGCTCGGCCAGTGCCCACTTCAGGTCTTCTTCCGTCGTGATCTCATCCAGATCTCTGCACTCGACCACTGCCTCCTGCGAAAGAGCTCTTACGTTGGCCTCGTTGCCCAAGGTTTTGGCGATGAGCTCCTTGTACGCCGTGCTCTTGACAGAGGGGTCTTTCTTCAGAACGAAGATCATGTCGCCCTTCTGCGTGCGCCGCGTTTTGACAACGTTTTCGGCCAGTTCCTTTAGCTCCGGATCTTCCTTCACTCTTTTGAGGAGCGCAGCGTACTTTGTTTTGTCGTTCGCTTCCACGACCAGAGCATCACCCTTGTACCTCAGCCTAGGAGGTTGATGTGTTTCTTTCTTCTTCTGTTCTGGCTTCTTTCCTTCCTTCACTTTCCGGTTTTTCTTCTTCTTCTGCTGACTTCCGACGATACGCCATTCACCTTCACTTCCAGCATCTCTCTGGTTGTTGACGCCTTTCTTCTCGTTTTTGTGCTTCTTTGCATCCTCTTGTTCTCCAGGTGATTCCCTGATCCTTTTCTCCGAGCGGGTATTTTGGTGACTTCTCGGCGTTTCCTGAACATCCGTCGTAGGTCGTTCCGCTGCTTCCGTAGGAGCTTTCTCAGCCGTTTCCGCTCGCATTCTGCTCACGCTCAGCTGCTGATACGGCGGACCTAATGCTCGTCACCATGTGCTTAATTTTTAAGTGCACATTATTTCTCTCCTTCACGAACTCGTAGAGCTCGTTAACCTTCCTCCTAATATCTACCAAACTCGACTTCTTCAGTCGCGACTCGTTGTGGGTAGTGCTGCTACTCGACGATTGGGTGTGAACACGCGGTTTAGCAACGTCCTCTCCTGCTGCGTTGCTTGTGGCTCACTTTGTACTTGGCTAGTACTCGCTACGGTGTCCAGTGGTGTAACTGGTGATCTCGCTACCCTACCACTTCTTGCGAACGCGTTCGCGTCTTCTCCAACTGCCTTGGTGTCATCAATACTCTCCATTTTAGTGGTTCCCCCCTCCGAGCCGCTATCTTCATCCGTCGTACATAGTCGCCTTCGCGATCCCATGGTTATCTCGTACCTATGAGCGTTGTAGGCAGTGAGGCCATGCGTGGGTTGACACGGACCCTCATGGGGGCCGGGTACAGTGCCAGATCGGCGTAGATCGGGGATGCTATATCCGAACCTATGTACTCATCACGCTTGATGGACAGACGTCGAACGTACTTGAAGGCCTGCCACGGATTTAACGGGACGGGGGCAACCGCACTATTGGCCCACCCGCCGTTTCAGGGAAGTGTCACCCATCCTTACTAAGAGAGTAGAATAGTGCGGCTGTCAGTTCTGTAGCGTAGATATGTCGTGTTCCTTGTTCCAGTTCCTCAGTCCATGCCGCCAGTATGCCGCAATTAAGATCTTACTGGCGTCAATCCTAATGTGCCGGTTGGCGGTACCAGGTCGCTTGTTCAGGGCTACTTGCAGATCTGTGGTTTTTTGTAGAGATTCAACAGAGCCCACTGATGAACCCCCGCCACATCCTAGGTAGACCATGCTTGAGCCCCTGGTCAGATGGACCAGACGCTCGGCCACTTCCCAAGGGAAGTACTAAAGGTGGTATTCCATACGGCTGTATGTACTAGTTTCGCTTGGAAAAGGTAAGAATCCCAAGCTCCCACCTGGCACCCCCTCACTCTAGCTGATGTCAGAAGGACAACAGTGCCCAGGTTGCACTACAAGCTAAGTACGCAACCCTTAGCTGGCGGTCTTTGTCATCGTTAGACCCGTGGAAGCGTGAGGTAGGGGCTTGTGAGGGCCAGAGCTATGTTGGTCGCGCCTTCCTAGTTGTCGACTCACCATTTTGCAACCCGATGACTGACTGACTGACTGACTGACTGACTGACTGACTAACTGACTGACTGACTGACTGACTGACTGACTGACTGACTGACTAAGCCTGCTAAGCCCTTTGGCTCCTGTTTGTATTAAGGTGACTCGGGAGACCGTGTTATTTTCCCTATCTTTTGTCTCACTCTAACAATTTTCATCAAAACTTTGCAGAAGCAAATCTTCAGTTTTAGTGAACCGATGAAGCTGAAAATTTAATGGGTTGTACAGTACATATGTAGAATTATATGATTAATTTATCACATCGATATATGGAGCGGTACTTGAGATTTGCTTCTTCAAATTGATAGGGTGATTACAATGACGTCCCGTGCGGCCTTAATGGTAATATTAAGGGACAATAGAAATTCGCGATTTCGCGAAGCCGCGAAATCCGCGAAATTTGACCTTCGCCGCGAAATTTCAAAAATCCCGTGAAATGCCGCAAAATTTATTTAATTTAAAGAATTTATATTACAATCCTAGTTAATTTAGGATGTTTGCTAATGAAAACGGGTAATTTATTTTTTATTCGAGGTTCCATCAGAAATCTTCTAATCGTTTAGTTTCAATTTGAATGGTTTTCTTGTTGTGTTTGAAATTTTACATTGGCAATATAATATTAAACTTATAATCTAAATTTGAAAAATGAAAAAAAAAAACATGTAATGAAGTTCCGGTAAATTTACACATATAAAATAGTAGTTTACGGAACAAGTTGCAGAATGATGATTTTTACAGCACGAGTCGTAAATTTATCTTACGAGGCTTGCCGAATAAGATAATTACGACGAGTGATGTAAATATCGAGTTCTGCAACGAGTTACGTACAACATTTTATGCAATTTCGTAGAAGACTTGAGGGTATCAGACAATATATCGGAATGCATTCTTCTTCATTTTGCGATTTCTGAAAAATTGTTGTGAAATGATTCATTACGCAACTCGAAACAGTTGCGTAATGAATCAGTACAGCACTGGTTTCAGTTGCGTAATGACTATTGCCGCACTATATACTTCAGTGTAGAAAAGTAGGCCGTTTCATGACAGATTGGCGTGAAGAAAAACGGCCTATTACGATGAGAAATGGCAAAAATATTTTATCTATAAACATGTATTTCAAACATTAAATATGATCATATTTATGGAACCGCGACAAAGCCACGAAATTTTGGCTTTATCGCCTGGGTCACTCGTGAAATTTCAAAAATTTTGCCGCGAATTTCCATTGTCTCTAGTAATATTCTATGCTTTCGCCATTCAACGATCCTGTTAGCGTAACCTACTTTGTTTAACTGTCGCCATTCAGCGACTCATTTTGGAACCAATAAGTTCTCAACTTTATCCCAATTTCAGCTGAAATTTTTTCCCGACGAAGAAATTTTCCCCCAATACTGACCATGAGCCATTTAGCTCCCGAACTTTACTCGGATAATTCCCGGCGGCGGATCTACCCTACTCATACCAAGAGTTCTACGCGACTGTTTCTCCACTTGATCGACATACAGAGCCCGAAACTGTTAACGTAACGCGCCGGCTTAATTAAAAAAAAAAACACGTTTATTACGCATGCGAGAAGTCCCTGAATGCAATAGGGAGAATCATGCCAAGCTTAGGCGGTCTAAGCAGCAGCACGAGGCGTTTGCTAGCTAATGTCTTGTCATCGATACTGAGGTATGGAATACCTGCTTGGGGTTAGGCACTGGAAACAAAGCGGAAACGCGGAAAGCTAAACAGAGCGTTTCGGCTGATGACAGTGCGAGTTGCGAGTGCGTATAGAACGATATCATTTGATGCCGTTTGTGTTATGCAGCCCACACAGAAATTTGTCTAAAAGCTTCTTCAGAGATTACTCCAGAAATTCTTCACGATAAAATCTTCTCAGGGATTTCACCTGGAAATTCCCAAGAATTCGAGCAGAGCCTTTTCCAAATATTTTTCCAGATGTTTCATTGGAAATTTCACCAGGAATTCCTCTAGGGGTTTGCTCTAGATATTCGCTCAAAGATTTCTCCAGAAATTCATCCAGTGAATAATATATAAATTCTTCTAGGAATACTTTCAGAAATTCCTCCATCCGTTTCTTCAGAAACTCTTCGAGCCATTTCTTCGACAACTCTTCTTGAAATATTACAGGATTTCCTTAACTGATTTTTATAAGGATTCCTGAAGAAATCCTTCTAAAGAATAACTCAAAAAGATCGCTAAGAAGTTTCTTCAGAGACTGTTTCAGAATTTCCTTCGAGAATCTCTTCAGAGATTGCTGCGAGAATTTTAGTTTCAATTTGGATG
This sequence comes from Aedes aegypti, assembly GCF_002204515.2. Classification (NCBI taxonomy): domain Eukaryota; kingdom Metazoa; phylum Arthropoda; class Insecta; order Diptera; family Culicidae; genus Aedes; species Aedes aegypti. Next base: position 339,737,520 of record NC_035109.1, read on the forward strand.
ATTTTCTTGTTGTGTTTGAAATTTTACATTGGCAATATAATATTAAACTTATAATCTAAATTTGAAAAATGAAAAAAAAAACATGTAATGAAGTTCCGGTAAATTTACACATATAAAATAGTAGTTTACGGAACAAGTTGCAGAATGATGATCTTTACAGCACGAGTCGTAAATTTATCTTACGAGGCTTGCCAAATAAGATAATTACGACGAGTGATGTAAATATCGAGTTCTGCAACGAGTTACGTACAACATTTTATGCAATTTCGTAGAAGACTTGAGGGTATCAGACAATATATCGGAATGCATTCTTCTTCATTTTGCGATTTCTGAAAAATTGTTGTGAAATGATTCATTACGTAACTCGAAACAGTTGCGTAATGAGAAAGCGTTGCGTAATGAATCAGTACAGCACTGGTTTCAGTTGCGTAATGACTATTGTCGCACTGCATACTTCAGTGTAGAAAAGTAGACCGTTTCATGACAGATTGGCGTGATGAAAAACAGCCTATTACGATGAGAAATGGCAAAAATATTTTCACTGTAAACATGCATTTTAAATATTAAATATGATCATATTTATGGAACCGCGACAAAGCCGCGAAATTTTGGTTTTATCGCCTGGGTCACTCGCGAAATTTCAAAAATTTTGCCGCGAATTTCTATTGTCTCTAGTAATATTCTATGCTTTCGCCATTCAACGATCCTGTTAGCGTAACCTACTTTGTTTAACTGTCGCCATTCAGCGACTCATTTTGGAACCAGTTAGTTCTCAACTTTATCCCAATTTCAGCTGAAAATTTTTCCCGACAAAGAAATTTCCCCCAATACTGACCATGAGCCATTTAGCTCCCGAACTTTACTCGGATAATTCCCGGCGGCGGATCTACCTTACTCATACCAAGAGTTCTACGCGACTGTTTCTCCACTTGATCGTCATACAGAGCCCGAAACTGTTAACGTAACGCGCCGGCTTAATTTAAAAAAAAACCACGTTGATTACGCATGCGAGAAGTCCCTGAATGCAATAGAGAGAATCATGCCAAGCTTAGGCGGTCTAAGCAGCAGCACGAGGCGTTTGCTAGCTAATGTCTTGTCATCGATACTGAGGTATGGAATTCCTGCTTGGGGTTAGGCACTGGAAACAAAGCGGAAACGCGAAAAGCTAAACAGAGCGTTCCGGCTGATGACAGTGCAAGTTGCGAGTGCGTATAGAACGATATCATTTGATACCGTTTGTGTTATGCAGCCCACACAGAAATTTGTCTAAAAGCTTCTTCAGAGATTACTCCAGAAATTCTTCACAATAAAATCTTCTCAGGGATTTCACCTGGAAATTCCCAAGAATTCGAGCAGAGCCTTTTCCAAATATTTTTCCAGATGTTTCATTGGAAATTTCACCAGGAATTCCTCTAGGGGTTTGCTCTAGATATTCGCTCAAAGATTTCTCCAGAAATTCATCCAGTGAATAATACATAAGTTCCTCTAGGGATACTTTCAGAAATTCCTCCAGCCATTTCTTCAGAAACTCTTCGAGCCATTTCTTCGACAATTCTTCTTGAAATATTACAGGATTTCCTTAACTGATTTTTGTAAGGATTCCTGAAGAAATCCTTCTAAAGAATAACTCAAAAAGATCGCTAAGAAGTTTCTTCAGAGACTGTTCTTGTTCTAGAATTTCCTTCGAGAATCTCTTCAGAGATTGCTGCGAGAATTCCTTTAGAAAGTCCTCCAAGACTTTATCCAAAGTTTTCAGCAAGAATTCCTCCAAAAACTTTTCCAGGTGTTCCTCAAGAAATTGCTCCAGGGATTTGGGCAGGATTTTCTCCAGGTATTTATTCAGGCCTTTTTCCAAGGATTTAAATAGGGATTCCCCCAAGACTTCCTTCTAGCAATGCCCCTACAGATTTCTCGAGGGATCAACCTAAGAATTGGTCCAGATATTACTTCACGCATACCTCGAAGAATTATTGCATAGATTCTACCGAGAATTTCTTAAGAGATTCTCTCGGATATTTCTGTTGGAACTCTCCCAGTGATTTCTCTAGGAATATTTTTAGAGATTCCTCCATGAATTCCTCCGGGGATTGATCAACAATTTTCTCCAGGGACTTCTTCGAAAAATCTTCTAACGTTTCCTTCAAGAATTCCACCAAGAATTGCTCCATAAATACTTTTAAAAATCCAACAAAGAATTCCTTTGAAAATTTCTGAAGATATTCCTCAAGTAATCTTTTTTTTGAAAATAACTATGAGGATTTCTTCAGAAGTTTCTTCAGTGATTTCTTTAAAAAAAATCCACTGAACTCCCTCTTCAGATTCTACAAAACAAAATCTGATGATTCTTATAGTTATTCCTCCCAGGATTTCTACAGCAACTCCTTCGTGGATTCTGACAGAAATTCATTATTTCAATAATTCTCTTAAAATTCACTTCATGAATGTATTCCTCCAAAGATTCCATCACAAATAATTTGCAGAGAGCCTTCCAAAAATTCAGAAATTCTTACAGGGATTCTTTCCACAATTTCTCCAGAGATTTCGCCTATAGAGATTCCAGCAAGAATTCCTCCACAGATTCTACCAGTAATTCCTCGAGGGGTTCTATCAAGGATTCTACAAGACATTCTTCAAGAACTCTCCAGAATTTTCGCCAAGGAATCCACCAAGCTACTAGAATTATTCCAAGGAATCTTCTTCGAATATCTGCTGGGTTTTTCCAATGATCCCTCCAGAGATTTTTCCAAATATTGCTACAGGGACCCAACCAGGAATCCTTGTTAAGAATATTTCAGAAATTACTTCAGGAATATCAACAGGATTTCTACAATGATTTAAGGGATTTCCCCTACGTACTCCTTCGAGAAATCCTCCAGAGATTAATTAAGAAATTTGGATGGGATTACTTTCCGGAAGAATTCCTGGAAGACTTCATGGTGTAATTTCTAAAATGGTTCTGGGTTGAATTTCTGAATTAATTTGTATATATTTCCCGACATATCTGCAGAATTTGTTTATGGTATCTCTGGAGAAATTCCAGATGAATGAATTCCTGGTCGAATTCATTCTCTCAGAATTTGACCAGGAATTCCTTGATAATTTTTTTTATGTAAATCATAGTGGATTTCATGGTACAATTTTTAGAGGAATTCCTTGTGGAATTTCTAGAGGAATTTCTGGAGGTAAGTTTTCTTAGTGTCATTCCTGGAAAAAGTTCAGTAAGATTTTATTGTAAAATCTCTGGAGGGATTCTCAATGATTTTCCTGCAGGAATCCACGAAAAAATTGCTGGAGAAACCCCTAGTGAAACCTCCTTGAGGAATTCCTGGAAAAATCTCTTCGGAACATGCGTAATTTTTTGGAGAAATTCATGGTGGAATTTCTGTTGAGATTCCTGGTAAGACACCTAGTGGGATTCCTGCTGAAAATCCTGACGGTATTTCCGGAGGAATTCCTGGAAATATTCCTGGTGGAATTCCCGGAGGAATTCCTGAAGAAATTCCTGATGAAAATCCTGGAGGAAATTCATAGTTCATTTTCGAAGGTATTTCTGGAGGTATTCCTGTTGGGATTCCTGGTGAAAATGCTGGATGAATTTCTACTGGATTCCCTTAAGAATTTTTCAAAAGAATCCCTGGAACATTTTTTGATGGAATCCAGAAGGAATTTCTGAAAGAATCTTTGGTGGAAGAACAGGGTGGTTTTCGAGCAAAAGCTCTGCACGAAAAGTTGAGGGAATTTATTGACGAATTTCTTATGGAAGTCCTGTTCAATCCCTCAAAATTTGCAACAGTCTAAAAATTCATCCTGTATGACTTAAATATAAGGCCCATTCTGCTTCTTAATGCTTATCTCATGCCACTCGATTAAGCATATGGTGAAACGCTTCCAGTCGATGAATTTCGTGAAAATTTAGTGCAAAATTGGAACCCTCCAGCAATCTAACGAATAGCGTCCATAAAAAAAAGAAGTACAAACCGTTTCTCTGAGTCAAGGTCATTTCACCGAATCAGACAAGCAACTCGTGGAGATGTGTCTACCAGCACTAAGGATGGCCAGATCTCTTTTCGCACAACTCCCACATCATCGCTACATTATTCAGCCCCGACAGACCGACTCGTGGGAGTCGTGGGTCCTCTCCGGTTGGTATGGAAGCGGATCAGCATTGTCTATTTTTGGCACCGATCCAATATGCGCTCCTCCTAGATTATGACCAGTAGGGTGTGGCTTATTTTCCGAAAGTTCTCAAAGTCAAAAGTATATTCTGGATATAGGATGATGTGCTAATATCCATCGCACTAAACCTTGTGCAGCTAAAACCTGCAACTTTCCCAATATTTTAGTGAATGATGCTGATACAAACTGATACCAAACTATTCTTTCCCTATAAGGCTTTCACATTTTTGTATTAAGATTTCAGTTTTAGTCTCACAACTAACGGTTCACTGTGATAGAGTGAGTTGTCTAACACTTCAACGTTATAATAAAACGTTCAACTTGATTATTTAGATCTTCCGGCCTTTCCTTTCCATTCCCACAGCATGGTGAAACATGTGGATTTCCCTTAAAATTCATTATCCCATCAAAATACAGCTCAAACATGACTGAATAAATGAATGACGGATGAAAATTTTTATTTATGTTCTCAATAATATGAAATCATGAATTATACAAATTTTATGGCGTGTGATTGGAATTTAATTCTTCAGTGAAGATCTACGAAGGTTTTTCACAAGTAAGCTACACCCTAATGACCATTGCTATACACCGTCGTCAGTGGCAAGAAGTAAAGTGCAAGTTCTCGGACAAGTGGGAACCGCGTGCGGAGGATCCGAGCTTCTTCCGGAATATATTGGTTTGGATATTTTTCTTCGTATTGTGTGCTCGGTTCGGACGACAAGGCCATCCACTGCCGTTGATTGTTGTGTGCAATATTTATCTGTTGGTTTTTTGGTGTGACGACTTTCATTATTCTCACGCTGCCGTGAATCGCAAGTCAGTCCCATCTGCATTTTCATCAAAATTGAGTTGAGTTCAGTTTTCAACATCTCTTCCAATGTTCTTCCAGCTCCACTAATGAAATAATATGATTTGTTCGGAACAATTAGGAAAAAACAGAAAGTCAAATTGTCACATAATGAAAAGTAACCGCATATCAGTCCCACTACAGACTTTCGCTCCGTGGAACACAAAAATGTAACTTGTTACAAAAAAAAATAAAGATATCGTAGTGAAATGCAATTTGTGAAAGTTTCATTAAGAATGGAAGATGTTCCAATCCTCTGGAATTTTTTGAATATTCGTATGGAAAACGAATTTGAAAACTTCACAGCCCATTTTCTCAATGTCTACTTTTTACAGATGGGACTGACTTGCGATTCACGGCAGCACGCCTCTGGTGAGCATTGTGACGGCGAGGGGGCGTCGTATTAAAATAGGTAACTAAAGACGCTAGAGCGTGTGGCGTAGAGGACAAAGTTTAATAAGGAAAGTTTGTTGGTTTTTTCGTTGGATTTTTTTCCAATAGGTGGTTGGTCCTTGGTAGATGATGATGGTATTGATACGTAAATAAGTTCTATTTTTAGTACAGTAGACGTAATTTGCGTTACTAGGGCTAGAAACAGACATTGTTGGAAAGTCAACTACGGAACCTTGCTGTACTCAGATAAGAAATTGTTTCACTAAACTGACCAAGAGTGTTCACCATTAGACACATACTACCATGATCCATTTTTACAGGGGAATCGAAAAAAATCAATTACGAAAAGTTTCTCGACCGTTGGTATCCGACCCCACAACTCTCAGCTTGGATTTTGACTATCTGGACACCATGCTAAACACCATACATAGAGTTCTTCTTCTTGTTTCTGACGTTACGTCTCAATCGAACATAACCTGCTTGTCAGTTCAGTGTTCTTTTGAGCACTTCTTCAGTTATTTACTAAGACAATTCTTGGCTGATTGACCATTTTTGCATGTACATTAGGGGGGTTCAAAATTTAAAAATGTTTGAAAATCCAATCTCCCATATGTTCCTTACCATCCCACAGTGATTTATTTCATCGATTTCACGATCGAAATAGAATATCTTCAAAACTATTGGTTCTAGATGTTTGGTGTCTTCGATGAAGTTTCTTAATATTAAAAAGCCCTTCTTTTGGTATTAGGGGTAAGATGATCAATTCACCTAAAAGTGAGATAAAAAATTATTTTTTCAAAAAATTATGTTAGAGATTTCAAGTCTTCGGCAAAGTTGTAGAGTATGTTATTACAAACAACTTTGCCGAAGACGTAAAATTTCTATATATTCGTGGTAATGATATATGGAGCATTTTGTCTTCGACACCCCTTAAAACTTGTTTTTTGTACATAACTTTTTAATCGAATTTTTCACATTTTTTGAATATTCTACAAAGTTGTTTGGATTGATAAAATACACATTTTTGCTGAACACGCAAACCTTCTATCTCTTATCGTTAAAAAGTTATAAACAAATTCATGTTAAATTTTAGTCCACTTTCACCTTAAAAATCTCCATTCTACGCAAAATGACGCAGCTAGTTTCATGGCAACTTCAAGATCTAACTTTCTATTTTTGCATACAGGTAATAACTTTTGGAAACAAAAGGTTTTTTGCAGTGTTTTTGTATATCTTTGTGATTACACGTCCAATTGAAACTCTCTGGCGAATTTGAAAGCCAATGAGTTATTCATAAGTATTTTCTCGAAAACAGTTAAAGAATTTTGTGTGCTAAATTTTTACCTACAGTTGTGATATTAAAAAAACACACTGAAAAAAAACGGCCATTTTTCTTAGAATTTTGGTCAATCCAATGCTGAGGAAATCAGCCATGTTTTTTTCAGTGAGTTTTTTTTAATAAATGTCACAAGTATTAAGTATTAATTTAGTATACAAAATTAAGAAAATGTTTTTGGTAATACACCTACGTAGTGAGAAAAACTCATTGCCTTCCAAATGCACCATAGACGTGTAATCACAGAGATATGGACAAAACACTTTTGTTTGTTTTTTAGGGAGTGAACCCAGACTTTTGCACGGGAGTGTTAATCGTTCATTCAACAATTTTAACTTTAAATTCTCCCTGTTAACTTCAATTTTCTTGTTAAGGGCTATCGGAGTAAGTAATCCAGTATTAACACCTTGAGACACAACTTCAATGAAATAAAAATATCAAAGAGTGCCTTACAATTTAGATGAAAATATGGCTGTACAAGGGAATTAATGGCATAATGGAAACATTTGACGATTTCTTATTTTTAGATTATGAAATGCCAATTCTTTGCAGTCTGTTAGTTTTCAAGTATTTGTTTTTTTTTTTCTTGGTCTGGTTTAGCTGACATGTTCGCCACTTTCCATCAATGTTCATCGTCTTTCATCAGACTGCATAGTAAAATTTTTCGAGAATCCAAAACTAAATTGATAACAACATACAGCCAAATTCCTGACCCGCAAACTTACACAACTAGTTTACTAGGGCTAAAAGTCTCACTAAAAAAATAATTAAAGTGGTATTGCAAAGAAACGCATAGTGCTCCAATTTTCCTTACGTTTTGAAAATGGCGCAACAGTGAGAACTGGTACATGTTATACATTGTATTGAAACCAAAGAATGTTTGTATTAAATATATCATCATAGCTTTATAAAGCTTGTGAAATATACCTGACTGAAATTGTACCTCAAGGTCTTAATTGTCCAGTATTCTTAGTTGCTCCGATGTACCTTAACAAGAAATTTGTAATTAACAGGGAGGGTTTAAAACTTAAAATTTCAAATTAACGAAATATAATCTGTGAAAAACACTGCAAAAAACCTTTTGTTTCCAAAAGTTATTACTTGTATGCAAAAGTAGAAAGTTAGATCTTGAAGTTGCCATGAAACTAGCTGCGTCATTTTGCGTAGAATGGAGATTTTTAAGGTGAAAGTGGACTAAAATTTAACATGAATTTGTCTATAACTTTTTAACGATAAGAGATAGAAGGTTTGCGTGTTCAGCAAAAATGTGTATTTTATTGATCCAAACAACTTTGTAGAAGGCTTGAAAAATGTGAAAAATTCTATTTAAAAGTTATGTACAAAAAACAAGTATTAAGGGGTGTCGAAGACAAAATGCTCCATATCTCATTATCGCGAATATATAGAAATTTTGCGTCTTCGGCAAAGTTGTTTGTAATAACATACTCTACAACTTTGCCGAAGACTTGAAATCTCTAACATAATTTTTTGAAAAAATAATTTTTTATCTCACTTTTAGGTGGATTGATCATCTTACCCCTAATACCAAAAGAAGGGCCTTTTAATATCAAGAAACTTCATCGAAGACACCAAACATCTAGAATCAATAGTTTTGAAGATATTCTATTTTGATCGTGAAATCGATGAAATAAATCACTGTGCATCCCAACCATGAAAATAGTATTCTGTGAAATTTTCAGCTTTCTAGGTGGTGATTTAAAGGTGGCCCAAAGACAATGTAGGTTTATACTAAAATTACTATGGAGAAATTTTGAGATATGTTCCACTAAAACTGTAATGCAACTCGAAACTTTTCATCCCATATTCGTAGAATGTATCATTCCCAGCTTTCTTTGCACCTTTGCTGTTCTTCCGACTCTATCTTCACAACGATTGCACATTTGCTAGTGAAACTTACACAGCGTAAACAAATTACTCCCAAAATTTCAATAGAAAATACCCAACGGTTTAAAAGTTACAGCCATTTAAAAGTGGTGCAATTTGATTCAGTACCCCCTTTAATCTATGCTCTGGGAAGTCGACCAAATTTTCCGTCCGAAAAGATTCTCGACCGGTGCGATCCGGATCATGACCATCAACTAGGTCTTGTTGAATAGTAGTTTGTTTACCGCTACGGCTATCTAGGCCTCTCAAACCATAAATTACTGCATCAAGCGTATGCTGGAATAAGGGCGTAAGTCGCATGATCGATTTATTTTCATCGATTTTCTCTTCTGTGAATAAAGCTGACGATCTTGCATCTTGTCATCTCTATATACAGAAAAGAGGTTCGATGAAGAGAAAATGGTCATGCAACTTACGCCCTAATTCTAATTCAGGAATTCCTCGAAGGATCTGGAATGATCCAAATAAGAAAAATCTCTACGGGATTTTTTTTTTGAGTTATCCTAAAGAATTCCAGAAATGCCTCCAGTTATTTCTTCATAGTTTCCTCCAGTTAAATCTTTACTTTCGATTACTAAAAAAAGTTTTTAAAGAATTCTTCAAAAATGTTCTCCAGGAACTCTTCCATGGATTTCTCCACCGTACAACAGGAGATTTCTCCAGGAATTCTTCAAGCAGTTTCTATTGATGTTCGTTCAGAAATTCCCCGGGAAATTCTTCCTCCAAAAACATCTGAGGGAAAATCTTTACAGAGATTCTTGCAGAGTTGTCTTCAAATACAAAAGCTAAATCCCTTCAAGGATTACCCCAGCTATATTTCTAGAAATTCCTCCATGGATACTTGAAGGGATATCTCTAGGTAATCCTCTCGAGATTCCTCCAGAAATTACTCCGGAAATTTAATCAGGAGTTCCTCCAGTGATTACTCCAGGAGTTTCTCCAGAATTTCTACCAGGATTTTTTTCAGGGATTCTACGAAAAATACCTTTACTACATCCTAAAGGCATTCCTCGAGAGTGTCTCTCGGAGATAAAAAATCACTATATAAGTTACTGCAAGGATTTTTCAGATAATTCTCCAGTGATTTCCCCAGCCTTTTTTTATGCACGCTTCCAAAAAATCCTCCAGGTATTGTTGCAAAAATTTTAAGGGTTGTTTCTGATGATGAAGTATCCCTGGAGAAATTCTTGGGGAAATCTCTGGAATTTTTTTCAGAGGAATTCTTAAATGATGCCCCAGAGGAATTTTTGGAAGCACAGAACCTGGAACAATTCTTGCAGTAGCTCATCTAGTGATTTTCCTGGAGTTATGCCTGAGAGAATTCCCGGAGGAAACTCTCGAGGAATCCCCTGAGGAAATCGCGCATTTATTTTTTGTATAACCACTGGAGGAATTGCTGGTAGAATCCTTGGATCTATGGAGGAATCCCTGAAGAAATTTCCGGAATCATTCGTGCAGGAATCTTGAGAGGACTACCTGGGAAAATACCTTCAAGTATCATTGGAGAAATTTCTGGCAATACTGCGGGGAAATATGTGGAGTAATCCTTGAAGGGATTGTCCTGAAGGAATTTCTGGAGAAAGCCATGTAAATATCTCTACAAGAATACTTGCAGAGATTTTCCTGAATAAATCGTTGGAGAAGTCTCTGGGAAGATTACTGGAGAAGTTTCTCAAGCGATATCAGGAAAAATCGTTCGAAGAATCCATAGAGGAATTTCTGTAGGAATTTGACCAACCCCGCTAGAATTCCTGGAAGCACCGCGCTTGCCTGTTCAATGAAAAGTAAGCTGTCGAGACGTTGGGGGTCGCGAACCCCAAGTTTGGGAAACGATTATCTAGAAAAATCCTTATGGAGATTTTCCTGCAGAAATTCCTCAAATAATCCATGAAGGAACCCCTGGAAGTATTGCTGGAGCCCTATCACAACTGGTCTAAATGTATAGATCAAAAGTTGTTTCTGGAGAAACTCCAGAAGAAATCGACTAGATCGGAAGCGATTATCTTGGAGGAATTTCTGTAAAAATCCCTGGAGGGCTCTTAGAAGGAATTTCTGAAAAAATATCTGAAGAAATTCCGGGAGGAATCTCTGTAGATATTTTGGGAGGAATCCTGGTTTTCCTGAATAAATTTCTGCAGGATTCACTGAGAATCTATTTGAACTGAGCCACAAAACTTTGCCGCATGACTTGTAGAGGTTCTTCTCACGCTAAGGACGTCTGTCATGTGAAGGATGATACTAAAAACTTTGTATGCGCAAATTACGGGGGCAACTTTTGGGATCGCCATTCACGTAGGTGAGTCATCGTGACTCGAACCAGGCAGATGAACGGTGACATTTTTCGTTCACGGATTTCTCCAGGTAGAATCTCCTATAATGCTCATTTTTCAGTTGACGATCGCTTGCTTAAGATTCATACCCAGGAGGTATATTATAATCATGCTCATTCACAAACTAATTTTGTTTCGTCGGGTAGGCGATCGAAAATTTTAATTTTAAGTGCATCAACCCAAGGAAAATCGTATGCCTATATCGTAGCAGTTAATTTAAAATTTATAATGCCTATTGAACTATGTAGCATTAAATTATACAGCTTGCCTGCTTTACAAGACATCTCCTACACGTTAAATAACACAGCGTAACAAAAATGACATTTTTGCGTGTCTCAAGAATCAAATTATGTGTCTCGAGTAGATTTCGGATTGCTGAATCTGCTGCAATTCTCAGAAATGTTCCAGCACGTCACTATTTTTTGCTACAGGTCGTCAAAGTTGTATAAAACACTAGTTTCATCGATGTTTGCATAATATTTAAGTGTGATTTATCATAATTTATAGTGATGTAATCCACCAAGCATGCGAAATAGGACTTAAACTTTCATTTCAGATATAATTTGGTTGAAATTGCACGATAAAATCTTGATTAAATAGATTTTTCCCCATACGAAATTCTTGTATGGCAATTACAATACTTTTCTAAACCACCAAAAAATAACTTTTCAGCATGAACTTTGAACTTTGTTGATAAGTATTGTTATACACATGAAGTTTGAATTAGGTACAAATTAAGCAAATAATTTGCCATTCATGCTGGCAAACTTGCATGCAAGTTGGCTGAAATAGTAAAATTTTGCATTTTCAACAGCTAATATCTCATTGGAGAAGGCATCGACCGTGATTGTTTTATATTCTATTTTGTTATGGCTATATCGGTCATGCGACTCAAAGCTAAAGGGAGTGCGTAGAAGATTTTTTCAAATGATAGAAATGAATAGGTTGATAGGCGTTGCAAAGGAGCGACAAGATTTAAATTATATTAGGTGGTGAAAATTGAGCAAGCCATAAGTCAGTAAGCATCGATCTTACTGACATTAAAATGGCTTGCTCAATTTTCACCTCCTAATATAATTTAAATCTTGTCGCTCCCTTGCGACGCCTATCTACCTATGCATTTCTATCATTTGAAAAAATCTTCTATAGACTCCCTTTAGCTTTGAGTCGCATGACCGATATAGCCATAACAAAATAGAGGCTAATATCTCAAAAAGTAGACGTGCTTTGATATTTTTGAAAACGGCAACGTATTCAGCAACCCCGATTTAAGTAAATAGAGGTATTTTGGTGCTTGAGACAAAAACGTGTTCCGCAGTGTAATAACTTATGACTTATTTTCACTTTGTTTCAATTCAAAATGTTAGGTTTCAGTACTTAAGATGAAGATGCATCAAAGCCAAACCTCAAATTTGCAAGAGCACAAATCTAGAGAACCAGACAGCTGTTCGAGCTGAAAACTTAATCGATTGGTCACACGCTGGTGGTGACCAATCGATTAAGTTTTCAGTTTGAACGGATGTTTAGTTATCTAGATTTGTGCTCTTGAAATTTTGAGGTTTAGCTTCGATGCATCTTCACCTTAATAATCAATTGAAAATATTTTTCAATGTGTTGCCAAAATCTGGAAGAAAATGTTTCCAAAAACGGGTGTGGCTAAAACCGGGGCTAGGCAAAGGCGTGTGTTGCCAAAAATCGGGAAGGCACTGTAGAGCTAAAATACACTAGAGCACTTCAAAACAACACATGAATATAAAAAAACGAACGCCATTACTAGAACCAAATCATCCCCATCAGCAGTAGGCCAATAAGGTGTCCAGCCATTTGGCCAAATGCCGTTTGGCCGAATGCCATTTGGCCGATTTGGTCGTTTGGCCAAAAATGCAACGGAATCTGCCTTATACGAACTTCCACGCTTCTAATATATTCTCCATTCTCCTCATTCAATTTTCAGGAAGCGCCCTCGCTGAGCTGTGGGACTGCCCGTTCATCGAAGCCTCCGCCAAGGACCGAATCAACGTGAACGAAGTGTTCGCCACCGTCGTCCGGGAGATGAACATGACCTCCGAGAAACGCCAGAAGAAGAGTTACTGTTGTTGTACATTATTATAGAAGTGGCATTAAAGGCGTAATTTTAAACCAAAACCCCACGTTCCCTCCCCGTCCCCGCACATCGTAATTGTAGTATCCCCAACTATATCGTCGTCGTTCCTCGTTGATATTGACCCTTCCCCAAGAAGTCCATCATGAATTGAAAACTCCAAAGTCCCCGCCCGCCCTCTATCTTTAATTCGTATATAAATATAATTAATTGTAATTGTAATGGTAAATCAATTTTTGCGGAAACCAGATGGGCCATTGGACGGAATCGATCCATTTATCAGCGAATGGTGATTTTTTTTTGCGAATGTTGGAAAATCAGGCAATTGAGCAATTAAAGGGCTGGCCGGCAGAAAGCAACACTGAATCCTGGAAGAAAACACAAAAAAACTGGAAATTATATACATATTAAATGTAGTAACGATAATAATTAATGGTAACTTAAACTGTACACCGAATGTGAAGTAATGACATGATAAAACTGCTAGAATTTGAGAGAGAAAGTACGGGCGAATGCGATAAAAATAGGTCGTGAAAGGGAAGGTACGTTTGAAGTTGTGTTTTTTACTAAGATTGATGTACAATAAAAGAGAAAATGGAAACAAGGCAAAAGGAAATTGGAAAGCTCGGTGAAGCCGGCGAGGATTGTTAAGGTGAAGGACATACTCTTCTATGATAAGAGAACGGATCAAGAACGAGGAAGGAAAACAGCCGCGCCTATCTGTGTATGTAAATCTAACGTTTTTTCGAGGTTAAGCCAACAAATTTGTCTAGAGTATATTTTTAGCAAAGGGGGTAAAATGAGCATGAAAGCGAAAGGGCGAAAGAGAAACAAGTACCGCGGCAGGAGTGCGGAATCAGAAAGGAAAATACCAATTTTTCCATTTAGTCAGAATCAATTCTTCTTTCGTTTTTTGGGTAAAAATTGAGAGATAGACTTGGTCGGTTAATGTAGTGATTATTATTTACAATTAGAAACGCTATGCTCCCTGGAAGCGTGGAACGCTGTGAAAAATACTTGATATTGTATGTAAATCTGGTAGTTCTATCGCGACTTTAATCAGGTTTCAAGTTCACTTTATGGTCTATAGAACTGTGGCAAATATTAGATTTGAGCAAGGACTTTCACTCATATGAAAAATTCTGATTCGATTGAAATTAGAGTTAGATGTTGCCATTCTTATCGTGATGGGGAATTAATATTTTCCATGTTCACGATTTATGCAAGCAATTGAGTAATTTTAATATGTACCTACTAACATCTTGATGAATTATAATTTTTCGTTTTTTTTTTTTTTTGTTGAATACAGAATACGTTACAACGAAATTGGAACGATCTGTTTCAGTCAAATTCTACATTGACATTTTAAAACTATTCAGTTTAAAAGATCTGCTTCAGAGTATCTTGACTATTTTTGAAGTTGATGTTGTATAATTTTTGTCCTGATGAAATGATTTTTTTCTCAGAATTTGGGTCGTCCCCTTGATTGTAGTTCCATCTAACCATATGTATGTGTAGCAAAAAGACATATTTTTCGTGGATTTCGATTGAAACGCGATTCACTCAATGTAAGAAAATATATTTTCGGTGCTTAATGAAAGTTCTTGTTCTTAGAGTAAACAAAAAACAGCTAACCACTTGAAAAATTGTCGTGCATTTGGTTTTACAAGAAAAATAGTAATACTATGATTCCACTTGTCGTGCTCTTTCCTCAGTTTTGTCTCCATTATGTTTAACTTAATAGGAAAATTGAAGCTTACTATTTGAACACCTTGATGGTTAAAACAAAAACAGTAACCCTATTTCCAGCAAAGCTTACGAAAAACGCAATTAGAAATTTTACCAACAAGCCAGCCTCACTGGGGAGCCATAGTAGGAAGGAAAAACATTACGTTTAGTTGTTATGTAAGTTTAGATAATCTAAATCTTCTTTTTAACGCAATTGAAAATAAAAACAAAAATCTACTGCAAAAAATCGTGAATACGTTAGCTTTTGTGTAGATATAAATACCTACGAAACTATAGATCACTCTATTTGCCAAAAATAATAAACGAAACCCAACTTCTCAAACTGAGTTCATCGAAACATATTTGTTTTCCTGTCGGGACGAAAAACAATTGTTATTTTGGTTTCATTCCTTTTCTTGTACAACCTATTGTCATTTTGTAATATATGCGAAACGCTGGAACGCTATTCTATTTTCCAAAGTGAACCGATGAGATTTGAAAACGTAGATGAGAATGGAACTCTCTGACAGACACTGTAACGCGCCTATCACCGTGCTGAGTATAAAAGTAAAGTAATGTGGAAAAGGATCATTTTTGTAAGAGTTTGGATAATGTTCAAGCAACAATGCTACTGGACGATGGAAAGCAAACCTAACAGAAACCTATTTTTATCAGTAAATTTTTGTATACACACATACAAGAAAAAACACATTTAATCATTCAATCGATGATCATCAGTCTCAAAATGTAAAAAAATACAAAAATTCAGAGGACATTCGTAGGCAGATGAGAGTGAAAACGCAAACAAACCAACATACAAGTAATGCAAATGTTGTGCAGTGATCTAAAATTCCAAAACTAGTGAAAACAATGGCAAAGGAAAGCATCAGCATGATGACGAAGAAAAAAAGAAGAAAACAATGTGTAATAAATGAAACAAGAAAAACTGAAAAATAATCGTAACTGTGGATGAACCGTGCTACTTTTGTGTTCAGAATGAAAAAGAAAACCATTAAACTAGTAGTTCCCAACCGGCGGTCCGTGGATCCCCAGGGGCCCGTGACAATCTCTCAAGGGGTCTGCGGAGTCGTTGCAACAAAAAGTATTATTTTTTATGAAACTTTAATAAGTTATAAATAAATAACAATATCACCAAATTTTGATAATTGACATATTTAATAATATTTGAAAATGCTCATTACATCATGTGGGGCCGCTGGACTACTTAAGGAGTACAGATCTTGGATTACTTTATATAGGCAATCGCCCAACATCTATGGTATCTACTAGAGAAGCAGTGTAGGACATAACGCTCTGCTTGAAAAGAATCAGTCACGAGTTGACGAATTTGCATGTATCAGATGAGGAATCGTCATCTGATCATCCTTACATCTTCTTTGAACATTCTATTGTAACTTCGCAGATTTTGCGATTTAGGAATCCCCGGTCAAGTAACTGGGAACCCTATATTGAAATGATTGCGACCATATTTCATGGATATTCTTCGCCCATTGAAAATCCAAGTAATTTGGATGAAGAAGTATGTCCTTTGTGGTCTGTGAAGACTACAGGAGGGACCCTATGGTGGAATTCCGATCTGACTGGACCCAGGAAACAATGTAGAAGGAGTTGGAACAGACACCGTTCAGTTGGATCAGAGTCGACCAAGTCGGCTCGCAAGGCTTACAAGAAGGCTCTTTGTTCTGCTGAACGATCCGGCTGGAAAAAACATTTGTACAAATGTTTCAATGGGCACTTAATACTTTTGCTCCTTTCAAATGTCCAGGAGTGGACTGGATTTATCCTGTCCTGCTCCAAAAGGGATTTGAGTTTATCAAACATGTTTTGAAAAAGCTACTTGTAAGCAGTTTTGCTACCAGTTATATTCCCAGATCCTGGCGTGATATTACTGTAAAGTTTATCCCGAAAGGAGGACATGCGTCGTATGAAGAAGCGAAGAATTTTAGAAAAATCAGTCTGACCTCTTTTCTTCTGAAATGTCTGGGACACATTATCGATCATCACATCCGTGATGTTTATTTGGCAAACATGCCCCTTCATGTAAATCAACATGCTTACCTGGAAAGACCATAGTGACTCTTTTACACAAAGTTATATACGATATCGAGGAAGCATTCACTCAGAAGCAATCCTGCTTTGGGCGGTCCATTAATTACGTAAGACAATTTTTGGAGTTTTTCAGCCCCCCGTCCCCCCATGGTAAGATTTTTTGTATGGACATTTAAAATAATGTGTATGGCGCGTAAGAAATCTCAAACCCCCCCTCTCCCCATAACACCTTACGCAATTAATGGATCGCCCCTTTGGTGTTTTCTTGGATGTTGCTGGTGCCTTTGATAACGTGTCTTTAGATGCCATATTGAAAGTTGCACGAAACCATGGGCTACCTACTATGATTACCATTTTGATTCATGAAATGCTCAACAACCGACATCTCTGCTCGACATTGTGTCAAGTTTGCGATTTGGAAATGGAGTGTTTGCAGATGCCCCAAAGGGGAGTCTTGTCACCATTTTTGTGGAATCTCGTAGCAGATACGCTATTTTGGCAACTCAATAATAGCGGTTTTCCAATTTATGGATTTGCCGACGACTATCTAGCTCTGATAGATGGTATGTGCATAAGCATGGGCTTCGGTCAATTCCGGCGAGCCTTTGGTAAAACCTGGGGATTCAAACCCAACAACAGTTGTTCGACCAATATTGGTATATGGATGTCTTGTGTGGTAGCAAAACGGCGAAGTGAGAACAATCCAATCTAAATTGGGTAATCTCCAAAGGATATGCTTGATGGCGATGTCTGGTGCGTTCTCTACAACTCCCACAGCAGCGCTCGAGGCCTTTTTCGGTGTTGCGCCACTACACATACATCTTAAACAAAAAGCACTTTCTTGGTCTTACCGTTTATGGGTATTGGATCTACTGGAGAAACATCCAGTGAATCGTAGATATACACACACTTCGTTGTTTCCACTTTTGGTGAATTGGGACAAATTTGTCCTTGCTCCAAGTGATCTCACAATTTCTTGTCACTTTCTTGACAGAAAGTTTGTCACACAATTCTTGTCACGAGTCTGGCTATTTAAAAAAAAGTTGGATGGGTTGTGTGCAAGACACGACCGCAGTGTTGACGTTGGATAGCCTTGTGCTGGTTCAAAAAGGATATGGTTTCGAAAATGGTCTCAATGGAGGGCCGATTATTTGGGCGGTTTTACACATAGTTCAGTTTGACGCATTCCATTTGTTAGAGTGAAATAATGATATTTTTGTAAGAAATATGATTCAAAACAACTCATATTCTTAGAGGCCCTGAAAAACTATAAGGGTACATCCCTATGGGGTTATAAGAACTGGTAATGTAACCGAATTTGATCTGGTTCCTGTTACTCGTTTTGACTTCATACTGTTTTCAATGTTCGAAGCTTTCGTAAATAGTTATGCATATAACGATTTGCAGCCAAGTGTACGTTTAATCATGTTCAATTTGGTCAATCAGTCGTCATATTTATCTATGAAAATGTGAAATTTCACTTCATAAAGAATATTTAACAGCAATGTGTCTATAGAAAGTAATTCGAGGATTGTAATAAAAGCTCCAGTCATCGCTTCGTTGATCTTAAGGTTTGAGAGAAATATTATTCATTGCTTGGCAATGTGATAAATAAAGTCGGAAATATTACTCTCAACTCTTTTACGCACATTCGGTGGCCCTGAAAAGGGCCAAAGGCTTTGTTAGCTCGGATGCTGTCATAGATAAATAGCACTACAGGATGTTATCAGTTGATGGCCATGGTTATTACGGGAAATCCTCGACGCAAATGTATAAATTTGAATAAATTCTCTGCTTATGCGCTGAGCAAGCTGAATGTTTCGTGGTGTGGATGGCACACATCAGCAACAGGTATTGGATCACACGGCTGAAGTCGAAATCTGGAAATGTAGCTCAAGTTTGAAACCTTGAGCGATTTCACAAGCCAAACGCTCGATTTGTCTAATAATAGTAGTAATGATGCCTAACGGGCTTGATTCTTGACTGCACCACAGATGAGTTCATCACGAGCCGAAATCTCATAAACCAGATGCTGATCAACAGCTCAGCAGGCTTCTGGCTGCGAGGTGCTCCTCGCTAAGCAGGTTCGGATGAGCTCTTACCAGCTCGAAAGCAAAAATGGAATGAAACCGAATCTGGCGAAGGAAGCATCTTTTAAACCCTTAGATTAGCAGCTGATGCTCCTCCCTTTCGTGCTCTTCTCTTTCTAGTCGACCAATCTGGGAAATGGGTATATACCAATAATGGGTTGGGCTTAGAATTACTTGAAAATTGCGGAAAATGATAATGCGTGAGAAATTGGTCGAACATGAATAGTTGGAAGTGTTGACATTTACTAAGTATTCAATGGTAAGCTATTGATAATCTATAGTTTTCTTTAGCATGAAGGAAAATTTCTGATCCATGAGTGCCAGAATTATGAAAATTGTTCAATAAAAATTTCTTTTCAAAAGCATTCTGAATATGTCGCAATTATGTTACATGTGTTCTCATAAAATATGGCAAGTCTAAGAAGCTGTTGGAAATGCCACTCTATTTTACAATCGTTGTGAAATGTTTATTTGTTTATTATTGTAACTCATCGGACTTATTAGTCTAAATGATAATAAAAGGAGCAATTAATACAACTAACAATACATTATCATCAACATTCAAAAAGTGAGAATCACACTAGTCGTAATCGCGTAATACGGTTGACAAAACGTTTAGCAGGTTCATCGAATTCATATTCATCTTCCACAATGGAAAAGGTCCTTAACATTGCAGAAAAAGGCTCGTTGTAACCGAAAGTGGTGCGATGAAATCGATGTTGGATCACAGCTGTGTTGCGAGTCCATCTGGAGGCGCGAAAATCGATTCGGGATAGCAACCCTGGAGTGTTCAGTTCGTTACTGATAATTTTAGCTGCAGTGGAAATCTGTGCAATATTACGCCGACGTTCCAACGTGTCCAGATTGAGAAATTGTCTTTGCAATGATTTCCGTCATGTGGGGTATGAAGGTCAGCTTAGTGTCCAATTGAACACCAAGGTCGCATACTTGATCTACTCTGTTCAGTAGTATACCATCGATTTTGTAGTCAAAGATGATAGGGCATTCAATTCGATGGAAAGTCATTGCAGAGCATTTTGTGATGCTTATCGTCAATCGATTTCTTCGGCACCAATTTACAAATCGATCTAAGAGGGCTTGCAAGTGATGACAGCCCTCAATTGTTCGAACTGAGACGTAGATTTTTGCATCATCCGCAAATATGGATTTACAATTTGGTCCAAGTAGCAACGCAGCATCATTGATATACAGAGAGAATAGTAAAGGACCTAGATTACTTCCCTGTGGCACACCCGACTTGTTAATAAACGTATTTGAAAGCTCATTACCAAACTGCACATGCAGCGTTCTTCCAACCAGATACGAGCGCAGCCAACAAACTAGCCTTTCGGAGGCACCTAATTTCAGGAGTGTGCGAAGAAGTATCTCATGGTCAATCCGATCGAATGCGGCTTTCAAATCTGTGTAGATAACATCAACTTGTGCCTTACTCTCCATTTGGTTCGCACAGATGGTTGTGAACTCAAGTAGATTAGTCGTTACCGATCTCCCGGGCATGAAACCGTGCTGATCAGTTGAAATGTAGTTCATCGTTTGGTTAATCAGGAAATTTCCAACTATAATCTCGAACAGTTTGGACCCTGCAGACAAGCTCGTAATTCCTCGATAATTCCTTACGTCGTGACGATCACCTTTCTTGTGTACTGGAAACATAAAAGATTGTTTCCAAATTCCTGGGAACACTCGCTGATCAAATGACTTGTTGAAAATCCGGCACAGTGGCTGGGCAATGGCATCGTAGCATCGTACGTAGACAATGGCAGGAATTTTGTCCGGTCCAGGAGTAAACGAGTTTTTCAGCTTTTTAGTTGCAGAGATGACCATCTCAGGAGTAACCCTGAATGAATCCATGTCGACGATGTTCATTGGAACAGCAGAAATTGAAGCGCCAGCTCACAAGCAGAGGCGTTCGTATTTGCGTTGGAGTGGTCAAGATACACGTTGGAGGGTATGCTAGGATTTTTCCTTTTCGAATCAACGAACTTCCAGAACTCTCTTGGATTGCTTCGTAAACTAAACTGGATGCGTTGCACATATGAGCGATAAAGAGTCGAGTTAAGTTTGCGATAGGCTTGGCTAGCGATATTGAAATTTCGTTTGTTGGCATAGTTGCGATTGCAACGCAGTTTCCGTTGACATGAGTTCTTTTTACGACGTGAATCGCGCAGTAACGGAGTGCTCCACGCAGGTGAGACAGGCTTGCGTTTCGAGGGAACATTCGTTTCTAACCATTCAGTTATTACGTTGCAAAAAACAGTTGTCATATCGTCGATTTCCAAATTATTCAGCCGAGAATCCCAGTCAAATCCTTCGAGAAATGATTGTAAGGCATCGAAATCAATCCTTCGATAGTTCAGCATATGAGAACGGTGGTTAGAGGTACTGTTTCGTAGTGGAGTGCATTCAGCAATAGGAATTGAAATAACAAGCGGTGGGTGGTGATTGTCAACACGGAGTAAGGGTGTGACCGATTCATCAACTGTGAGGTGAAGATTATCAGACCCAAAAACAAGATCCAGAGTACGACCGAGCTGATTCGTGATCGAGTTGTACTGATGCATATTCAAGAAATTCATTCCACCAATCAGTGCGGAGCTAGAGGGAGTAATCTGGGATTCAGAAACAACGGTTTCCTCTTCCTGTCGTAGCCATTTTAATCGGGGTTGGTTGTAGTCTCCACACACAACAACAGCACCATCGTCTTGTTATAAATCGCATAGTTCCCGAATAGATGCAACGTGTGTTTCCATTACGTCAACCAATCTGGTTTTATCGGGGGGTATGTAAATGGCACAAATGAATAGTTGCATTCTTTGCATGCTACGCAAATTTGCTCAAGATACCGACCATGGGAGATTTCGGCCAATGCACTAGTATAACGCTTTGAAATAGCTATCAAAACTCCACCAAAACACGTCTTGACACTGTTGAGATCACTTCTATCGCAGCGATAGACATTGTTCGAGGTACCGAATAACTGAATAGAGTTGATTCGATCATTCAGACCTGTTTCAGTCAAGACTATTATGTCAAAGTTACTATCACAAGCCGCAAGGAAGAAGGCATCAATTTTGCTTCGCAAGCAACGAACGTTCTGGTAATATACCCAGATTTTCCTACTATCGATTGCATGAGAATCCACAGAAACGCTGAAAATTGATGAAATTTCAGGCAGGTTTACGTTACAACCAGACGCAGACTTGCCTGACAAAGGTTATCGGGAGATCCTGTCACCAACCACGACCGAAGGCCCAGGACGACTACGTTGGCAGGAACTGACAGCATGCACGACTTGGTCGGGTGGCTCGAGGACTCCCTTAGGGCTGCTGGCAGTGCGTCCTAAGTGTACACAGCAACATCTAGCGGTAACGGTTTGACCTGTATGTGCTACAGAACTTCCTGATTCGGAATGAAGGCTTGTGGAATAACAGGGATGTACAGTGAAGCGGTGGCTAACGATTAATTGGTCGCTAGAGCAGGTGACAGTGTTATTGGTGATGGAATCGAAGTTAACGTGGAAGGCTTCCGAAATTTTGGAGCGGCAAGATCCTCGAACTGCCGGAATAAGACGCCTTCGGACCATGTTGAAGGATCGAGAGCCTCTTTCAGCAAAGATGGGTCAAGACCCACCTTGAACGAGATGAAGGACATGTTGCTTACGTCGGCACCCTTGGAAACCAACTTTACGGCATCAGGATCGGTTTCCAGCTCCAGATTAGCCTTTACCATTTCAGCAATTGCCTCATCAGTTACATCTGTTCTGATGTGTGACAGATAGAGCCAAAATTTACTTGCAGATTCTTCACAAATAGGTACAGAAACAACGTTCAGGTTATGCTGCTTCGATCCAGATTGACATTCCAATGGTATGCGTCCAATAGGAACAATCTCACGAAGCCGTTTAGCAGGACGATTCGGTTCGTTAATCAATGGCCATCGATTGAATGTCGGAGCTGTCAAAGCAGGCTTAATCAAGATCTTTTTTATCTCTGTTTGCAAATTATTGATTGCATCAGTAAGCGACGTCAAGGGAGTTTTTTCGTCCGCATGTCGTGTAATGGCTCGTAGATGAGAATTCTCAAACAAATTGGCACATTTGTCACACATCCAAAAGAGGTTTCTGCGGTGGGATGTGAAATAATTCATCAGAGCGCGTGACACGCCAGAGCAATTCATATGAAACACACTGCCGCAATATTCCTGGCATGTAACGGAATCAATGCCAGTAATTTTGCGCAACAATTTTCCATGATTGTAGTATGCGAATCGAAAGCGCCGGTGATGAAACACTATGTCGACGACGTTCAGGAACTTGAACTGGAGATTGCACGCAACTGCAGTTTCAATTTTTTGACGCAAGATGGCGCTGCACACAGAAAAAATGACGTGGGGGATGAAGAAGGTAAGACTTTGTCACCACTTCACCAAAAGTCACTTCACTGATTAAGCACAAATTAGCCCAGCAGACTATAAAACTTCGATAACACTCCGGAGCGAGAAACACGATGTATAGATTGATTGGAAGATCAATAATAAAAACAATTAAAAACATATAAAAAACGAATTAAAAATCACGGTAGTATTCTACGCGGTTGTAAACAAGCCAGTGTTGCCGATTGATGTTGAGCACTCTCACCCCGACGGCACTGCAGCAGCGTTTGCGAATACAGTATCAAATTGTCGTGCCATCAATTATTCATTAGACAGTTTCACAAAAATAAAAATTTCTGGGATTCAACCAGTCACCCCCTAGTCCTAGTTGCAATGCTAAAACAAACTACCAGACAAATTTTCATCCAATTTGGAGAAGATTAGGAGGTGCCTCAAGTCGAATTTGTGTTTTTTGGCTATTTTTACATTCAAAAAATTCTAATGAGAATTTGGAAAAACGAAAATCAAAATAAATACCATTAGTTGAACGTATTATTAGTATTGTACAACTTTTGAGAACACTGTGTGCCGATTAGAGATGGTTTTGATCTCATAAAATTGATTTCTGTGCGTTAAAGTACCTGTAAAACATACATTTCTCTACAGTTTTCGTTCTACAAGATTCATAACCTCATGCCTAATCATAAAAGTTCAACCGTAGTATCATTCCTTTGTCATTTCTGAACATTATTGTAGTACATCATCTTTGTAACCGAATTACAGATAAATTGTAAAAAATCGTCGGAAATACGACATTCCTCATTTCCCTGCATTTAAAGCTGCTGCTAAATGGCGCAATTGCTGACATGCTAAAAAATTGAACATAGTAGCTTTGCTTTTTCAATGATAGATGATGATTGCAGAAAACAGCTATCAAATGTCATCAACGCAGTCGTGTTTCAAACAACATTGGCATTTGATGCCAAGCAATCACATATGTGATATAACCCCGAGGTCAAGCTTCTCGACTACCGATCTCAAGAGAGCGCGGTCAAAACCTGACCAAGCTCTCTCAGTTAATAACTGTGGAAGTGCTCATAAGAACCTGATGGCTCCCTTCTTCAAGGTAGAGCTGGTGCAGGTGTATAATCTCGTGAGCTAAAGCTGAATCAGTATTACCCACTTGGTAGATACTGCACTGGAAATATATGCTCTTATGTGTGGAGTGAGATCAGCACCTCACGCTGTTGATAATGGGAAAAATCATATACTTCTGTTCAGATAGTCAGGCTGCTGTAAAAGCTCTTGCTTCGGCCAACTCAAGGTCGAAGCTTGTTATCTTATGTCGAACTCAAATTGATGAACTGAATTCAGTCAACTCTGTATACCTTGTATGGGCACCTGGCCATTCTTCCATCGCTGGAAATGAATTGGCTGATGAGCTAGCTCGCGATGGAGCACTGCATGACTTCATTGGCCCTGTGCCAGCTATTCCAATTTCGGAATAAGTGAAGCTTCAGATAAATTCATGGGTGGCTACTCAGAATATGGAACATTGGAATAGTTTTGAGACGTGTCGTCAAACAAAGTTTTATACTACTGAGTCATCTCCAAAGGTTTAAATGTCTTTAACAAATCTGCCAAAGAAGAATAGCAGTCTTTTAATCAGAGCTTTGACTGGCCACTGCTGACTCAAGTATCATATGGCAAATATTCAGCGTGCTGACTTATTTGTGTGTTTTAGTTGTGATTCCGATTATGGAACTTCGTATCACCTAATATATAACTGTCTAGTTTTTGCGCAATTGCGATTCCAATTACTTGGTAAACACTTTAGGCAAGTGATTAATGTTACCCCAAATCAGCTGAATTAAAAATATATTATACAATTTTCTCAACACGTTTAGAAATTTCAGAAAACGAACGGTAGTGTATGTTCTACCCACCAAAAGTATGGAATCGCTTCATCTAGTATTGCAACACCCCAGTTGAATATTGCAGCATCCCCCAAAAAGTTTAGCATCACCTAAAACAATAATGTTTAAATATGATGTAATATCTCGGAATCCTTTCTTTCTACAAAGTTACGGTCTTCGGCAAAGTTGTTTAGCAACCTTATGGCGATTATTTCATGCAATTTTTAATGCGTTATATTGCCGCTACGTGGCGCTAGTATGCATGTCAAAATCATTATACTCCAGCTCATTATTCCGACCACCTAGAAAGTATGTGTCTTTAGCAAAGTTGTGACGAACCTTGAAAGCATTTTGGGGCAGCACTAATCAGTTAACAATTTTACCGCTACGTGGCAGTAGTGTGGTTGTAATTTGGTCATATTCCAGTAGACTTTAGCTCTTGATCACAGCGAGACAGCTTGTTTAGTTGGAAAATTTGCCGCTGCGTGGCGGTGGTTCCAGGTCATTTGGCCGAATGCCGTGAAATACAGCTAGCATGCATTTGTAATAAATTTCCAAGCTGAATTTCAAAGAACTTGTTCAGCTTATTCTGATATACAAACAATTAGCTTCTACACAGTTAAAAATAATGAAGATTACACGTCATGTGAACTTCATTTATGCGATGTAAACATGACGTCAGACGATTATAATAATTTTAAACTACGTTATGGAAAAACCCGTGATAATTTAATATATTTTTGCTGAGTCGATAAATTGAAAAATCTTGAAAACACTTGAATTATTTCACCGACCGAATTCGATAAATTTCAAGCCGAATCTTGCTGGTTCTATTAGTTTTTTAAAGTTTTCAATTCCGAAGAACCCAGTAGAACGACGACTGTTAGACCGTGCTAGGAAGGTGTAAACATAATGTTTCATTTTAGTCACCTTTCTGAATAAAATTTGGACTGAATCAGTTTCTATTTTTTTTTAACTCACCCCAACTGCGCCGAACTGTCCTAGATCATAAAAAATAGTATTTGTATCACGCTAATGATGAATAGAGTAGCGTGATGATGTTGCGCGACATGGTGGAAAAGCTTCATGTTGTTCATTTGAAAGTAAAGAGTTCGCTCCAATGAGCTTTGGTAAGCTCTCTGTTGGTGGTGAAAGAAGAAAACAAGCAAAGCACTTCACCACTTCTACGATTGATTTGGTCATAACCGACTCTGATCAGCTTGGTAGCGAACTAGTTAAATACTCACGCTGATTTTGATTCTGACCATGTCCTTGATACATTTGAAGCGATTTTCGATCCTACAAGCACCACATTCAATATTTTTCGAGCCGATTGGAATACATATGAATCGATAGCAAACTTGATGTAAAATTGATGTTGCATAGCTTGATATTGACAATGCTCTCGAAGCTTTAACCATTTCCATTGTTGAAGCCAGTAGCATTGCAATTCCAAAATGTAAAGTAAAATTCGAATCCTTGATTATAGATGTTGGTCTTATACTTTTGATCCGTTTTAAAAACGTGAAGAGAAGGCAATTTCAACACATTCGCTATCCTGCTGTGAAAATGATATGGCAGGAATTGCAAAAAGAAATTAAAAAAACGTTTTACTCAATTACTAAACAAACAACTAACCTCTTTCGAAAATTAACTAAAATTTTGAAAAAAAAAAAAACCTAACGTTCAACGCTCCGTCATCGTAATCATCGTCATCATCGAAACTTCAAAAGCAGTTTTTCTGTTCAAAACTAAAAAGTATTAGATGAAAATGTGTTCACTGTGTTTCGGTTGGAGAATAGAATACAGTGAACACATTTTCCTGTAAATTTTCTTGATTTTGAACGAAAAAGCTGCTTTTGAAAATTTCGAAATCAATGACGGATCCTGCCCCCTTAAAAGCCGATTCCGGCATTGAAAGAGGGAAACAAATTATTGCTAACTAATTGCGAAATAGCTCAAAAACTTGCTTTGAAATTTAAAAGCGTGTATTTAGGGCCCATCAATCCAATAGAAAATCAAGTTACTCAAGACTTCGAAAGCGTTCTAAATCAAAATACCATTTTCGAAAATTCCTGGAAGGTTGATTTGGAAGAAGTGAAAACTATTATTAAACTCAAAAATATGAAACCCCCAACGATGATGGAATTGTTAACATCCTCTTGAAGAAACTTACAGAAAGCAGCTTATCATTCTTTGTTGATATTTTTAACAAATGTTTTCAATCGGCATATTTTCCTGATGAATGGAAAAATCCCAAGCTTGTGCAAATTTAGGTTGTACCAAAAACCGGACAAAAATCTTGCAGAAAAAATAAAACAAAAATTCTTCTAGCTATCGTCCAATCAGCTTGCTTTCGTCCATCAGTAAACATTTTGAGAAGGTCGTTTTGAACAGAATGATGGTCCACATCAACAAAAATTCAACTGTTGCCAACGAACAGTTTGGATATCAACATGGATATTCTCCCACTTATTAACTTTTACATGCAACAATTTGATTCGTTCCAACAAATCGGAAGAGAATTCTGCTGGTCTTACTCTTCTAAACACACAAAAAGCATTCAACTGTGTTTGGCATGACGCCTTGATTGTAAGATTAAAGAAAAACTTTAATTATCCAACATAAATTGTTGGAATAATTCGAAGTAATCTATCGCATTGTACACTTCATGTTAATTATCAGAACTCCAGGTCTGAAAGACTTCTTGTGTTCCTCTGGTGTTCCTCTGAGCAGTATTTTGGAACCAATATCATACAATATATTCACATTTGACTTCCCTGAGTTACCTCAGCGATGTCAAAAATCTCAATCACAAAAGGATGACACAGCCCTCTCCACCAAAATATGAATGTTGAGTTATCGAAACAAATGTCAAATAAAATAATAATAATTTTAGACAAAAATCGTTGCAATCCTCTACTGCCATATATTTAGGTGAATTTAGGTTAAATTAATAGAAAGCGTTTCGTTTTCTCTTAAAAGCTGGTAAAATAAACTGACCCGTAAAAATATGAACTTCTACGGCAAAAAAATAATATGTTGTTAACAAAATGCTAATAAAAGCTTTTTTTTATATTTTTGTTTTTTTTTTTAATTTAGTTTTACCAAATTAGGATGATATAAAAAATGAAAGTAATGTTTGAAATGATTCATATGAAAGAATTAACACTGTTTAATCTAGAAGTTATCACTAATTCTTCTCATCGTGTAGAGTAGATGTAGTATCTTTACCAGTTTCGCATTTTTCATGCAACCCCTGGTTGTGATAAATTTAAAAAATACTTGAACACCTGTTAATGTATATATTTTTACCACTTTACATAAAAACTAATTCCAAAAGAAATCTTAAACTATTTTTTGGTTGAGCTTTTATCTTAAGCCTAGTAATGCAGCATCTTATTATCACAATAAATCACGTCAACGATCTTCGTATCTACTCCCTCTCACTGAACGAACTTCGGGTGGCTGAATTTTTGCCTTTCCTCCCGCATGGCGTCCATTTCCTCTTGCATTCGGTTTTCGTCGAACATCATGCCACCGTACGTTGGATACCACCCGGGACCGTAGGGGGATACCTTCGTAAAGTAGTAACGAAAGTGCGGATTGTTGGCCTGTTCCTTGGGTAGCTGTTGCTCCATAATCGAAGGCTTCACCGGCCTCCCATCGTCGTCCCCGGTCATCATAATCTCCGGTTCTTCGCTGGTCGGTTCATCCTTAATGGCTTCGACGGTCATATCCTCGTCTGGTTCCTTGTGCGGTTTGTACGCTTTGGACAGCTTCCAGAAAAGCTTCCCTGCTTCGGATGTAACGCAGCCACAAAGGAGGGCCAGCACCAACAGTATCAGAAGTAACTTCATAGTATGGATTTCGATCACGTGTTAATTGAAAGAGATGGTTACGGTTGATTACAATCGACTGAAGGGGCGGAACAGGTGAATAGTCTTTTTTATAGTGGACCAAAACTGGAATCACCTTGAAGATGTTTGGAAACTGCGCAACCGACAAGCATTGTGCTAGATTATCGAATGATTTAAATTTGTTTACCGTTCTATTCTTAGTGTTAACTACGATGAGAACATAATTAAAATTCAATTCGCATAACTAACCGGTTCTAGTGGCTCTTATAGTATGTATCATTATTCAACCAATCCTTTCTAATATGTTGTGTGTGAGTTATTATGTCTCGTTTTGTTGTTTCCAACTATTTCAAGATGCTACCGAAAGAACAGCTTTTGTGAATAGATAATTCTCCTCTGTATTCAAACAGAGAACATTACTGATTTCAAAACTGCTCTTCAATGTAATAGATGCAACGATGGATTTTGGAATGGCTGGAATCCCAAACATTTGCTCGATACACCTTATTGGGAGGTGAACCCAAACTTTTGCATTGATTCATTGTCGATTTGCTCATTGAATATGCACTGCAAATAAAACATCTAACCGTGTATAAAAATTCTCCATGCAAAATTCCAAATTAAATCTGTCGTCTAGATGAGCATCAATGGAAACTAAGTGACGAACACTGCACAAATAAGTGTAATATTGCGCATTTCTTTCACCACTGGACTATCGCAGAAGTTTTTACAAGTGCGGAAACGGTAATAAAAGTGCGCAATTGCATTAAATCTGGTAGGTGTCTTCGGGGGACATATTATTCGTAAATCAATGAATAAGTGCTCTGAAGACACCAACAGGATTCAATGCAGTTCCGCACTTTTATTCACACTTTCGCACTTATGAGGCCGCACTTCGCAGTCCAGTAGTGAAAGAAATACACAATATGACGTCTCAATTTCATTTGCGACATTTGAATTTAATGACGTTTCCTTTATAGATTGAAATAATGACATATACGTGTAAATTAAATGTAAAGAAGTCGATGTTATAGAAAAACATACGTAATGAAACTTTCGGTTGGTTTTCATTCACATTTTTTCGTTTTCTAATCCATTATTTTTATTTTCGTAATTTTTCACTTTTAAATTACATATACTACCCGTCATAAATACAGACTCACTCAAATAAGTATTGCAACACACAGCTGAATATTGAATCACCCTGAAAAGTTTAGCATCACCTCAAAACAGGTAATTTCACATTGCTATATCTCGAGATCCTTACGACTTACAAAGAAGCGATCTTCAGCAAAGTTGTTCAGGGGATAAAGGACATCCGGAAAGCGAACAGTTTAGTTCGCGATTTTGCCGCTAGGTGGCGCTAGTGAGCATGTAAAATTGAGCATTTTGAACTAGTTCTAGCTTGTGATCCATAAGAGATAGAAAGTTCGGGTCTTCGGCAAAGTTGCTCAGGGATTCAAGGAAATCCGGAAAAGGATCAGTTTAGTTCACGATTTTGCCGC
The DNA here is from genome assembly GCF_002204515.2 of Aedes aegypti. Classification (NCBI taxonomy): domain Eukaryota; kingdom Metazoa; phylum Arthropoda; class Insecta; order Diptera; family Culicidae; genus Aedes; species Aedes aegypti. The sequence goes on from NC_035109.1 coordinate 339,768,172, forward strand.
TAGGTGGCGCTAGTGAGCATGTAAAATTGAGCATTTCAAACTAGTTTTAGCTTGTGATGCGAAAGAGATAGAAAGTTCGGGTCTTCGGCAAAGTTGCTCAGGGGTTCAAGGACATCCGGAAAGCGAACAGTTTAGTTCGCGATTTTGCCGCTATGTGGCGCTAATGAGCATTTCAAACTAGTTCTAGCTTGTGATCCATAAGAGATAGAAAGTTCGGGTCTTCGGCAAAGTTGCTCAGGGGTTCAAGGACATCCGGAAAGCAAACAGTTCAGTTCACGATTTTGCCGCTAGGTGGCGCAAGTGAGCATGTAAAATTGAGCATTTCAAACTAGACACTTTCAGACCTGCAGCACTTGAATATAAAGCGAATCAAACCTGAATCACTTGAATATGGAGCGAATCCAACATGAATCACTTGGATATGAAGCGAATCAAACATAAATCACTGGAAATAAATCCTAAATCTCTTGAATATGAAATCAATCAGACCTGAATCACTTGTACATAAAGTGAATCAAACTTGAAACATTTGAAAATGAAGTGAATCACTTGAAATCATTTGAACATCAATGAATCAAACCCAGTGAATCAATTGTCACCCAACGCGCAGCAACAAAGAAATTGTCATCTTCTATTCTTGTTGCAACAATTTTATTCCGCAACATCAGTTTATCACCACTTGAACAAAATATGACAAAGATTGATCACCAAGTGCGCAGCGATTTACTGGGCTTCGCAATGCAATTTTCTAGAACTTTCTACGTGTTAGTAAACATTGCCACATTATCAAACAGCATCCATAAAACAAATTTGGATTTGTGTTTAAAATAACTGAATAATCGCAAATTGAAAAGTTTGCAACAATGTTGCCTGCTGTGATTGTCAAGACAATTTTGCTTTTGATTGTATCCTTATCCGCAACAGTTGGGACAAACGGTTGTGATCGAGCTTGCTTTGTTGTTTGTTTTTCGTCTATTTTGATGACAATTTGATTCACTGATCAAACCTAAACCAGTCGAATATGAGAGAATCAGATAAGAATCACTAGGATATGGAACAAACTGAATCACTTGAAAATGAAATGAATCAATTCTGAATAACTTAAGAATAAAGTGAATCTGACGTGAAACACTTGCGGGTATGGAGAAAACTAAACTTGAGTCTATTGAATATAAAATGAATCAATCCTGAGTCACTTGAACATGGAGTGTATTTGACATGATTTTTGTTTACTCCATATTCAAGTCAAACCTGAATTTCTTGCTACAACTTGATACAGTGAAACCTCCATGAGTCGATATTGAAGGGACCATCGACTCATGGAAATATCGAGTCATGGAACAGCAATCCCTTGGAAAGCTGCTTCTAGGGACCATCATAGTAACCATGAAATTTTGTTTTTAGTATGGTTCCATGAGTCGATATCGAGTCATGGAACATCGACTCATGGAGGTATCACTGTATTATATCCAGCTTTTTACGCTAGCTTGCCATAAATTACGAACCACCCCCTTTTGACTTTTCTTGCCTTCACTATAATTTTTATGGTTTAATCGAAGCAAGCTTTGTGATGAAGAAAATTTTTGTTGTATACAATTCAATGTCAGAATTTATGAATCATGTTTTTACTTAATCAAAATAGGGAATTTTTTATCAATTTCATAATCTTTTATCTAAACATTTTAGCTCTACAAGGATCAGGATATGCACAAACTTTTTCTTAACCATCAACCTACTGATTACTATTGAAGATGCCTCTGGCTGGAAGATTAACCGTCAATTTCGGGTCAAAATTGCAGCGATTGTGAAAAGATCCTAAAGACTGATTGTTTTTCGTCTTTGGAAATGGCTCTCAACTAGTCTGTGTGTACTCAGCGCTCATCCTCGTCGACGATGTCGCTGTGACCGATGATAAAATCTCGACCTTGAAGGCCGCCAACGTTGACATCGAGCCCTACTGGCCCGCTCTGTTCGCCAAGGCCCTCAAAGGCATCAACGTCAAGGATCTGATCACCAACATCGGATCCGGAGTTGGAACCGAAGGTGGTGCCGCCCCGGCTGCTGCTGTCCCGGCCCCTTCAAAAAGAAGGAAGAAGAACCCTAGGAGTCCGATAACGATATGGGATTCCGTCTGTTCGGTTAGATTCGTTCCCATCGGAATGCAGCAGTGGGGAATTGCAGGTTGATATTCATAGCCTGTTATTTCCTCCAACGGTGGCATTTTTATTCGTACAGTTTTAATGTACAAGTGTACAAATAATAAGATCGGGCCAAAATTATAGATATCGAGTTATATTTTAATCACCGACGAATTTTTAAGCCAATTATCGACTTTGGCCCTAGCAGAACCATTTTATCTGATTTTTAGATTTTGCGAGCTGCTTATGTTCATAGCCTCTGCCTCTGATGGTCTATTTTGTAATTCGAGCGAAATCATGTGACTCGTCTGAAGTCATTGTCGATCAAAGTAAGCATGCATATTTCAGATGTCATCCGTCGACTCCCATAGTAATCCAGTCACATAGAGTGACAACTGTCGATAAACTCGAGTGACAGAGCCAAGTCGAGCGAAATTTTTGGTCGACAGTGACTCCAGTCGAGTCGTTTTTGATCGACACGACTTATAAAATAGGGCCCTATGTCTTACATCATCAGCATCATTTTTGTTGGAGGGATTTATAAAAACCAAATGGGGTCCTTTAACAAAGTTAGCATATAAGTGTCTTCTGCATTAGTCTCCCAACTCCAGATATGTATTCATATTTAAATGCGGCAACTATCCCATTTTTATAAAACTATCAACACCAGCGTGAGATATTTCGTCATCAGGATACCTAAAATATAAAAAATAGAAGTTGAAATAGTGTAAAACCAAGAATAATTGGGAAATCCTATTACGGAACAATTCATAACAAACGTGGTGAAAATTTTTGACAATTCAATAAACAAAGTCAGATCATTGCCTGCTAAGACGTAGCTATAAAATACGTGGACAAGATATGTCAAAATCTGATCACCCCTTGTTGTTTTATAGCCAGCGTAAAAAGCTGGATAACTCGATATACTCTATAATTCGATCGATTTTTCGGTCCCTTCAAATTCCCATATATCGTGCTCTCCATAAGTCGATATTTCTATAACTCGATATCTCCATTAGTCGATGTCACGTGAGAGGAAAATTTCCCTCCATAACTCTATATTCATTTTAAAATCCTTCTTATACTGGGGAAACTTGGACTTATTCTTGTCTGGAAGTGAATAAATACTTGCAAGTTGTAATAAATGTTTGAAACATTAAAATAAAAAAAATCGTAAGGAAAAAAAAGGGATATTTGTTTGTAAAATAATATCAACAAAATATTATTGCTTTCTTACAGAATTAATCATATCCAGCTTTTTGCGCTAGCTATAAAAGTGCGGGGGGTGATCCGACTTTGACATGTCTTGCTCACCGATTTTATAGTTTAGTCTTAGTAGGCCATGCTCTACGGTTGTTGATTGGAATGTCAAAAATTTTCACAGGATTTGCTCTGCATCTGCGTTTGTTTTGTATTGCAATATTTATATTTTTATAAATACAAACTTCATTCTTTTCATTTTAGGAATCAACACCAGGAAAGCGTTTTTGGCCTAATTAGAGATAAAGAATTTTGAAGATAGCATTTTGTCCATCGTTGTTTGTTTAAATACTCTGGCCAACACGATCAACCAACATTAGCAAATCCGGCACGACCATTATATATTTGATAACCTTCCGTAAATTTTATGGAGAAAATAGGTAAATTAAACATGCAAGTTTTCAAATTTCTACAAGTGGTGGTCTGAGATGTCGAATATTGACCCTAGGCACGTTTTATATCGTTCAAACATGCAGTTCTTTGCTTAAATCATAGCCGGGGAATAAGCTTGTTTAAATTATAAGTCTATCATTCACAGGGGACAGTCATTTATTGGATCCGGAAAACATGACCCAAGTTGGAGGTGCGCTTAAAATGTATCCAAATGTGTACCTTTAAATCCAAATGACCTGGATCCGTACTGGCCAAGATTCGAGCTATTCGTCAAGCGAGAATATCCCCTGAACTCTAAAAATTCATTCAAGGGTCGTCCAAGCTCGGTCTTGCAGAAAAAACTTAAACAAAACCATAAGAATTCAATCTCTAAAGCTTGTTTGGCATCAAAATCTTCGTACAGTTCCCAACACTCGTTCACATAGTTCAGTTTGTTCGGACTTTAAGTGGGTAGAAAAACATCTATCTCCTTGCGTTCATTTTGTTAACAATCTGTCGGGGGATTCTCCGCCGCACCGTTTATTCCCGTTTATCCGAACACAGTTATTATTGAGAATTAGCAGGAATCAGTTCATTTGGTAACTGCATACTCCCTAAAATGGTAAAAACATGGAATCAGGAATCAATCAATTAGATTTTCGTTACCTCAATCAAGGATCCATTTTTTGACATTATTTTGCATAAACATGACAATTTTTCAAAATCGCAAGGTTTGCTTCGATTAAACCATAAAAATATTATAGTGTGGGCAGGATTTGTCAAAAAGGGGTGATTAAATGTTTATAGCAAGCTAGCGTAAAAAGCTGGATATGTATTGGAAATACTGAAATTTGTTTCTTCGATTTTGGGATTTTTTGCGTTGCTATATTCTATAACTCGATAATTCTATAAGTCGATGGTCCCTTGAATATCGAGTTATGGAGAGTCGACTGTAGAGTGAATCAAACCCGAAAGACATGAATATAAAGAGAATAAGACATCAATGACTTGGATATGAAGTCAATCAAACTTGAACCATGAAGAGATTCTGACTTGAATAATTCGAATATGATGAATATGAGTTCTGACTGAGTCACTCGCACATGGGGTAAGTCATACCAGAGTCACTAGCATTTTAATCAGATGTGATACACTTGAGTATACATTTGATCAGACATGAATCACTTTAATTTAATATGATTCCATCCCTAATCACTTCAACTTCCAAATGTCAAAGAATTTCTGAACAGCATTCTGGAAATTCTATCTTATCAAATTCATAATGTTAAGGTACAGTCATCCCTCCAGAGTAAACTGTTTCCTGGATGCCCTTGACTTTCCGAACAACTTTGCCAAGATTCAAACTTCCTATCTCATCTGGCTCGAAAAATAGAATTTGGTTCATATATTTAATTAAATATGCGTACTAGTGCAACCTAGTGGCAAAATTAAGAACCAAAACATTTGACATTTGAATGTCCTTTACTTTATTTCTGTTCTTTACTTACCGAAGACTCGAAATTTCTATCTCTTGTGGATCGCAAGCAAGAACTAGATCAAAATGCTTAGTTTTACAGTTTTACATGCTCACTAGCGCCACCTAGCGGCAAAATCGCGAACTAAACTGTTCGCTTTCCGGATGTCCTTGATCCCCTGAACAACTTTGCTGAAGATTGCTTCTTTGCAAGTCGTAAGGATCTCGAGATATAGCAATGTGAATTAACCTGTTTTGAGGTGATGCTAAACTTTTCGGGGGTGATTCATTATTCAGCTGAGTGTTGCAATACTTATTTCAGTGAGTCCGTATTTATGACGGGTAGTGTATGTTAAATTCATCTTAATTCTGCAAAAGTCTTAGAATACGGTAAAAGATAACAGGTGAAAGAGAGAAATGTTCTATGTTCTTCTGTGGTTCTTGTCATGTCTACCTCGAGTGATATTAATTATTCTACCTTTTGACTTGGTACCTTTTATCTGTTCGTACCTACGGTATTTCTGAGCTATAAGTACTGGCTGCAGTTGGCACAGAAGAGAGACTTCCCGGACTGTGGACTGATTAACATATTATTTTATTCTTTATTTGCAGGATATAAAAGTGGCGACGAGGATCATGGAAACGTGTGTTGAAGATAATCGATTTTCTTTGGGGTGGCGAATTGCCAATTGTATCTGTTTTTGAAAGTGTGGTGAAATTGCCGATTTGAGTTGAACCAAATTGTTCTTCAGAGCTGACGAAATTATCGTTTATTGTGAACATAGTTGTTCTTTTGTGAAGCGATTGCTGTATTGAGATGAACGAAATTGTTCTTTAGTGTTGACGAATTTGTCAAATGTAATGTTGAGCAGTAAAATCCAATGATTTGAATGTTTTGTTGTAGTCATGGAATTAGCAAATTTGCGTATTTAAGATAACATCGTGGAATTCTTTGGATATATTTTCGATTGATCGTTGTATGAGTTGTTGCATCTTGTAGGTGGCTTTTAAAGAGTTATTAGAAAGTTTCTAAAGGGGAAAGGACTGTCATGTCTACCTCGAGTGATATTAATTATTCTACCTTTTGACTTGGTACCTTTTATCTGTTCGTACCTACGGTATTTCTGAGCTATAAGTACTGGCTGCAGTTGGCACAGAAGAGAGACTTCCCGGACTGTGGACTGATTAACATATTATTTTATTCTTTATTTGCAGGATATAAAAGTTCTAAAAATCAATGTTGGAATTCAATCAACTCAAGTGAATAATGGAAAGGTTCAAATACAGGAGCACTTACCGTGTAAGAAATTGAGGTTCGCATCTAGTCTTCAATAACACAGTGCAGCAAGTTTGAGGTCATCAATAATCAGACTCCAGATCCTGAAAGTACACACCCATACTAGTAAAATCCTATCAGAGTTTCAAAAATTAAGTCCGAAATTTGGACCCGCGTTTTTTGTTTTTGTTTTTCAATTATTCAGCTAGATATTTCTGTAGTACGGCTTTATCTAATAAACTTTGAGAAAATTCTCTTAAATACACAACTTTTGTGTTTTTTTTCGTTGTGTTTTAGTAGCTTATATTGCTGTGTGCATTTGAAACGCAAATATCAAATGCGGGAACACCAAACGCGGTAAGATTTTTAACAAGGAAGGCGAAGTCAAAGATTGGTTTTCTTTGCTAGGTTGGCGATGATATGGATCATGGTTGATAAATATCCTTTGGTTACTTTGTCGTCAAACGCAAACAGCAATAAAAGCTGAGTTCTGTTTGATCCTTCGACCTTGACGTTTGCTTCTGCGGGGGCGAGCGACGAGGTCAGGATCAAACATGTCGCGCGTCGGTCTAGTAAGTGAAAAAGTGCCACGATCGGTTAGTTCAGTTAGAGTAAGTGATTTTTTTTTGAGTTCTTTTATGTAGCCGAGCAAACGAGTGAAGCTGAGAGTGGATTGTGGCTGCTCAGTCAAGGATAACTTGGTGCTCAGTCAAGGATCAATTGGTGAGCTCGTTTAATGATTTCTAATCTATAAAATATGTATGACTGCACATTTAATCGTTATAATGGTGGGACGTAAATATGATTTTTCAACAAACTATAAATGGTTCGTCACTGTGAGTGTCGACACAAACGCTGATTTATTAATTATTTATGTTTAACATTTTTTTATTTTCAGAACACCCCCTTTTTAACCTTCATTTTTGTAATTAACAAAAAACTTTGAGTGGTTCGACACTACAAGTGTAGACTTGCGAGAGGTCACTTTATTCAACAAACTTTGGATGGTTCTTCACTGTAAGTGTTGGCATAAGAATAGGAGTGTTCTATGATGTTCCAACCAATCGAGTTTTGTGTTTCTTTTCAAATAAGTAAAACATGCTTTCGTCCTGACAGCTGTAGGAATGTTACATTTAGGTATTTGTTCAACAAACTTTGAATGGTTCGTCACTTCAAGTGTCGGCTTAATTTTCCTCTACAGAGAAGTTGTTCATATCAAATTAAAATATTATATTTACATATAAGCATGTATATATCTCACAAATAATTATGTATTATGGTCTTATCACTTATCAAAGTGAATCCTGTGACCCAACGATCCTTCCCATTAACAAACATCCCTCCCAGTAACCTTTGTGGAGATGCAGAGGCAAACACGGTCTCCAAATAGCAAAGACTACACACTAACATTCCTTCCCCCAATCCCACCTGACTGCAAGGACGTGGCCGGCGCCGTTATTGACCCTGTATAAATAGAGGCACTGAATTATGCACATTGAAGACGATTATGGCCAATCCCAGCCGAACTTCTAGTTGATTCTTTGTGCATTTTTACTGACTTCGGTCAATCACGGAATAGCAACTATTGATATGTGTAGTCAGTCTAAGCTAAGCTGAGCTAATTGTAAGCTAAACGCAAACAGCAATAAAAGCTCTGGAAAAAAATAATTTTCAATTAGTTTTGTCATACTTCATAAACCGTTTATTGTTCCTTTGTTCAACACAAGCAACTTTTTGATAACCTACAAATAATCTCTCTTTTTTATTTGGGCGTAATAAAAAACGGAGTAACTTTGATAGTTTTTTTGGGAGAAAATCTTATTATTTCTAAATTATGCATTTTATATATTTAAAACAAGTACTGGTATATTAGCTAATGCTTGCACTTAAAAAATTGCATAACGATTCATTTTGAATGCACCTATGATTTTTTTTATAATACGCTCAACCGTGAGAGCAAACTCATTAGAGATCAGCTTCGCTAATCTCACGCTTGAGATTTGGATGCAAAATCACTCAATCAACTCAAACCTTAAGAAATGATTCAATCGCAAACCCCGTCAAAAACTCGTGAAACCCGAATGTTGTTGTTTACGTTAGAAAGGATTAGGGTCGGTGTTCCCTTAGTGGACAGTCCCCTATAGTCGCACTAGTGGCTTTTTATGTCCATTTTGCTATAAATCTTTTAAAAACATTTTTTAACATGAAGGTCAGGAGCTATTTATCTAAGTACCATTGATACACAGCTTGCTTTTGTTCAAAAAATTATCGAAATAATTTGTTTTGCTTAAAATTTGAGCTAAACCTATTGTTCCTATAGTAGCACTACTGAGAGAAACTATTTTTTTTATCTAACGAAATAATTGATGAATTAAGAACTTTTTTTTAATTCAAACGAAAGCTTTTGATTCACACTTTGTTGGAAAAATATAAAAGTTTTGTAAAAATACGGTTTTGATAAGTATTCTGCAGACCACGTGATGCTAGTGCTACTATAGGAACAGAAATCAGAAATAGTGCTACTATAGGCACATGTATTCCTATAGTGGTACACGCGATAATAAATACAAACATTAGAGTTTTCATATTTTACCTACAACACCAAGATAAAAAGCTTCTAGATGGGGGTGGTCCATTAATTACGTAAGGGTTTATGGGGGGAGGGGGGGTTGAAGATTTCTTACGCGCCATACAAATTATTTTTGGTGTTCATACAAAAAATCTTACCATGGGGGGAGGGGGTTGAAAAACCGCTAAAATTGTCTTACGTAATTAATGGATAGCCCTATGATGTAAAAATAATGACGCTAGCGTTATTTTTCGATTTTATACGAATTTTTGTTCTTAGCTATGCGGCTATTGGTACATCGACCCTACTTTGATTATACCAGATTAACAAGAAATTATTACCGTGTGTGAGTAAACTGTGGAGTACGAGACAATGAGTCAAAACGGTGAGCCAATTCATCCATGATTTTTTGACTGCTGAGTTGCGTGATTGACAACTCACGCATGAAAAATCTCAAACAATACAAATACTCGATACTTGCCGTTAATTTTCATCCATTAATGAAAAATGTTAATTTAACGGTTTTTTACGGCCGTTTTGCTCCAAATTGTTGCAAAATACATTTGATTTGAAGGCCATGAGCTTTTTATCTAAGTACCATTGATTCAAAGCTCGATTTTGTTCAAAAAATGATCGAAAGAAATAGATAAGCTTAAAATAAAATCGTTTTTGTACCTATAGTAGCACTACTGGGAGAAACTCTTTTTTATTAAATAATATATATTGATGAATTAGGATTTTTTTTTAAATTAATCAAAAGCTGTTGATCCTTTTCTTAAAGGAAAAATATGAAAGTTTTTTTAATGTACTGTTTTGATTTGTATTTTTTCTGCGTCGTGAAGCTAATGCTACTATACGACAAAGCCTTTCCAAATTGTTTTTCAGATTATTTCTAGGATTCCCAACAGAATCCTTCCAGGATAAATATTGTATCCAAATCCTTCTAGAATTCTGATTAGAATCATTTTTGAGATTTACCTTTGCGTATAAGTTGTATTTTATGTTTCACATGATGAGAGTATCCTTCAAATTTGCATTTTTTTTTTGCCACAAGATAATTCTTTCTAAGATTTTTTTTGTTTTTCCGAACTAAATCTTGGAGTTACTTGACAAAACTCAAAATACCCAACTTTATAGGTACCAATACGGATTATCTTGGGGTACCAAAATTGGCCACATCATCCATTCAACGGATATCTCAAGACCCAGATGAGCTAGACGGTTAGTTTCTTCACTCTTCTATATCACGAGATAATAGTTTATCAGAAGGTTGGTGTTTCGGCTAGGATTTTTGGGCAGTTGCAAGTCAAATTAAAAATTCATCCCCTAGGTGGAGCCAATAACCAATTTCCTTGAACTTTCTATATCTCGAGATACTGATAAGCTGGAAGGAAGGTGTCTTCGGTAAATTTGATCAACAGATCAATATTTGGCTATCAAATATCCGGTAGAGAATTCATCCGCTAGAGGTTACTAACAATACATTTTTAGGGCCCTAAATATTTTGGAAATCGAGTCGATCCAAAAAAAACTCGACTGGAATCCCTGTCGACCAAAAATTTCGCTCGACTCGGCTCTATCACTCGAATTTATCGACAATTGCCACACTATGTGACTGGATTACTATGGACCTATGCATGGGTACACTATTTGACGATTTAGCGGTGCCGTGTTATTTACGTGACCATGGCAACGAGTGAATTTGGCACCGCTCAAACGACAAATGAGTGAACCCGTACATTAGTCCATGGACCTATCCACGAGTTCACTAATTTGACGTTTGAACGGTGCCGGATTCACTCGTTGCCATGGTCGCGTAAATAACACGGCACCGCCCAAACGTCAGATAGTGAACTCGTACATCGGTCGATGGGAGTCGACAGAAGACATCTGAAATATGCATGCTTACTTTGATCGACAATGCATACAGGCGAGTCACATGATTTTGCTCGAGTAACAAAATAGACCCCTCAATCTGCTATACATTGAGATCTTGAGTGAATGGTAATTCATCTGCTAGGTGGCGCTAGTAACAATATTTTTTCAGTTCTCTATATATTGAGAAAGCTTATGTGTTCAGCAAAGTTTTTCGATTTGGATAAGGTACGATTTTGGTAAAACACGGAAATACATATTCTCAAAAAATGGATAATGGATCAGTCAACAATCCTGTGGCATATTTAAAACATCTAATTTTAATTCGTGGTCATTATCTCGGTGATAAAAGTCTTAAATAAAACAACCGTCCTATTTTAGCACGGTTCGATTTGGGCATCATGAAGTTTTTGACATGTTGCCAAAATCGAATAGGCGCTGTATATCTGGCGGTAAACAATCTGATTGATAATTCATTTGCTGGAAGGTTGCTGTCTACAGTATATATTTCTAGACTGCGATTTTTGCTATCCTGTAATCTTGATAAATTCCTTATACTTTTAGAATAGACTACCGGCTACGCTAATACTTAAAGTGGAGCAAAATAATTTAAATCGTTTCATTTTTTATATAGATAGATATTTCACTTCAAATTCCTCGAATGTCAAAACTTTTGTGTAAAGAAAAACATTTGTGATGATTTATGTTTATGTTTTCGATATCGAGCTCAGGAACATCGACTCATGGAAGTTTTTAATATCTCATAACTCAGAGTAATTTCCAACAAGCTTTGTTATAAATGACATTATATGTTATTACTATTGCATTAAGTTGTACTCAGATTGCTCTAACTTCAAACCTTAGCGTTGAGTAGCAAGTAAACCGTCGTCTATAACATTTAGGTTGGATTGTTATAAGAAAGATTATAGTTGTCTGAAAAAAGCCTGAAAGACCGACATTCTAGCGTACAAGGATCTTGGGAAAAATTTCTTCTTAAAAAATATGGTGGCACCACTAAGCGAACAAAACTCAAACTCAACCTATTAGGACAATTTCATCCAAAATAATTGCTGAAAAACTAACCTTGTTGCTTGTCATGTTGTTAAATTATAAAAGTTCTCTGAAAATATTAGTGACATTTGGGGATTTGGATTCAAATTAGGATCAATTTTTTCACTCAAATAAGGATCACTCTGACTCTGAACTAATTGGTAAAAAAAGACATTTTTAGCTCTTTAGTATCACCAAATTCAGAATAGTGGAGAAAATTTGTTACTAGTAGCATATAGCGAATGAATATTTGTTCAGATTTACATTTCAGATGCTCTTGATTTATTCAACAACCAGTGTTGGTACACTGACAGTCAAATCTCAATCATGAGGTTCGCCCACAAAATTAAAAACATTTGAGATCTGCTTCGAATTACTCATGAATGATATTTGGTTGCAAAATCATTTGCTCACGCTCATGCCGTCAGAAATAATTCAATCAACCTTAGAAAGGATCGTTATAATTCTAGCAGAAAAAAAACAAAGAATACGGCCTTAATGTGAGACGGCCCTGATGTAGTGGTTATTTAATACGCCTCTCATGACGATAGACAGTAACTTAAAATTTCAGTGACGTTTTCTTTCTGAAGGGAAGTAAAGCCGTTGGTCCCGAGATGACTTAGCCCATAGCTAAAAATCTCGTAAATAAAAATAATAAAATAAAGCTTTGAGTGAAAAAAGGCAAATAAAACGAATTGTATGTATTGTGACTGTTAAACTGCGTAAGGTATAACTCAAGCGTGAAAAATCTCGAGCATAAGATATGAGAATTTTAAATTTTCGCAACGATTCGAACAACTTTGCCGAAGACAAGCTAGAGCCACCTAGCATTGACCAGTTTGTTAACTTTTGATCTACTGAATAACTTTTCCAGAGACTAGTGGATCCGGATACCGTAAATTCGGGTGAAATTGATCAGTAGGGTGAAATTGATCACTGTGTCACACGATTTTATTTCCCTCTAATAGAGCACAGAAATCAATGCAACCTATGTAAATGCACGTTGTTTGTCATAACTATTGTCGAATTGCATGTTGTGAAGCTTTTTGAGTTAAGGAATGTTTATTTCTATGAAAATAATAGAAAATTCCATAATTGTGTTGGTATTGGCAGACATCAATAAACTTATAGTTTTAAACAAGGATTTGGACATGGTGTCAACCTGAAAATTTGTAAGGATGCTTGAAAAATATCCCCAAAACGAATTTCATTATCAAAATTCGTACCAATTTGTTCATTTTCTTGTAATAATTGATTTTTTTATAGATATAAGAAGATTCCTTCGGATATTACCTACATTTAGGCGTTTTCTGCGGAATTATTGAAAATTAATTGTTTATTATTTCCATAAACTTTGCATTGTTAAAAATTTATCAAGCATATTTGGATTCAGGAGGCCCAAATTAAATAAGTAAAATTGTTTTCAAAACTAACAATAATTGTTTTGACAGCTGATCAATTTCACCCCGAAATGGAATTCCTTGATTTTTTATTTTAGAGACGATTTTCAGCACTAAAATCACAACTGTATGAAAATTTGAGTATATAAACCAATGAGGCTCACTGTCGTACTTGTTTTCCTGCATTAAGTTGTTTGGAATTGGCAACATCATAGAAAACAGACAAGGAAAACAGTGAAAAGTGATCAATTTCACCCGAAATTACGGTACATTATATTGAAGATAATTTGTTACTAGGAACACCTAGTGGATAAATTCCCAATTATACCACAGAATCTTGAGATATAGAAGATTGATGAAAATTTGTCACTAGCGCCACTTAGCGGAGGAATTTTCAACTAATTTTAGATAGCCTTTGATCTGTTGAACAACTTTGCCGAAGACACCAACCTTCTAGCTCATCTGGGTCTTGAGATATCCGTTGAATGGATGATGTGGCCAATTTTGGTACCCCAAAACAATCCGGAATAACTCCGGAACCACTGAAAATTTCAACAAAATCCATCAAGAAACAAAAAAGTTATGCACATTCAGTTTGTTTTCTGCATGTGAAAAGTATGTTGGCTGGATGAAAGTTAAAGGATTCATGGGCACTGTGTTTGGCCCCACAATGTATTGTATAAGTCATAGTTTCCCAAACTGTGGGTTGCGACCCCCTGGGGGGTCGTGAGTCTGTATTTGGTGGGTCGCGAAAAAAATCCAAAATATTAATTTATTTCCAAGCTTTTTTAAAGTTTCCAAAAACTTTGGCCACTGGCTAGAAATTATTCATCATAGAATCACTAGAATTGTTTCTTCCAGTGATTAGGCATGGGTCAGCCGGCACTATCAAAACTAATCTAAGGCTAAAATATTTGAATAATTATTAAAAAAAAGGGTCTATAATCGAGCTTCCATGAGTCAAAGAGATTATCAGCCCATGGATATAGCGAGTAATGTAACAAATATTTTTAATAAACTGTTTGAGAGGAATATCATAGCACTCTTTTTTTTTTAGTGTGATTCACGGTGTCAATATCTCAATTATTATCAAACTTTCATGCTCCATGACTTTATGGTTGGAAGAACATAACATATTCTGTCGAAGAAAATTTCCCATGCATTTGGTATGGGACTGTTTTAGCTGCAAAATTTGCTTTGCTTGTATTTTGTATGTAAAATAACCCTTAAATTTGAAAATATTTCATTTTCTCCGACAGAATATTTTTAAACTTTCAGGGTGTGAAAGAAATTTGCAAGTGCATGCAACAAAGATTATAATAGAAATATTGATCCCGTGTGGTTCCGAGAGCCAATGTTGAGCAATAGGACATCTACTCGTGGAAGTTTCACATAATTGGAAAATTTTAAATTTTGCAAGAATATAATCAGTTCTATATGGAATTTTGATAGATGTCGAGACATTCAAACAATTCATGTTGTTATAAAAGTTTCCTATGTTAATGTTTTCATCTTGTAACGAGAAGGTGCGTGTTAACAAATAGATTTTTATTCACTGTAGTTTCAATCAAGCATAGCGCATGCCAATATCAATTACGTCTTGTGATCATATCCCAATCCGAATTAACAAATAAGTGACATCAGAAGCTACAGTACACAACTTGTCTATGGACAATTTTCCTCTGGTGGGTCGCAAGAAATATGCTTATTGGCTAGGTGGGTCGCGAAACCAAAAAGTTTGGGAACCTATGGTATAAGTGGTTGAATAGTCAAAAAAAAAAAGTTTTCTTAACGTCTTAAAAATAACCGTTTTAGGATCATAAATGCTTTATTAATTAGACTTATGCACGGGGGGCTCAAAATTCGTGTCTGACAGTCTGGAGCTGCTGTGGAAATACGTTGAAGATCATATCTTAGGCACTATCAGCTACCATCTTCGGGGCATGATTTGTACACAGCTCAGCAACAATTCTTGCTTTATATCCGTTTTACAGAGCACTTGCCAGATTGAGCTGGTTTGAAAGAAAAATAAATACCTAAAATATTACTTAAATTGGTGTCTACATTCATGTGGAGGGGTGATCGGGGCAATATGAAGGAGGAGGAAATTGTCAAGAGATGCATGGAAAACTTGCAAAAAATATCTTTTAAATGCAACTGACATGTGCAGTAACAACGATACAAAAAAATAATATCTTCTTAAAAAAGTTTGAGCAATGTTTTATTGGAGAGCATGATTTTTAGCGTGTTCACCAAACATATGGGGAATAATGAGCCACCCAACAAGGTAGTATGAGCCACTTTATTTATTTCAAAGATTTTTATTCAATTATTATACTCTATGCCCAGGGAAATCAAGGAAATTTCCATTACGAAAAGATCCTGAACCGACCGGGAATCGAACCCAGATATCTTTAGCATGGCTTTGCTTTGTAGCCGCGGACTCTAACCACTCGGCTAAGGAAGGAAATGTTGAATAAGGACGCGGCCGTTACTGGTTTTTAAATTTCAAACTCTAGATATGCACACATTGAGAATGATAAACTAACCTTCTTCTTCTTCTTCTTGGCATTAACGTCCCCACTGGGACAGAGCCGGCTTCTCAGCTTAGTGTTCTTATGAGTTTGAGGTTAGCTAACTACAAGCCCCATTAATCGAATCTGTACAGTTATCGTGGGCCTTCAAAAACCTCTTTTAGTTTTAGAATCCGTGTCGATATGACTTTTGTGTCCACGAGTGAAATGGGTCCCTCCACAAGATCCACAAGAGAATAAGGCAAATTTGGATTACAAAATTACCATATTTTTGTGCTTTGTAATTGAATGTTATTTATGTTTTAATTTCTTTCAAATAATTCAGTAAGAACACCCGAACCATCTACTACATGCTTTAATGAACATTTGAATGTCATTTGCCACAACATTTGAGCTCACCGTCTATCTATGTCTCACAACTTAGCACGTTCCAATTAGCGCATCTTAATCTGTTCATCTTTCTCCACGATATCGGAGTCTTCCGTGGTATAATACTGCCAGTAAACAATTTGTCTTTTTTCCCGAGTTAATTCCATAGTTTTTGCCACTTCCTGATGTGGTGGTGATGGTTCTACGTCGCCGTCCAATGTTCTTGGTGATCCAATCAATTTCGGCCGTTGATCTTCGCCAACGGATTCCACTTCAGCAAAACTCTGCGGCACTTTCGACTGCACCGGGAGGTTTAGGCCTTCCTGGATGGGACTGGCTGAGACCAAACCCAGCACGAGAAGAACTGCTGCTAGTACAATTGGATGCATTTTTCTATGCGAAATTGATGATCACACTTCTAAGGCCCAAAAGGAACTGCGTGAGAAAACTTCAACTCGCTCCATAAAATATTTTCGGGACGAATTGAACTGATACGATAACTATAGATGCAAATATTTGGGGCGGACATTTTCATTGATCTGTTGTAACTGGAATTTCGGTAGTTCGAAAATTACGTCGTCATTCGCATGGCTGAACAAACATTCAAAATTCTTTAAAAGTTGTCGTTTTCGATTGCTCAAAGTCAAATGCAAAGCTGACATGGTTTGAAGTTACGTATTGACTGTGTCGTCAATAAGACTCAAACTAGACAGCGCCCAAGGCTCCGTTACTTTCTTGCTTTCTACTAATAATCACCATCCCAAAAAAGTATTCATACATATTGGTGATTCATTGCATCAATTACCGACAAGTCACTTGATCTCGCCAGTCGCTATTTGTAAGCAGCCTGTGGGTGTAAATTGGCAGAACCAATACTTGGCTCGTCAATAAATAATGCGGACGACAAACGTTGACCGACAGTTGAAGGTGTAGATTGAAGTCAGAATCAGTTTGATCACTTGTTCAGAATCAGCAATGATCCGGCCCAGTTTCGCCCTTTTGGTAGTGGTCTTTGGACTGGTTGCCCTACAGCAATGGGAAGTGGAAGCCATTCCGGCCCGGGATGAAAACGTTCTGACCAGCATCTGGACGTCGATATTCAGTGCTTCCGAAGAAGACGACGATGACGATGTGGATAACAAGAATAACACCACAACCGATGCGACCGATCCTAACAGTTCTGAGGAATTGGAAGTGCTGAAGCTGAACAAAACAACGACGACGTTGGCGCCAACTACCCCAACGGCACAAACACCGAAAAGTTCTACGGAAAAGAGTGCCAAAGTGAAACGATTTGCCAGAATTGCTCCGGTTTACTAAATGTGATGTTTTTTTATGATTAAATTAGTGTAAGATATTGTTTATCGTTCATAACTGTTTGTTATCTGATGTTTAAAAAATAATAAAAAATAGTTTGTCAATGTAGCTTAAATTTTTCCATTTTCACTTACATATGTGATCACCTGTGGGCCGCAGTTGATGTCTGTATCTGTAAATCTGATAAGTTTTTTTAGGCGTGCTGTACTCTCAAAGTTATTATGAACATCAAACTAAATTTTCGCGAAAACTAAACGTTCGACCTGTTCGGTGAAAACTACTAGAATAACGACTACCGCAAAAAATCAGTACACCAAGAAAAACTGTCAAAAATCGGAAAACTGATATTTTTCTCTGAATTTTTGCAGAGGACTGTCTTCTATTAACATTCGTCGATAAAAATAAAACATCCCAGTCAACACAAACTCGTATACGATCGTGCACAAGGGTACACAAGTGGAGGCGATATACGTACATGCGCCATAAGGCTGCATGCAAGATGTACGTATATCGCCTCCACCTTTGTACTCTTATATAGCATCATATACGATGGTGTGTTTACTGGGGTTGCCATTATTTTGTCTGTGGATAGTTTCACAGATTTAAAGTGATTATGTATTGCAGTTTCGAGCAATATCTGAAACTTCCAATGATTGATTGATTGAGGGGGTAATATGTACATCATTATTTTTTTAGTTTAACAGATTCTGTCTAAATTGCTCAATATTGAAGAACGATGTTGACCAAGTTGAAATATTGTAATAGAAATAGAATTTCGTCATTCTTGTTATAATATTGAAAATTTTCATCCACAGAGTCAAGGTTTCAAACATGTGGGTATGTTTGTTTTCAATATTTTAAACAAGTAGTGGAGGGTAATGACGAAATCCATCCAGAATGATTCGGAAAAATGAAAAATCGTGATCGATAATCTTCGATTTGGATTAAAATTTACACATGGTTTCAGTCTGGTAGAATAAGTGTTTTCCATAGATAAATCGATCATTTTGACTCAAGAATAAGTTTTGCAAATGACCTATGAGTTGCAATTTATTTGAAATTTTTTAATTTTGACACTGTTGGTTTTAGAGAAAAATGTTCTATGGAAAATTTAAAGTGAACTGTTTGGACTATATAGTATAAATTCTAAAATAAAACCTTAATTTCAAATTACATAACTTTATTAAATTTTTACCATGGAATCGTGATTGGTAACAGATGTTTGGGACAAAGTATCATGATGGAGAAAATTTTAATAACAAAGGTTTTCTAAGAACAATTTTTAACCGATTTTTTTTTCGAGAAATATCATGATGTTATAGATATAAATATGTACTAATATATATATTACTATATATACTAATGTGAAATATAGATGTTCACACTAGTGTTCAAAGCTAAGTTGTTTTTTTGCAGCGATTTTGAAGGTTTTTTTTTGTAGTTTTTCCCTTTAATGCTGATTTGTTTTTTGTAACCGGTAAATTTGTTGGAAAACTGAACTATTGAGCTGTTGAAAGGAACTCCATATCTCAGCTATGAAAATTATGTAACATGTTTATATGCTAATACAAACCAATAAAATGAAATGATAAAAAAGCGAAGTTTGTCAACCCCATCTAACAGATGCGATTTGGTGTCATAGTAAGATGCAAGACTTGCATTCTGGAGATGACTGTTCCAATCTAGGTCGGACTTAAATGTTTATTTTGACTAGATAAGTAAAGATGGATAAAGTATGGCTGAAATTATGAAAAAATCCACGTGCCCGGCTGGGATTCAAACCCAGGACTCTTGTATGCTAGACGAGCGCTTTAACAACTAAGTTACCGAGCCACTTGGTGACCCAATAATCAATGTGTGTTTGGCCGACGGGTCAACAGATGGCGGTAGTGTGTAAATATCAAACACGAGCAAACTGAAACCGATGCGAGCGCTACTGGTGGTCGATTTGGTGGACTACCTATCGTATATTTGAATAGACCGTTAAAAAGGTGGTTGATGGACTATGATGGGAGTGTAACGTCCATTTGTCTGTGGTGCTACCCCATCTTAGGTGATTAATTTTACCACTGAATAATTAACATCTTCAAATCATTTGTTATTGAGAATTGAAAAGATGAAAATACTTACCATTTCCGTCTACTATCATAAATGCTTGAAAGATGTTTTGTGCAGTGCAGTAGATTTATTTGGGTTTCACTCATGAAAATGGCACACACAACGTTAAAAATGTTTATCAATCATCGGCTGGGGGAATCAGTGACCACGATTTTATCTGTCTTGATTATAAATTCAAAAGTTCAAAAGCAAAATCTGAAGTTTATTATACGCGAGAATACCACAAAATAGATACTGACTTATTCATATCAGATCTCCGTGGTGTTGCATTTGATCAAGTGTATAATTGCACCAATGTTAATGAAAAACTCCGTTGTTTTACCAAAGTATTTGTTTCAATTCTTAATTCGCACGCTCCTCTTAGAAGAAAATTAGGTACGAATCCGACTAGTACTTGGATCAATGGTAACATAAGCCGACTATTCAAAAATCGATCAGACGCATATGAATGCTGGAAGCGAGATAAAAGTGATTCTGAAAAATGGAAAAAATTCACACGCCTTCGCAATCTTACCAATCGTGAAGTTGAACGCACCAAAAAATATCAAACGACTGGGGTTGAAACAAACAAACACTACTATTGGAGGTGGTGATGTATGTGCTGAATCATTGAACACATTTTTCGTATCCCATAATGTTCCTATCTCGTTCAACCCGAATAACAATTCTTCTGAACTCGAACCAATTTTTTCCTTCCGATGCGTGAACAATGATGAAGTCCTTAAGGAGTCCATTTCCGCTTCATGTGATGCTATTGGTGTTGATAACATTCCGTTAAAAATTCTGAAGATGTCCTGTGCGTAACATTACCTTACATTACGGATATTTTCAACTTATGTATTATCACTTGTGAGTTTCCTGTTGACTGGAAAGAGGCTAAGGTCATATCAATTGTTCAGATTGAAAATCTTGTATCAGTAAATGACTACCGTCTCATAAGCATTCTTCCTGCTCTCTCTAAAGCTTATGAATCGATCCTTACGAACCAGCTCAACGAGTACTTAAGCCAGAAAAATCTGTTATGTCCTTTGCAATGAGGTTATAGGAAAACATGCAGATATGTAAGAATGTTCTGTTGAACCATGTTGAACTATGTAGGAATGTTTTATTTGTTCAGTTTGGTTGCGCAGAGACATGTCTTCCAAGATTATACGCATAACACTGCGGAACACGTTTTTGTCCGGAGCACCAAAATACCGCTATTTACTAAATTAAGGGTTGCTGAGTCCATTGCCGTTTTCAGAAATATCATGGCACGTCTAGTTTTCGAGATATTGACTGTTGAAAATGCAAAATTTGACTCTTTCAGCCAACATGCATGCAAGTTTGCCAGCTTGTACGGCAATTTATTTGCTTAATTTTTCACTTAATTCAAACTTCATGTATAAAACAATAACACTGCGGAACACGTTTTTGTCTCAAGCATCAAAATACCGCTATTTGCTTAATTTTGGGTTGCTAAATCCATTGCCATTTTCAAAAATATCATAGCACGTATAGTTTTGGAAATATTGACTGTTGAAAATGCTAAATTTGACTATATCTGCCAACTTGCATGCAAGTTTACCAGCTTGTATGACAATTTATTTGCTGAATTTGTCACAGAATTCAAACTTTATGTGTATAACAATACTTATCAGCAAAGGTCATAATACCTTCGATGTTCAAAAGTTATTTATGGGTGATTTAAAAAAGTATTGTATTTTGCCATATAAAAGAATCGAAGAGTATTGTATGGAGACTGTAAACATGATGAAAAAGTCAATTTAATCTTAATTTTATCGTGCAATTTCAACCAAATTATATCTGAAATGAAAGTTGAAGTCCTATTTTGCATCCTTACTGGATTAGATCACAAAAAAGTTTGATAAATCATACTTTAAATTTCATGTAAACATCAATTAAACCAGTGTTTTATACAACTTTGGCGATCTGTAGCTAAAAATTGTGACGTGCAGGGACATTTCTGAGAACGGCATCAGATTCAACGACCCCAAATTTACTAGAGACACATAATTTAATCCTTGAGACACGCAAAAATGTAATTTTTGTTACGCTGTGTAATTACAGTTAACTCTCCCTTACTCGATATCGAGTTAGAGAATCATAGTATAAATTGGTTTTCATGGCTAACTCGATGGTCCCTTGGAACGCAGTTGCACTGTTTTTGTGTTCTGTAACTCGATACCTCCCTAACTCGATGGTCCCTTCAATATCGAGTAAGGGACAGATGACTGTATCAACAAAGTTCATAATATTTTCGATGGTAAACTCTTATTTTTTGGTGGTTCAGAAAAGTATTGTATTTTGCCATATAAGCGAAACGAAGAATTTTATATGAAGACTGCAAGCATTTAAAAAAAATCGATTTAAACTAAATTTAATCGTGAAATTTCAACCAAATTGTATCTAAATTGAAAGTTCAAGTCCAATTTAGCATGTTTGGTAGATTATATCACAAACAAGTTTGATAAATTATACTTTAAATTCCATGTAAACATCAATAAATCCAGTGTTTTATACAACTTTGGCGACCTGTAGATACAAATTGTGACATGCTGGAACATTTCTGAGAACGGCATCAGATTCAGCGACCCAAAATCTACTAGAGATACAGAATTTGATCCTTAATACACGCAAAAATGTCGTTTATGTTACGCTGTGATAATATAAAAGATCTTCGACCGGCAGAATTTTCAATTTAGCAGCGATCAATTGATAAAACATGGCATAGTACTGATGTTGTATCGATTGATAGCTAAAAAATCATTTGCCACATGGGTTTTGCTCTAACTCTTCAATTCCAAAAAATGAAACGATCAACATGTTTACAAGGTGAGAACTTCGAGGCACGACCTGAGTGCTTTCTTTACTTGTTTCCAGTACCCTATACCAACGAAAACGAAATTTAGCTATATAGAAGAATAAAAAATTCTATCATGCGTAGGGGAGACTAGGGAGACTTGATTTCGTTTTCTTGATGCGGCTGTAACCCTGCATGAAAATTAAAATTTGACGAGATTTATGCACAGGCTCTAAGGTAAACTCGAATAGGTACGTTACGAAAGTTCTTACTCACAGTTTCATTCTTCCCATGACATATGTTATGGAGCGTTCAATAAAGTTATGTGAAACGCGATCCTCTCTTGAACATATGCACTAATGGAATGGTAATTGAATTCGGAACAATGTAATAACATTTTTTTTTCTATATAATTGATACCTCAAATAAAAGAATCGGATTCGAAAATGTGAAATTGTTAAACATTTTCCAGCATATACAATTTTTTTAAATATGCGCTGAAGCCAAGCGAAATAATTCTCGATTAGTTTGTCAAATCGACGTTAGTAACTTTCGTACGGTTTTGAAACAATTAATCATGAAAAATCACAACCTGTCTGATAAACTTTTTTAATATTCTTTCGCTGTGTGCATCGCTTTAATTCTGAACAAACATTTCAAAAGGTTACATAGACATTGGTAAACATTGGCTTTGCAAGCCGCTGTTGAGCCCAATTCAACTCGATCACGCTCGCCAATACCACTATCATGAAGAGCTAACACCAATCTTTCGGAATCTTCCGGATAGTGGTGTTAGTTTGCATGGGCGGACTAAAAAGGGCGCAACCGCAACGTTTCTGAAAAAAGACTCAAGACCTCTTAGGCCCTTTTCAAATGTTTGTCCAGAGTTTTGCATGCAATCAACTCGCGTTCAAAAAATAAGGAGTTTCTATTATTTCCCACAAAAAATTGATGACAAAATGATACACTGTGTCATTAAATTACAAACGACGTTTTCGTACCAGTGTAAAATGATTCAAGTAGTATTTTCTTTTGATTCGGAGTTAAGCCACTTTCAATTTAAAATAGTTCCAAAACAAAGGTTTTGATTTTTTCAATCAATTATATTAATTTTCTTCATAACCGTATGACAGCTACTTACGTCGATTTGAAAAAGTAATCGAGAATTATTATGCATCACATTTTATCGTCGGATTTAGGACAATACAATGAATTCCATTACCCCGAATCATCAAGTTGCCATCTCTGATTGAGAAAACATACTCGGCAACCATAGGGTGTTAGCTGCGTGTGTACTGTTTATTGGATTTCAAGGTCTTAAATTGCTTTTCCCGCTTTCATTTTTCTCCACATTGTCATTAAATCTATCAATATTCTATTAAGTAGATGTATAACTTTCTTTTTTTCCACCTTTTTTTTAGGCTGGCAGAGTTATTTTTAATACAATTATTGGCATAGAAGCTATCAACATTTAATTCAGGAAAATTACATTCTTTGGAACATTGGATGTTCGTACCAACTTGGCCATAATAAAGTGTTAGGATTATAGCTGATTAATTGCTTGGTTGTTCAATATTAATTCATTTATTGGGATTATAATTTTTTTTTTATAAGTGATTTTTCATCTTTTCATTTATGACTAGTCTTTAGAGGGATGCCACTACTATAGTTATTAAAGCAGTGCTATACCCTTTCTCAGTTTCAATGACCCTTTTATATGTATTTATATTATCTAAGGGATCAAGTCTACCCAGTCCCATATACCCCTCGGGTAGACCCTTTCTCAGTTTTGATGACCCTTTTCAAAAGATTCATGGTAAAGTACTATTTTTTTATTCAATATGAAAGTAAGTTATAAAAAAATAGTGTTCTGTCCTTTCGTGACGTGATAAATTCAAATTATGGGTTGCAAGCTTATGATTATGCCAAATCAGGTTGATGGATCCTAAATAATAGGTCATTTGGTCATTCGGGGGATTCGTGGTAATCAAATTAAAGGATATGGCAAGGAGGTTTTGTCGTCAGAGATATTAAAATTCTTGGAGAATGGAAGTAATAGAATTTTATTGAATCAATGTATTTATATTATCTAAGTAAGGATCAAGTCTACCCAGTCTCTCCTACAACAGCACCCAGACTTCATCTCACGGTTGTGGACCTGTTGGGATCGAAAGCGCTTCAAACCAGTTTTCTGAATTTGTTGATCTTTCTAACGCAATCGTTCATTCCCAGAGGAACTGAATAATCTCAAAAACAAACTCTCAAAAGGTGCCATCAGTTGCGCAGTGGCCCTTCTCAAGGTTAATCGGTTCGCGAAGCTATAAAAAAGACTATTCACCTGTTTTCGCTCTACAGTTCAAACAAATCCGCAACCGTTGTTACATATAACTTACACTAATCAAGTGCGCGAGTGATTCAATTCAAGTCCACAGCCATGAAGGTGCAACTGGTGCTTCTGGTGTTGGCCCTTTTGGTTGGCTTTGTAACGGCCGATGCAGGGAAAGTATTCGGAAAGCTATCGCAGGCCTACAGAGCACACAAAGCGCCCGGTGAAATGGGTGCCGAAAACATGCAACCGGAAATGGCCCAAGATCAACCGGAAATGATGGCAGATGACGACGAAGAGAAGATGATGGACCCTTCGATGATGGAGCAGGCGCCACCAATGGATGAGGGGCACGAGCGGGACAATCGGTACAATCCATACTACGGCCATTACTACATGAAGCTGATACCCTATGGATACGCCACCGGACTTTATCCCCACGGAGGAGTGGTATACGTTGACGACCACATGGGAATGGATGTGAACAACCAGATGGAAGATCACATGCAAAGGTATCCGCACCCGAATGTGGTCGCGTGAATGTGAATGTGGAACAAGGAAATACATGCCGTGACATTCAACTTTGTGATAAGCAAGTGCATGACTTACAAGGACAAATTAGTGTATGTAGTACTTAAAGTGCTTTAAACTATGAGATTCTCCGCTTTAGGGTTTGTAAACTGTATTGTAAACTTGTATTGTTGTTGATATTCAATTTAATTATTTTTAAATTATTTATAATCTTAAGGTGTTAATTATTCTAAGATTACGAATAAAAATTAATATATGTATGAAGAAACAGTGCTTGTGTATTTCTTTCTCCTTGCATCCTGAATTAGAAACGAAAAATTTGAACAGAGTATGGAAATTCTCACAATAAAGAATAGAGAATTTTATTTCCAAATGGTATCATTTTTGATTCCGTTGATCGTATAACTAGTACGAGCTTATTCAACACCTGCGGTATTTTAGAAAAAAACATATTTTGAATTCTAATTTGATAATAAAACAATAAGGTATGACGGGTAAGTGGATACAGAAAAATCCACTTAATGCAGAAAAATAAATAAACTGCTTCATCTTGTTATAAGGTACGGTGGAGGAAGTGTATCAATGGGGTAAGTGGATCATTTTTTCATATTAAGTACAAATACCTGAATACCGTGAATGTTGTCGCACCATTGTTTCGTCTTAGATTATATTCTCATCGTCACACTAATACTACTGTAAATTTGGTTCTACACTTGTACTAACACTAGCAAACTTGTTAACTGCAAATATGAGCTCATTTCAAAATTGTTTTCCGTCAATAAAAAATCCATCGTATCTTTCCTTAAATCGAATACTATTAGTTTTTTCAACACATGGTGAACATTCCAGTTCAAAATGAATGAATCACAATAAAAAAATGTAATTTTAATAAATACCTACATATATATTGGACATGGTACACTTTGCCGTAATTTTTAATGGGATGAGGTAAGTGGACCATGTATTAATATTATATATTGACGGGCAGCTTATCAGAATTTGAAAAAGTTTTATTGTCCTCAAATGTTGTTTTCCTTTAACTTTCTTTTATCGCTTGCTTAAATTTGTCAAACTAACCAGAGAAAACTTTAATTTATCCACCTAAAAGGGTCTTACAGTCTCTCTGGTATATATATAAAAAAGTAAATGTTGCGAAATTGTTGGTGGTAAAACTAGGCTGAATTACAAAAAAAAAAAACAATATATACCAACTCTTCAATTGAAAGCATATTGTCGAACTTATTTGACCATAGAAATTGTTCTAGACTGAGGATACAAATATATTCACACTTAGAATAAAAAAAATTCAGCATGTTAGACAAAAAAAATACAATTAATATTTTCGAAATACGAGTGTCTTTCGAAAATACGTTAGGAATAATTCTACAATTCTTCTATATAACTTATGTGTGTGAAATGGATGAATTTTCTTCGAAGTACTCATGTTACAAAATTTTTCTTTGTATTTGAAATAGTGTGGACTTTTTTTTTGTTAAACTGAAAGGACCCGTCACGCGGGTAGATCACCTTTTCGAGATGCGTTACGGGGTTAGATCTACCATATTGTATTCTTGTTGTATCTGTTCTTGTGAATACTTATAAGTTACGGTCGGAAGAGTATAAGAAAGTAGCAAGCCACTAAGACCCACCTATTTGTCCTAGATGATGAGGAGGTCGAAGTGGAAAAATGGCTCAATCAGCATCTGAGGTTGGTTTTAACTCATGAGACAAGTTCTTTCCGAGTTCAAGAGTTTATTTTTCGATATCTAGGAGAGAAACGATTCCGGATCAATGGAGTAGCAGATCTCCTAACTTCTAAAATAAGCTTCTTGTTTCAATGAACCTAAATGTCTCATGTGATGAAACCTGTTCACAGTTTCAAAAAACGATTTTGAAGCTTACAAGTAGAAGCAATAATTTGATACGCTAGAATACCGATGCATGGTCAAAATCAGTATCGTTCAACCAGCTTAGTGGCCGAACCTGACTAAGGGGCGCGCTATTGAGAGTTTGTGTCGTTCCTACCGATTTTTTTCAATACATTATTTGGGGTTCTGATGAATATAATTAAAGTGATATGATGGCCACAAATGTCAGCTAAAAAATCAACAGCACAACGTAAACATTGTCCAAAATACATAGAAGTCCAAAAATTTACCTTTTCATATAAGATTTGTTAATTTAAAAGTGATATTTTTGTTGCGTAAACAAATTAATTCATTCGTTTTTGACCGTATAGTTATAGAATAATCTTCTGTAGATAATCAGGAGCAAAACTTTTTATCAAATTAAAAAATATTTCAATTGTTTTGATTATATTAATAAATTTACACCCTTGGGGCAAGATGAGCACCATGTTCAAAATTAAGTAAAAGTGTGAAATTAGAACCACATTTAGCTGTGGGCTTGACTTACGGTATCTTCTTTGCACAAAACAATTTTTCTAAAAAATATACAAACAAACAACAAATTCAATCGTTTTTTTTAAGTAAAATCTTAGCAATTTATGAAAAGTTATTTATTTTCTGATAAAAGTTTTAAAAACTAAGCTAGTTGAAGATAAATATTATCAGATATTAAAGAAAATATCTCGGGATATTGCAAACATTGAAAAATAACAGTTTTCTTTAGTAAATTGTATCTTTTTATGGGGGTGCCCATCTTGCCCCGCAGTTTTTTTGACCGATGATAAAAAAGCTATTTTTTAACGTGTTATTTGGAAAATTATTTATCACTTTTTTAAACTTTTAATGGTTGGAGGTCAAAGTAATAATGTAAAAGATAAGGATGGTTACCAATTTTACCAAAATAATAACGCTTAAATCGCGCTTATCCTTAGGGTGCTCATCTTGCCCCGCCTGACCCTATACCACAAAAGATCATAGAAAACTGGTCGCAGTGGTTCATCCCGAACAGAACCACCACAATATTCGTACCGTTAGATGAATTAGCATTAGTCAGCGAGGTATCATTAATCGGTATAACCCATCTCAAACAAGATTTAAATTCATATGTTTTGTTGAAAAACTTCGAAAACCGGAATAGTGCTTCGCAATCCTATATTGTTAAGCTTATCAACACAAAAGTTTTTGCATAAATAGACCATTTCCGTCGGATCTAACCCCCCGTTTTTGTATTTTTCTTCGAAAGACAATCATTTTTAATGAATATTAACGCTTTCAGAATTTGTTTATATGCACTCCTGATTTTCTTATAAATTTCCACTTTTGAACTTTTTGAAAAATAATTCGAGATGCGGCACAGTTTGTTCAACCCTATGGGTATCAGCGTGGTGATTTTGCAACAGTTTTTCGATTCCACCCCTGCATTGGGATGCTTGTTTACATTTGCAAACGTCAATATCAGGTGCGCGCTCAAACTGACCGTGATCCCGGTCAGGGCGCCGCAAACAGGAGCGCCACCGAAACTACTCAAACAAACGTTTTTAAACCAGGTTGGAACTGGCGCAACCCGTTCTGAAGCACAGTTCCAACTCCAACCCGATTCAGGTCTTCCTTTAGGAAAATATATTTTCCTCCACAGATTCAAAATTCAAAACCACCCCCAACAACAAATCTCTCATCCACCCAGCAGTTACGGTACCGCTAGTTCTATTAGAGGCTATTTTTTTACTATTCATGCCGACAAATGCATAAATCTATCTGTTGGTCGTTGATCCGGAAGATTTCCGCCTTGAGGCAGCAACAGCCGCGCAAGCAAATTTTGAGCGGCTATGGATCAGTGCACGAGTTCACTATCTGACGTTTGAGCGGTGTCGTGTTATTTACGTGACCATGGCAACGAATGAATTCGGCACCGCTCAAACATCAAATAAGTGAACTCGTGCATTGGTCCATTGCTGCCTCTAGGCGGGAATCTTCCGGCATATTCAATCCCTTCAATCCTCGTCGGCACAAAGCAGAGAGATCAGGCATCTGTCGACTACAATCCTTGCGTTACAGAACCGTGTAGTGTTCGCCGGGTGCGGTCATAACCGGCCGAATCGGCGAAGGTGGTTTCCGCGGTGATTACGGAGACTTCAGGAGCCGTGAAGGAAGGAGGGAGCGAAACCGCAACGGAGCCCCTTATGATGAATGAAAACATAAACAAAAATCATCTGGTCATGCCAGCTGATCGTAAATTCACCACAACGTGGTGGCAAAACCATAGGGGAAAAAGGGGTCTGCATTTTTTCGAGGTGAAACAAATTGTAGGGGACCGAGGGGTGCACTAACGTGCCGCAAGTTTTTCATTGTTTTCTTACAGTTAAAGGCTCCAAAACATATCGGTTCCTTAGGAAAGTTTGTTCAGTAAATTGACAGAAAGCATATAAGCCAATAAATTTTTTTGACGGAAATGGTCTATTGTTTTTTTGTGTACGCATAAATGATCAAAAATGATTCCGTTGTAAAAACTTGTATAAGTATATTCAATTTAGTAAAATAGCATAGCATAGCATAGACTGACTGTACATGTCAATGGTTGCGACACCGTGATTGATCCGAACTGGTAAGAATTGCACTTCGGTCCAAATGAATAAGGGATGTGATTTTTCGCATATTCGCGAAGTGCAATTCTCATATTATTGATCAATAACGGCACCGGCCAAGTCCTTACAGTCAGTTAGGAAGGGGAAGGAACGTTATTGTGTAATGATTGTTGCTTCTAGAGACCGAGAATACATCTGCATCTCCGGTATACGACAGTATTGACCGTGTAGAGCTATGGAAAATCAGCTTTCCCGTGAGCGAGAACAGCTTTCCCGGGAAGCTCACAAGATTGATTAGATCAACGATGGACGGTGTGTAAAACTGCGTGAAGATCTCTGGCGAACACTCCAGTTTGTTCGAGTCTTGGCGGAGACTACGACAGGGCGATAGACTTTCGTGCCTGTTGTTGAATATTGCGCTTGAAGGTGTCATGCGGAGAGCTGGACTTAACAGTCGAGGTACGATTTTCACGAGATCCGGACAATTTGTTTGCTTCGCGTTTGACACGGTGGCAGATTAGTTCACCCGCCAGAAACTCGAAGCAACAAGTCGGGCTAATGCGTCGAAAACGGTGTCCAGCCATTTGGCCGAATGCCGTTTGGCCGAATGCCATCTGGCCGAACGGGTCGTTTGGCCGAATCGCGAACCAAAAAATCAAATTGCTACAATACTGATGTGTGGGATTCATAAGCGTGTATAAGCGATTGATAAGCTAATTGATTTGTTGTTTCTGATGATGTGACGGGACGTCATGTTTGTCGGTTTATTAGAGCTCCAAGAGAATTATAAAATCGACCCGTTGATTCAGGTCGAAGTTGTGAATTCCACACATCGCGTCAAGACTTTAAGCTGATGGTTGATTATCTCTGGGTTTCTAAAGATTTTATCAGAATTTCTTCCTTCTTTTAAACATGGGCTATTTTTTCGAGTTATACTGATTTCATTATTATCGGCAATAATTTGGCTTATATTTTAATTGGAAATTTTACCTTCTTTGAATCATCGGCATTTCTTTGTAGTTGTATTGATAAAACAATTATTTGCATTACACTTGATTAAATTTTCACATGAGATTTTTCCTTATTTTGATCTTAGGCTGTTCTTTCAAGAGTAAAGTATGTTTCATAGTTATTGGTGGCTGAAGGTGGCTAAAGCTGGAAGGATACGCTGGGCAATGCATGTTGCAAGAACGCCGGACAACAGCCCTGTAAAGATGGTGTTCGCTACAAATCAGGTCAGAACAAGAAAGCGTTGGGGTTGGCCAGGTGCATCAGGACCTGAAGAGCGTGGGTTACAGTCCAGGATGGAGAGAAGCGGCCATGAACCGAAATATTTTTGGCGAGGTTTATCAAGTTAATTGATGTAAAACCAAATTAATAATAATGAACATGAAAAGTCCACCGTACCAGCCAGAAAACAATGGACAAGCGGAAAGAGCTGTTACACTGGTCAAGGAAGTACTGAAGAAGTTTTTGCTTGGCCCAGAAATAAGGGTTTTAGATGTTGAAGAACAAATTGCTTATTTTTTATCCAACTCTTGCAATATTTGCGTAAATAACATAGGCCAATTTCCTCCCTAAAGATGAACGTCAACAGAAACTATCATCAAACTCTTATCAAAAGGGAACCCTAATATACCCTCATGAGAGTACAGTGACTCAAAAGCACGATCCAGCACTCATTTTATCACCAGAAAGAAATCCAGCAGCAGCAATTTCGTCATCTAGAGACTATGAGAAGAGGAAGTGAATTTCAAACAGGATTTAAAAGGAGACGGAAAGAAGAAGAACCCGAATCCGACGAACAATCTATTAACTACTTCGAATTTTACGGCTTTCCGGCCAATTATTTCATTTTCTCAAGCGTTGAACATCAGGAAAATTTACAGCATGAAGAAGAATTAGATCCACTACCAGTGGTTCAGATTAGACGTTCTAGAAGAAGAAATAAGAAGTGAAGGAAAAGTGAATTTGTCTATTATTCGTAGAATCGAACAAATAGATGAATTTTAAATTGTAAAACTATAAATTTTTATTTTTTACTATTTAAGCATAAATGTGAATTTGAATATTAAAAGTTACTAAATTAATTTTGCGATAAACAAATTTTGACTTAATTAGATTGTTTTCGAACTAAAGGATAGAGGAGTTGTGGTAACGCTTGAGAATTCGCTCTGAGAAAGCAAGAAAGTAGGAAGAGAGAAACGAGAATTAAGCAGATATTCAGACTTGTACCGAATAGGAGAAATACACAAAGATGAGAAGTTTAGTGACGACCAACCGAACTAGACGTGTCAAAGCCATTTAAACCTTGAAATCATATTCCTCCCATTTTGCCAGCTACTTCAGCTTTAATATCTCGTATACGTTAGGAGATAGCACGGTATACTGTCTTCTCAAAGTGACATTACTTAGTTCTATCTACCTTTAAGAGTTGAGGATCATCCTTTTAGTTGAGAACCTGGGGTGCACGACGTTAGGCATAAATACGTTAGGCATAAGGACGTTAGGCATAAGTACGATAAGCATAAATACGATAGGCATAATGGACGTTTGGCATAATGGATGTTTGGCATAATGGTCATTAGGCATAATGGACGATAGGCATAATTTCCAAAATGAAAACTGAAATTGGTAAAAAATGTGAGCTGACTTTTTTGGTAATTGTAGAGGGCTCCAATGATAACAGTGTGTCCTTTGAAATGCGATTGTCTTGCAGTCGACCCATATTTGTGAATTCTTTGAGGTCAATTTCTAGGACAACACTTGATTAAATGATTAGCATGTGGTAACTTCTGTTGCCATAGAGTCAAGCCATGCTGAAGGTATTTTAGTTCGGTTCCAAATAGATCCATGGTCCTTGGCCATGAATAATCGTGCTCATGTATCGTGCACAAATAAGAATGAAAAAATATTACTTTGCCAAAGCAAACTTTTGCTTAAGGACATATAGGAAGGAATCCCTGTCATGGCAGTGAAAATGGCTTCCTCACATATACAAACACATTTCTGGAAGTCCACATTATTTCTCAAAATATTTCACTTACCTACACTAAGTTCACTCCCAAATTGCTAACGAGACTTCAGAACACTATTACCTTACGATTTCCGTAGTTTTAACACTAGTAGCTGGTGGAAATTTCATGAACCGTGCTAATTTTCAACACGGACGTTTAACTTTGCTACAATTGTTTACACTTATCCGCCAGCGAACGAAGAACACTTTTCGCCTAATTTTACCACTTTCGCTAAACATATAACCTCCTACACAGTTTACTTTCACTACTTGTTAATTAAAGAACAATAACTGGTGGATTTCTGATGAAAACAACTTAAAATTTCACCAAACCGTGCTAAAAACAATCACTTGATCACAGCATTTCGCTTTTTTTTATTTTTCTAATTTTACGCCGGCTGCTCGCTTGCAGGGCTGTCAGATACGTTGATGGTTACGTACGACATCAAGCAATCTTATTCAGTCGAAGGGGAAAAGACTCAAATTGAAGTAGCGATTACTGGCAACAACGTCTTATCAATTATAATTTCACTATTACCAACAAATAGAAGAATATTTTTTGTGTACCACTACTTTTATAAGTTATTAGTGGATTCAAAGGAGTTTCACCTTAATAAGAGATGGTACACAAATTATGTCACTTTAAATTTCGACTTTTTCGATCCCCTCACCCCTTTTGTCACGTTATTTGTATGAGTCCTTCGAAAATTTTGTAAGGCTTGACACTCTTGGCTTGACCCCCTCTTCCCCATGGAGCATTACATAATTTGTACATGACCCCTAACTGTGGAAGTGCTCCTAGAACACTTAACTAAGAACTTGGGTTGGGGCGTAATGCCAAGAATAAGAACGACACTGTAACTGCTGCTCATCTTTTGAGTTTGGTTGTACACATATTATTGGCAATTTTTTCATCAGAGATTATCCCTTCTTTAAATTGAAGGCTGTTCTCCATAGTTATACTGTCGCCAAAATTACTGGAGTTAGTGCTGCTAATGTTTTAATCAGCATTTTTTTCTTTTATAATTCAACTGTTCTTTCGAGACATACACAGCAAAAAATTCTCAAATTTACATGGCACGTAATTTTTTATGATAATCATGTAAAACGAGTTGCAACAGAACATTCAACGATTATTAATGTAAACTGTCTCATTGCATTCGATAATGCTTGCAAACTTGAGTGAAACTGAAACATTTCATGATCTTCCATCCAACATTCGCCAATGTTGCATGCGTTCTTGCATCTTGACAGTGAAATTGCAAACAAGAATTCTCGGTTTACATTTGCATGATTGAGGCTAATATTACGTTACGTGTAAAGCTAAGATTTTTTTGGTGTGTACTTATTCAGTAATTAATGTCATTATGACTCTTAATACTTCCATCATAAATTATCCCTTCTTTGAATCATAGGCTCTTCTTTATAATTATACGTTTAATTTAATATCTGGAAGAGAAGGCTGTTTAAAAATCACCTTCTTCCAATAATATGCTGTTTTGTGGATTCTTGCTGTTCTAATAGTTTTTGGAATTGTACACACCAAAAAAATCTTAGCTTTACACGTAACGTAATATTAGCCTCAATCATGCAAAGCCATATTTCATGTATTATTCAATGATAAAACCTATAAACACATCTATTATATACAACATTGTTACCAAAATCCTTAATATTGAACGCGAAACGTCTTCTCTCGAAGAATGTTGCATGCAAAACGGCTCGGTTTACATGATTTTCACGCTGAAAATTCAATCATAAATAATGCACATGGAATGACAAGCCGTCGATCCATCCATGTGCATTATTTTTGACAGAATATTCAGCGTAGAATCATGTAAACCGAGAATTCTTGTTTGCAATTTCACTTTCAAGATGCAAGAAAGCATGCAACATTGGCGAATGTTGGATGGAAGATCATGAAATGTTTCAGTTTCACTCAAGTTTGCAAGCATTATCGAATGCAATGAGACAGTTTACATTAATAATCGTTGAATGTTCTGTTGCAACTCGTTTTACATGATTATCATAAAAAATTACGTGTCATGTAAATTTGAGAATTTTTTGCTGTGTAGATGTAAATATTTCCATAAAAAATGCTCGTCATGCTAAATTCTGAATACTATGCTATGTTAAATTTGAACTTGACTGATAAATTGACTTTGAAATCAAATTTTACTTTTCAAACTCGACGAATTTCATATATGTTCAAGGTGCTTAAATATGTGGTTGTTCAAAAATGTTTGAAAATATCGAAAATTGTTGGCAAAAGAGGCAAAGGAACTGTTTTCACTACATGAAATTGATGAGCAGACTCGGAGTTGGAATGTAGCGCTCTTCTTGGTGTCACACTACCATAATATTATTGTTGAAGTTCATAATATGAATTTTTGACTTAACTCTAGATTGTTGTTTTCAAGTTAATCAAGTACTAAAAATTATATGGAAATCTTCTTTAGAATTAACGCAATTATGTTAGAGAAATATAACAAAATATGGCATATACTCACCAAAACGAATATTTCTAGAAATTAATAACACTTGCACATCGCAAACATGAATGCATACTTACAATAATGGATTAAGCTAGACTTTTGAATGATAACAATGACCATGACAACAATCTTATTCCATATCTTGCGATAGTGGAATAATTATCAAATTTCAAAACACCGAAAATAGTAATTTATAACTAAATAATTAATTATGGAATGCTCACTTATGAGCTGTTACATCTTAAGAACACCCACCCACCCCCATCAACGTAATGGAATTTGGAAATGGACCCAAACAATTTTCGAAATGACAAGAGTTTTGAATGGCACACACGCAAGTAATTTTATGCCAAACGTCCATTATGCCTAACGTATTTTATGCCTAACATCCATTATGCCTAATGTCTTTATGCCTAACGTCCATTATGCCTAACATACTTATGCCTAACGTCCTTATGCCAAACGTCTTTATGCCTAATGGGGTATACTCGAGAATCTGGCTAGTAGGAGCGCTTTTTGAACCTTGAGAAATAAGAACCGTAACGTCCGTAGCATATGATATCTCTAGATCTTGATGATTTGGAAGGTAGATACTTTTGGCAAAGCTGTCCAGTAGCCCAAGTGGCATACGATGGTCATTTGAAAATGAGATTTCGACACCAGGTGGCATGCTGCTGGACGAGAACAGCTTCCCCGGGAAGCTCACAAGATTGATCAGAGCAACGATGGACGGTGTGCAAAACTGCGTGAAGATCTCGGGCGAACACTCCAGTTCGTTCGAGTCTCGACGGGGACTACGACAGGGCGACGGACTTTCGTGCCTGTTGTTCAATATTGCGCTTGAAGGTGTTATGCGGAGAGCCGGACTTAACAGCCGAGGCACGATTTTCACGAGATCCGGACAATTTGTTTGCTTTGCGGACGACATGGATATTATTAGCATAGCATAGCATAGACTGACTGTACATGTCAATGGTTGCTACTCCGTGATTGATCGGAACTGGTAATAATTGCACTGCGATCCAAATGAATAAGGAATGGGAGTTTCTGCTTACTCTCGGAGTGCAATTTTAGCAGATCTAATATTATTGATCAATAACGGCGCCGGCCAAGTCCTTACAGTCAATTGGGATAGGGAAGGAATGTTAGGGTGTAATGATTGTTGCTTCTAGAGACCGAGAAAACCTCTGCATCTCCACAATCACCACAGGAAGGGTGTTTATTAGTAGGGAAGGAAAAGATCTGGGAGTCACCTTTGGTCGGTGATGCGATCCATGGATAAGGAGGAAAAATACAATTTATACTTAAAGCTAGTTTTTAGTTTTGTCTCAAAAAGTTTTTGGTAGAAGATTTAAAATAAACGCCAACATCTAACATGTCGAACCATTCAAAAGAAGTTTTTATTAATGGTGAAAAGAGAAAAATATATGCGTATATTTTAAATTATATGAAACAGGAATAATGCCGACACTTGTAGTGACGAACCATACAAAGTTTGATTGAATATTACAAAAAAGTAACGCTTTCATGAAAAAATGTGTTATCATAAGTATGAAACGAGCTCACCAGTTGGTAATCCATCCTCGACTGGACACGAATATCTTTTCGCATTCACACAGCGCGAACAGCAAAACTTCTCGGCGCCCCGAAAACAAACCATCTTGCTTGGGCTTTCCAAAACACTGCCCAGCAAAACGCGCGAACAGAAAACCAAACTCCCGGCGTCCCGAAAACGAAGGGTCTTGTTTGGGCTTTCCAAAACACTGCCCAGCACAACACGCGAACCTAAAATCAAACTCCCGGCGTTCCGAAAACGAAGGGTCTTGTTTGTGCTTTCCAGAACACTGCCCAGCAAAACCCGCGAACCGAAAACCAAACTCCCGGCGTCCCGGAAAAGAAGCGTCTTGTTTGGGCTTTCCAAAACACTGCCCAGCACAACACGCGAACCTAAAATCAAACTCCCGGCATTCCGCAAACGAAGCGTCTTGTTTGGGCTTTCCAGAACACTGCCCAGCAAAACCCGCGAATCGAAAACCAAACTCCCGGCGCACAGTGCGTTGCTCCATAGACAAAAATCAAATTTCAAGCTATTTTATTCGGCGATAATAAGTATCCACAAGTGTTTATAGATAACATCGGCTATTGAAACGTGTATTCATAAGATTTATAAAGCACTAAAACGACTACAATAAGCGTTGAAAGTGACAGATGTCGGAGTAGCACAAAAACTTAATATTGTCGCATGTTTTCAACATTACTTTCAACTAGTACGGAGGATGTTGAAACCAATCCATTCAATCAAAATTTGAAAGAGAACATGTTTGAAGGTTAAAAAAGTATATTTTATGGGATAAGCACACCAATTTTAACTTTGAATATGAGAAATAGGCACGATGAGTTGGCTATGAAATCAAACTTATGAAATACTAACATGTAACTTTGGTAATCGATTCAAAAAAAGTTCCACCGAGTTCCACCCTAAATCACTCACAGACATGTTTCTCAGAGTGTCCTCTAAGAGGTCTGAAAGATACAGCTGCAACTTCCTGCAACTCTTCGAGATTTTCAACTATTTTTCGGTATACTCCTTAACCAGCTGAAGTATGAAAATGAGTTGTTTGTGATAAGAAAACCGAAAATCTCGCAACGCTATGTGGTCAAAGCTGAACCAGACATTACACAAGAGCAAGTTTATGTTTAAAATAATATATTTTAAATGAAGTTTCCAAGATTTTATTCAAATTTTATGTTAAAAACTAGAAAATTTTAAAAATATGCGATATTTTTGCATAATGGCGCATAAGTCACTTTTGCAGCTACGAGTGTGAAGAGACATATTTGCAAATTACTTCTTACACCATTATAGGCAATAATAGTACAAATTACAATGTTTTTCTTGGAAAATAATGGATTTGGCGCTTAGGACAGTTTTGCGATTATGCTTATACTATATGTCATTTATGCAAATTGCAGCTCTTTTCACCAGAAAAAAAATTTTCTTTTCATACAAAGGTGCTTAAATGGCTTGATCTTCCAGTTTTGATTTTTGTACCGCATCTCCATACATTCAACGCACTGTGCGGCGTCCCGAAAACGAAGCGTCTTGTTTGGGCTTTCCAAAAAACACTGCCCAGCAAAACGCGCGAACCGAAAATCAAACTCCCGGCGTCCCGAAAAACCATCTTGTTTGGGCTTTCCAAAACACTGCCCAGCACAACACGCGAACCTAAAATCAAACTCCCGGCATTCCGAAAACGAAGCGTCTTGTTTGGGCTTTCCAGAACACTGCCGGACGACATGGATATTATTGGGAGAAAATTTGAAACGGTGGCAGATTTGTTCACCCGCCTAAAACGCGAAGCAACAAGAGTCGGGCTAATGGTGAATGCGTCGAAATCAAAGTATATGCTGGTTGGCGGAACTGAGCGCGACAGGACCCGCCTAGGAAGCAGTGTTACGATAGACGGAGATACCTTCGAGATGGTAGACGAGTTCGTCTACCTCGGATCCTTGTTAACGGCTGACAAACAATGTTAGTCGGGAAATACGAAGGCGCATCATCAGCGAAAGTCGTGCCTACTATGGGCTCCAGAAGAAACTGCGGTCAAAAAAGATTCACCTTCGCACCAAATGCACGATGTACAAAACGCTCATAAGACCGGTAGTCCTCTATGGGCATGAGGCGTGGACTATGCTCGAGGAGGACTTGCAAGCTCTTGGGGTTTTCGAACGCCGAGTGCTAAGGACGATCTTCGGCGGCGTGCAGGAGACGGCGTGTGGCAGCGAAGGATGAACCACGAGCTCGCTCAACTCTACGGCGAACCCAGTATCGTGAAGGTAGCTAAAGCTGGAAGGATACGCTGGGCAGGGCATGTTGCAAGAATGCCGGACAACAACCCTGTAAAGATGGTGTTCGCTACGAATCCGGTCGGAACAAGAAGGCGTAGGGCGCAGCGAGCTAGGTGGATTGACCAGGTGCACCAGGACCTGGAGAGCATGGGTCACAGTCGAGGATGGAGAGAAGCGGCCATGAACCGAGTGAATTGGCGTAATATTGTAGGCGAGGCTTTATCAAGATAATTGATGTAAAGCCAAACAAGTAAGTAAGTAAGTGGCATGCTTCGTGCGCCACATAGTTTTGAATCCACTAGCTTGAACAAGAATAGCCCTTGACACTTACTAAAACGACTATTTAAATGGACAGGCTCCTGAGAAATCGGCGTACTCGAACCGTATATAGTACGTTCATTATTATGCGACTTCTATGTTGATTTGTCGATTTTTCAGCATTATTCAGGGCAAAACAGTAAACCAAAACTGTCGACTGCTGTTGTTAAGAAGATACTTTCTGGTTTGGTGTCGATAGAAACCTCTGTGCAAAAAGGTAGTATATAAATCACAACTGTTGTACAAAGTACAACAACGCTGCAGCTCGAAGGTTAATGATTGAGATATTACTTACTGATAATTGGGAAGAATTGAAAGGACTTTGGGTTAGTTGGGACGTCAAAAAAACTCACAGTTAAAATATCAAACAAAATTGATTTATTTATGCTAAATAGAACAGATAACATTCACGCGTTCATAAATTACATACTATACTTGTGAACGTAACAAAACCTACAGAATCTAGACACAATCACTCACTCTTCTCGCCTCGAAACCTTTCGCACAGTTAACACCTCATCTACGGGGCGCTAATTGTCATCGGCGATTCATACTCGAAAACATCTCCGTCGTGTCGTCACGTTCCTTCGCTGCACTGCTCGCATAATACCCCTCGTGATCAGTCGGTGCACTTCCGTCTCCACTCCATCAATCACCAAGTCGCCAAGAGTTCAACGTTACTATCGACGGATCGTTTCCGTTCGCTCTTGGTGGTTGTTGCCGATGTCGCGCAGGACGTTATCTTCAGGTTGGTTGCCGGATCGTAGGTGGTTTTGCAGAGTGCGTTGTTCACGATGGTGGAGGAAGCCGCTAGCGGAGTGACCAAGGTAGAGGATTGAACCTCCGGGGTCACCAAGATCACTGTAGAATTGGGTTCAGTGGATACAGTCGTTTGGTACGTAGTGTTGGTTGCTGTCGGTGAAATGGTTGAAGTTGCTACATCAGGCGACGCTGCAGTGGTTGAGGGAGCATCGGTTTGAGAAACGGCAACAGATGAGTCAGCTTTCGATGATTCAGCAGTTGTTGAAGCAGAAGTTGTCGAGGCATCTGAAGCGATAGTAGTCGATGTGGATGATTCCGATGATGCAGCAGTGGAAGACACCGTTGTTGATGATTGAGTGGTTGTAGTTGAATCAGTGGTAATATTGGGGTGGAATAATTTGTAAACTACCGTCGTGGTAGTCGTGGAAGGAGTTGTGCTACTATGCTCAATCTCCAATGTCGTATCCTCAACCGTGGTGACTTGGGTTGTAACTTCGTCGGATTCCACTAAACTTTCCACCTTCACACCTACCAACTTGGCATTGGTCACTTCTGTTTCATTGTCAAACTCGGTTGCCACTGTTTCCGTTACCACATCCAGCTCCGTAGTGATTTCTCCAGCATCCGTGGTATTGTCAGGTGCATCGGTTACGTTGATACCTTCCGGGTGAAACACGCCAAAGAGCTTTTCGAAAAATTCTCCTACTCCTGGTTTGGCCAAGCAAACCGGAGCCAGTACCAGCGCCACCAGAATCAAACCCTGAGTCTTCATCGAGCTATGGATTGCCGCAACACGCGATCAACTAACAATCTTTTCTCTTGTGAACTGTAGATTTATATCTTCTATTGAATATAATTGTATTCGAGAATGGTACAACAACAGTTCTGCAGGATCCGAGAGATCTTCCAAGACTGAATATGACCGAGGCGTGAGATTCTTTCTGACGTTGCTTCATAATGCGCCACAAATGATTAGCACTTTTAACACGGGTCACGGTTGTGACTAATGTTTGCAGTTATTATCATCGGGAGTTTATTAGAGGCTGTTGGAAAATGTACAAAAAGAGCTTTCAACGTGCATTGTCTGGCCGGACAAAAGAAATCCCCTACGGGCTGTTTTGAAAGCCAGGATAATTCTGGATATTTCTCATATTTATCATGATACAATTTTCTTATTATCCAATTTGTCTACTTAGATATACGGACACCAATAGGCTCAATTCTCGGCAGCGACGCATTGACAAATCGATGATGTTGAAATATTATTAGGGAATAATCTGAATATTTCGAGCCGTTCGAAGCAGTGTTGCAACAATTGCGATAGAAAAATATCAATTTGCTTTCAGAGATGAATCAGACTTCCACATGATCACAATTAGCACGAATTTTAAATAATGTAAAATACTTTATTCAAGTGAGAATGCGCCAGGTTTTTCACACGATAAGATTTCTCTTTAGCTCTTGTGGCAGGATACTTCACTCCAACTATACCTGGCGAAATGAAGAAAACATCTATGAGTTCATTTTTGCAGTATTTCGAAGATAAGGCGAATCAAAGTACCGTCGTGCGGGGTGACATTGGGCCATAAGGCTGACTTTGGGCCAAGATTTTTACAGCAAACTAAAATCAGAATAATGAAAACAATGTGATAAGCTTCAAGAATACGTTATAAATAGCCGATGGATGAACATGGATTAGTTTTCTGACTCCCGTACTAGTCATGAGATGCATCAAAAAGGGCGGTCAAAGTCACCCCCGAGGCCCAATGTCACCCCTCACGGCGGTATTATGAAAGGTTCAGATATAATCCAAAGTACCCGTTTCCGGTTTTCGGAACCTCAGGTGACCTTGGCCCATAATTATCAAACTTCAAAAATCTCATGTTTCATCCTTTATATTTGTTCGAGCTCCCAGAAGCTACTGTGAAAATTTAAATAGAATCCTTAAATTTTGAGAGGAGGGGCTAAAGGACTGCATTTTTACCACAGTAGTTGATGAAATTATTCGATTAGTGATTTGAAACTTTGGGTTCGATGGATTCCACGTATTTTTTCCGTAGCTTTTTGGGGTTCAAATGTACAAATTTGAGAGGTAAAACTAAAAAATGTGTCAGTAAGATTTTTTTTTCACATAAAAATGGGCCACCATAATCGCTACAATATCTTAGTGCCAAAGTAGAGGGATTCCAAGGAGGCATGCAAGTCGATTCTGATCGACCATTTCAAAAATATCTGAAACTTTGCACAGTTTTTCAGTTCCATCTAAATCGTCATTTTCCGATATCAAATCTTCAAGTTGAGTCACGACTAACTTTTCAAAAGGGTGTATGTGAAAATGGTTCAAAAATATTCAAAAAGCTGCACAGCAAAAACGGTTCGTTCGATTGTTAGACAACTAAAGAAACAAAGTTAGACAACTAAATAAAGATTCCAAAAAAATACACACAGTAAAAAAAAATTTTTTTTGCATTAAAAAACATTAATTTTGTCACAAAAACTCAAATATCTCAAAACTCTATCGGAATACCAACGTAATTTTTTGAGGGAAAACTGTCCATTATATTAGCTATCTACCATAAAAATTTGGTGATGGTAAGCCAATAAACAAAAAAGTTATGACATTTCAAATATTTCACAAATTTGACACTTCGTGAATTTTTTTTTTTTTCATTGTTAATTTTTTTTAGGACCGCAGTTTGTTGCTGAATTTTTTGTTAAGGTTACCACATGAGGTTAACAAGTTGTTTTCATGATATTTTATTTAATTATTCATAACTATTATAGCATCTATTAGAAAGTTAGACGCGATCCAGTGTTGTGATCTAAAGTCTTGATAGTGTCATATTTTTTATTGTACGTAACTGAAGAAAAATTCTCTCAATAGTGTTGAAACCTTTTGAAGACAAAAGCTACAAAAAAAGTTTTCTATACAGGTATACGACTAGTTTACCTGCAAAAAGTTTACCTCGTAGAGAACAAGGCGGGTCTATACCCAGGTGATCTAGTATACGTAAAGCAGGTCGGTTTTCTCGGCGCTGGTTTTCTCCACAAAGTTAAAATCTGATTACACCTGGGTATAGACCCGCCTTGGTAGAGAGTAGACTTTGTTAATCATATTTGGGAGAAAGCGAGTAACTTCAACAACATCAAAAACATGATAGGTACATACCATGCACATATTCACGAAAAAGCTAAAAATATACTTTATTCGCTGAGTTTGAAGAAAATTATATTGATCAGTTATCATTTGAGCAATGGGTGACCACGGATAGGTGTGACCTAGAAACTATTGTAAAACCTGTAGATGAGTTTGTGTCATTTTTTTTTGCTTGAAATTAGAAAGTTTAATTCCTCACGACTTTATTAAAACAGAGCAATCCCGCTTTTTAAAAAATACAAAAAATACATTACAAGATGGTGAATTTTTAGTCATTTGTGATTTTTCTGAAAACTATTGCTTTGTATTGCAAGATGAAGTGCAGTCCCATCACTGGAACGTATAACAAGCTACAATTCATCCATTCGTTATTTATTTCAATGGAAGTACGCAAATTGAACATTATAGTTTTATTGTAATTTCCGAAGATT
Source organism: Aedes aegypti (assembly GCF_002204515.2). Classification (NCBI taxonomy): domain Eukaryota; kingdom Metazoa; phylum Arthropoda; class Insecta; order Diptera; family Culicidae; genus Aedes; species Aedes aegypti. The sequence goes on from NC_035109.1 coordinate 339,812,101, forward strand.
TAAGACACGACTCAGTATCTGTAAATTTGTTCATTGCCAAAATGATTAACTTTTTACGCGTTGATAAGGATAAAGAAATCAGAAAGATATATTTCATGTCTGATGGAGCAGCATCGCAGTACAAAAACCGTAAGAATTTTTCGAGCCTATGTCAATTTAAATCAAAGTACGGAATTGATGCAGAATGGCATTTCTTTGCTACGTCACATGGCAAAGGTCCTTGTGATGCTATTGGAGGAACCATAAAGCGCATAGCCACAAGAGCAAGTTTAGCCAAAGAACGTGAGCATCCAATTAAAACTGCAAAAGAACTATTTGATTGGGCGAATCGCAGAAAAGAAGAAGATTTAACAAAATTATCATTTTGTTTTACTACTACTGAAGAGTACGAATTAACGGCATCAGAGCTCAGCGAGCAATATAATAACGCGAAAACGATCCAAGGAACCCAAAAATTTCACTGTTTCATTCCATTGTCACCGAATCCCATCCCCGACATAGGGAAAGTGTACCAGTTATGGCCATAGTGGTTCCCTATTTGGCCATATGCAAAATTTGGATAACTTTTACATTTTTAATCTTTCTGAATGTTTAAACATCAAGATTTATCCTTTATTTTATTGCTAAAACACAAAAGATTTTTCAAAATGTGAAGGCATTCAAGATATCACGTATGGCGAAATAGGGAACCACTATGGCCATAACTGGTACACTTACCCTAGTCATTTATAACGAAGAGTTATAGTGACGACTTCCTTCGGAAGGGAAGTAAAGCCGTTGGTCCCGAGATGAACTAGCCCAGGGTTAAAAATCTCGTTAATAAAGATAGAAAAAAAAAAATTCCATTGTCAGAAAATAAAATTAAAGCAAAACTATACTCGAACTGTACTAATAATGATGCAAAAGTGTTCGATATTGTAAAAAAATTGAATAACAATAAATAAATAAATAAGTATTAATAAAATGTTTTCATGATCTCATAACGCATACCCAAATCCAAAACTTTTAAAGTTTATATATAACATTTAGAAACTCATCGATCATACTCTAAAAAAAATATCCTGGTAAAAAAAAAATATTTTCGTGTAATCTGTTAATTCATTTTAATTTATACATATATACATATACATATACTATTTATACATATAATATACATAATACTAATGAATACATGAAAACGATTTGTTTAATTCACGCAAGGCCCTTAACAATAAAATCAGCAACAAACTGCGGTTCCCGTAATAATTTACACCGAATTTTTTTTTTTTTCTACTAAATGTGAAAATTGTGACATGTTTGAAATGTCATAACTTTTTTGTTTATTGGTTTACCATCACCAAATTTTTATGGTAGATAGCTAATATAATGGACCGTTTTCCCTCAAAAAATTACGTTGGTATTCCGATAGGGTTTTGAGATATTTGAGTTTTTGTGACAAAAATAATGTTTTTTAATGCAAAAAAAATTTTTTTTTACTGTGTGTATTTTTTTTGGAATCTTTATTTAGTTGTCTAACTTTGTTTCTTTAGTTGTCTAACAATCGAACGAACCGTTTTTGCTGTGCAGCTTTTTGAATATTTTTGAACCATTTTCACATACACCCTTTTGAAAAGTTAGTCGTGACTCAACTTGAAGATTTGATATCGGAAAATGACGATTTAGGTGGAACTGGAAAACTGTGCAAAGTTTCAGCTCAATAGAAAAAAATGAATTAAAAAATTTACCAAATTTTGGTGCTGTTGCTTGGAATCACTATGGAGACACTAAATAGGTACCATAAAACGAAGTATCTTTGATAATGCGAGTAGCTTTGATGGTGAGGGACCCACAAAATACTAGCCAAAATAACATTACCGTCAAACGGGGTAACTTGCAACAGGGGTGAAACTTGCAACACTTCGACATGTAACCGAATTGTCGTTTCGTTCAGCATTGAGTTATTTTTTATAATTTATTCTGCCATTAATTGATCTCAGGTATACAACAGAAGATTTTGGTGAGGGTTTGGGTATTGTTTTTTTTTTTTTGCTTGGTTTGCTGGAGGTGAAAATCATATTAAACGTTGGATTGCATGAAATTTATGCTGAAAAACGTTCGTCGTACCACACAAATGGTAGAAATATATCATACGAGGCATTTGTTGACAGTTACAGTACTTAGTAGTGTACTAAATGACGATATAAATGTTTTGATAATTTGATGCCTACATACTATAAAAATTCAAAAACGTTTTAGACTACCCTTGTGGGGTAACTTGCAACAGCTAATTTGATCTTAATTGTTGGATATTTTTTGCCGTTTATTATCGAAAACACATGAAAAGGCAAAGTTGAACATAAATTTGTTCAGTAACATTGAAATGTTTGTAACGCAATCAATTCAATACACGTTTGGTACCAAATATAATAAATTTACATGAATTGCACTATTATTAGAATTAGTTTTTTTTTCTTTATGAAAATAATGAAAAATTTTGAAAATCTGTAGAGAAAACTAACTTGCAGATTTGCCATTGGGAACTTTCTGCAAGAAGTATGATAAAAGTTGTATAAGTACACCAACAGAGACCATTTTAAAACATACATATCGATATGTGATACGTCGCTTGGATTTGCATTTGTATAAGTTATGTGAAGCATAACCTAAAGTACAATTGTAATTGTAGAAAAGTTGAATTAAATCGTTTTAATGGCTTTCCAATAACTATCAAGACTTATGATATGCTAGAATTTCCCCGTGAGGACACCATATGTAATACTAATGAAGTTTTCAATCAAATTGGTTTAATACTTATAATTTAATCAATAATAATTAGTTTTCTAAGAGTACAGTAGCTGTTTCTGATTATTGTCATACTTTTACTGCAGAAAATTATTGAATGATCATAATAACACGACATAGGTTATGTTTTCAATAGTGTACTTCAAGTAGCACTGTGTGTTGCATGTTACCCCACATCAGGGGTATTATTGAAAATATACGTTTTTCGTCTTTCCTAATCCCAGAAAACCAAATACTGATAAAATTAATACCGTGTGGTATTCTTCACTTGGCGATTAGGGTACTAGATGGTTTTTATCTCATCTGAATCCTCAAATTTTTCATCCATATAGCTTTGAAGTTGAAAATTGTTGCTATTTCTGTTGGTATTTCTGTTAATCAGTTAAGCAAAACAAGTACAAAAGTAATATTAGTTTACATAACAAGTTGCAGAATGATAATTTTTACAGCACGAGTCGTACATTTGTCCAGCGAGACTTGTCGAGTTGGATAATTACGAAGAACGCTGTATAACTCGAGTTCTGCAACGAGTTGTGTACAACATTTTTTGTAATTTCGTAGAAGACTGCTTGAGGGTACCAGGAACCATATCGGAATGCATTCACCAATATTTTACAATTTCTGAAAACAATGTTATGTAATAATGTATTACGCAACTCAAAACAGTTGCGTAATGCGAAAGCGTTGCGTAATAAATCATAACAGCACTGGTTTCAGTTGTGTAATGTCTATTACCACACTGCATAATTCAGTACAGGAAAGTAGGCCGTTCAATGACAGATTGGCGTGATGAAAAACAGCCTACAGTGAAACCTCCATGAGTCGATATTGAAGGGACCATCGACTCATGGAAATATCGAGTCATGGAACAGCAATTCTTTGGAAAGCTGCTTCTAGGGACCATCATAGTAACCATGAAATTATGTTTTTAGTATGGTTCCATGAGTCGATATCGAGTCATGGAACATCGACTCATGGAGGTATCACTGTATTACGATGAGAAATTGCAAAAAGAGTATCACGGTGGTAAGAGTCCGCGGCTACAAAGCAAAGCCATGTTGAAGGTGTCTGGGTTCGATTCACGGTCGGTCCAGGATCTTTTCGTAATGGAAATTTCCTTGACTTCCCTGTGAATACCCAAATAACCACAAGCATTATAACACTACTACATATCAATAATATTTATGCAACATATACTTTTATTCGACAAATTTCAGGCAAAAATACATTAACGCTACATAAAAAATGTATCAATGCACTAACATCAATTTATGAATTGCTTCATCGACGTTATTACATTACCACGACTGTAAAATGGCCTTTATCCACTTTTTAACTACTTTAACCCCTCTACTGGCAGCTTCATTTTTACCGCTAAAAATATCCAAATCGCGATAACTTCTTCGTTTCTCGATATTTTCGCACAATTTTTTCACAAGCTCTCAAAAAACTCTTTAAGTTTTAGAATATGTGTTGACATTGATAATTAGTCATCTGGATCCGCAGATATTCCAAAATTTTAACGTATTCGAATATTCACTTCTTGAAATAATACATTAATGCCAGTAAGTTGTGAAAAAATGGAGCAATATGGTTCAGCCGTCTTTAAGTAATGAGCATTTATGTTTCTGGTACCACACTGGACAAATAAAGATCTTGAAAACTCTAAAAAAGCTCATTTCGTATTTTTCACATTTCTCCAAGAATACTTAACAGATTTGTATGATTTTTTCAGAGTAGCTTCTTTAAACCTGGCATTATATAGCACATATTTCATTTTTTTTATGATAAAAAAGGTATTGCGTTTTTAATATTTTTTAAGCGGTAAAAAATGAAGCTGCCAATAGAGAGGTTAATGGTAGGCTCACTGCAATGCAGCTGTTTTATATGAGCAATGATATTGACTGGTGCGCTGAATATGATACACCGCGCGGCTGTTGTAAATTTTCCAAAATCGCGCATTTGCTCAAAATTCCACGCGGCGGATGGTCCAGGCAAGGAACAACCGCGTTTGATGAAACACCGCAATGTTATCTGCCATAAGAATAAAGTAAAAAGGGAGCAAAACCGAGGTTGTTCCTTCTTCAGGGGTACGCCGCGTGTCCTTTTGAGCAAATGCGCTAATATAATGCTTCATGGTTACTTGGGTTTGGATTTTTTATCATCGTACCTGCCACACGATATACTAATGTTGCCATTTTGGAACTTTGGCACAGAAAGCTCTCAGTTAACCCGTATAGACCTTAACGGATTCAAATATTTTTGTTTTGTATACTGGCCCGCATATCTAGTTTATAAAAGTGGCCAGAGGAACTCGAGAATACTCCTGTAGCCGGAGTTATAGCGGAGGGGAGCTGGCACGAAATCTCCAACAGGTGACTAGGTGAAGAAAATCTATGGGTGGCGCAATGACAGCTACAAGAGAACGGATGTTGGGAGAACGGGACGAGCGAAAATCGAACCGGGTCGGACATGAGGGTTTGAAGGAGATACTTTGGCGCGATCGGAGAGTGTAATCGAGGCGTTAGAACGAGCCACATCGACGGGCATACGAAGTGTGAGCAAGTGAAGTCCACGGTGCTTACCATTAACCGCGAAGAACCCAAGCCGCCAGAAAATCGATTTTTTCCAACCCCGTCCCGATTTGTTCAGCGGACATTCTACCCAGACAACCAGAAGTCGCATAACAATTTACGTAAAAAGTCGATTACTTGTGCGAGTTAAATCAGACCCGCACAACATGGCGAATGAAATCGTTTGTTTGATGAACTTCCTCGCATACAACGCTAGTCTCTGAGTTCATCAGTGCATTTTGTTTCGTTCCGTATAAACATACAAAGGAAGTCGAATCAATCCATAGCAGCTGTCAAATCAACTTTTTTATCATAAATTAAGTCGTATAAGGTTACAGATTAATTCGTAACCAAATCTGTACACTCGCATTGTATGTCAATTTTCATCATAATAATTATGCACATATATCGCCTCCACTTTTGTACGCATAAGGCCTTTTGACAACACCTTATACGGAATCTTTGCACATAAAGGCATCGCATAACGCAAAATGTGATTTCGTTATATGTACATTCTGGTTGTCTGGGTACACTGCACAGTTCGAACGAAACGTGTAAATTTCTGAGACATATGATGCACATTATTGGAGCGTGGCAAATCATGAATATTTACATGTTATGTAATGTAAACTTAAATTATATGCATGTAATCCAGCAGGATCCTCTGTGATTACATGACATATAACACAATTTTACATGATTTCAGACTTAAATTTACATGACGTAATGTTTACATCGCATACATGAAGTTTACATGACGTGTAATCTTCATTATTTTTAACTGTGTGATGCAAATTTTAAAGTTGTTGCTCCCCTATGCTCAACCTTCTTTTTGTGCGATAAAACAGTTACGTTGTCTCTGTTTTGGGGTCATATTGACCCCAAATTCAAACCGTTATAACTTCCCAAAATTTAAACGGATTTCGCTGCAGTTTTTTGAAAGAAAATTTAATTGAGATCATGACGGTAAGGGGGTGAAAAAAGGTTTAAAAATAGCGATTTTTTGAAACTTTAGACGCTTATATCTCAGAAAGACTTCTATGTAAAATATGCTTAATTCGGTAAAGATTTGCAACAGTGAAAAATCTACTATATTACGCATGGTTAGTTGGGAATTTCACCGCATGATGGCGCACATTGGTCCAGATTTTCAAATTGCTGGCAAAAACCCCATCTCTAAACTTAGTTTTTTGTTGAAAAACAAAGTCAAGCATTCATTTACTATATCGTATAGTTCAGAATACGTACGAGAATTTAAAATTCAAAATTTTTTTCTACATGTTCAGACTTTAACTAGCTGCACATGTCCAAAAACTTTTTGCTTCAAAACTCAACAAATCAATTTTCACCAAAACCCGTGCAAATTTGGGTTTCAGCATATTTTTCTGGTCGATAACTCATTCTTATATAGATTCAACACCTTCGGATGCAAATTTATATCGAAGTGTCGTTAACCTTATTCAATTAATGCTTTTTGTTGTAGGTACCTCAAATATTGAAAGAAGAGCTTCTTTGTACCATACAAATCGCTCCCTGCCACTCCCCGAAGAGATATCTTTCTCAAACGCGCGTTCAAAACTAAGGAATCGTTGGAAGAAGATTGCCTAAGTTTGCTTAAACGATAATTGTTTAAAAAAGTTGAGAGCCAAAAAACGTATGAAAAACAACATTTTTGTTAGAATTTTGCTCTATGACAACCACAAAATTATGACTATGCCCAAAACAGAGTCTTCAACCCGAAATCATGCTCCAAAACACTTGTAATGGCTAAAATAGTGCAATATCAAAAATGCGCAATGTCCGCCATGAATTTTCAAAACTGAACCACTGTGTGGCGCTGGCTCAAAAAACATGGTTTTGTGATTCCCCTAAGCGACTATGACGATCTTTAACTAGATCTAACGATGGTCCTAATTCCTGATTCATTTCGCACTTTCAATGCGCCATGACTTCTGTTTGCTACTTTCTATCTTGCTGATATTTGGTGACTTAAAATATTTTGTGGAAAATTAGAATTCTGTAGAACGACCCTGAAAGACTGTGCAAAAAAAGTTACGTTCAAGGTGATCATAGCGTATTGACTACCCTTGTTCTAGAAAATACATATTAAAAGGCTACACTTTTAGAAACAATTTTGTCGAAGACCGTTTTTGCACCTGTCTACCCTACGTATTTACTATATTTCTAGAAGTTCATAGACTGCTGAAAAACACTGAATCCAGAAAACCCGTTATCTATGGACCACCCTATGTGAACATAGGAAAAAACTATAAGGCCCATTTAAGAGTTGGTAAATGGCTGGGCATGGCGAACCTGAAGGAATAAAATAGACCCCTGTGTGCGGTCCTTAGCTTCCTGCCCAGTAGCTCCTATCCATACCTCCTCGTGGTACTGACCGGGGTACGAGTAAACTTAGGGAATATCGGGTAAACAACCACGGTGGGAACTCTAATCGTATGCTGACAGGGAAGGGGGGGGGGGGGTTTGCTCCTGCAAAACTGAAGCGTCGGTACTCCATGTTAGAAGCTGCTCACAACAGCGTATGTTCCCCATGTCAGGGGACCAGCCGTAAAAACAATCAAGCAACGAACAATCGACGAGAGAATACGAACCGGGACAATCGGCGAAGACCACAGTGATGTATAGGGACTAGCGATTGGAAGCTCGGAACGTGGAACTGTAAATCTCTCAACTTCATCGGGAGCACACGCATACTCGCCGACGTGCTAAAGGACCGCGGATTCGGTCTGAGCACTGATGATGATATAGACGCTTTTTACGCACTGCTGGAAAGCAAGTACGACAGCTGCCTAAGCCACGACGTCAAAATCGTCATAGGAGATCGAAACGCTCAGGTTGGCCAGGAGGAGGAGTTCAGACCGACTATTGGAAAGTTCAGCGCCCACCGGCTGATGAACAAAAACGGCTTACGACTAATTGATTTCGCTGCCTCCAAAAATATGACCATTTGTAGCACCTACTTCCAGCACAGCCTACCATACCGATACACCTGGAAATCACCACAGCAGACATTATCACAAATAGACCACGTTCTGCTTGATAGACGGCACTTTTCCAACATTATCACGTCAGGACCGCTAACATCGACTCTAACCACTATTTGGTGTTGGTTAATCGGCGCCCAAAACTCTCCGTCGTTAACAACGTACGATACCGACGGCCGCCCCGGTATGACCTAGAGCGGCTTAAGCAATCAGATGTCGCAACTGCGTACGCGCAGCACCTCGAGGATGCATAACCGGAAGAGGGTGAGCTGGATGAGGAATGCTGGACAACAGTGAAAGCAGCCATCAACAATGCATCTGAGAGCAACGGAACGGTTGGTTCGACGAGGAATGTAGGAATGTAGGAAGATTCTGGAGGAGAAGATGACAGTGCGGGCGGTCATGCTGCAGCAAGGGACCCGACGTGGAACGTTATATACGGAAACGGCAACAGCAGCCTCTTTCGGGAGAGAAAACGCCGCCTGGAGGAGACGGAGTGCAAGGAGATGGAACAGCTGTGTCGGTCTCAAGAAACACGTAAGTTCTATCAGAAGCTTAACGCATCCCGCAACGGCTTCGTGCCGCGAGCCGAGAAGTGCAGGGATAAGGATGGGACCACTTTGACGGACGAGCGTGAGATGATTGAAAGGTGGAAGCAGCACTTCAACGAACACCTGAATGGCGCTGAGGCAATGAAGGACCGGACATCGGAGTAAATGCCTTCGTTAGTACTGCGGGCGATGGAAACCAACCAGCCCCCACTTTGAGGGACGTTAAGGATGCCATTTACCCGCTCAAGAAAAATAATGGTGCTGGTAAGGAAGGTATCGGAGCTGAACTCATAAAGATGGGCCCGCAGCGGCTGGCCATTTGTCTGCACCGGCTGATAGGTACAATCTGGGAAACAGAAAAGCTACCGGTGGAGTGGAAGGAAGGGGTAATTTGCCCCATCTAGAAGAAAGGCGACTAGTTAGTTTGTGAGAACTTCCGAGCGAACATCATTCAGAATGCGGCCAACATAGTATTATCTCAGATCATCCTCCGTCGTCTGTCATCCGTAGTAAACAAGCCGGCTTCGTTGACGGCCGATCGACAACGGGCCAGATCTTTACTGTACGGCAAATCTTCCAAAAATGTCGTGAATACCAGGTCCCAGCGCATCGCCTCTTCATCGATTTCAAGGCGGCATACGATAGTATCGACCGCGGAGAGAACAGCTTTCCCGGGAAGCTCACGAGACTGATAAGAGCGACGATGGACAGTGTGCAAAATTGTGTGAAGGGTTCAGGCGAACACTCCAGTTCGTTTGGATCCCGCCGGGGACTACGACAAGGTGATGGGCTCTCGTGCCTGTTGTTCAATATTGCGCTACATGGTGTTATGCGGATAGCAGGGCTTAACAGCCGGGGTAATTTTTACGAGATCCAGTCAATTTGTTTGCTTCACGGATGATATGGACATTGTCGGCCGAACATTTAAAAAAGTGGCAGACCTGTACATTTAAAAAAGTAGCGGGTGTACAGTGTACACCCGCCTGAAACGCGAGGCAGTAAAAGTTGGACTGATGGTGAATGTGACCAAGACAAAGTACATGCTAGCTGGTGGAGCCGAGCGCGACAGGGCTCGCCAAGGTAGCAGTTTTACGATAGACGGGGATACGTGGCCTCCACAAGAATCTGCGGCCAAAAAAGATTCACATATAAGGCCGGTAGTCCTCTATGGGCATAAAGTTCTAGAGCAGAAACTACCATTGGAATTTCTTTCAAAATAACACATATCTCACCGTAATCTATATTACTGAGTATGATTTTCGTTTTTATTCTGAATTCTCCCGTCCTGTCGCCCCTGTTGGCAACTCTCGGATCATGGTCATGGTGGATTCAAGAATGACAGTGTGAGTATAACGGGTAGGTTAGGTATAGTGTACAATAAATGGGATTGATGGCGAGTTATCGACGGTAGTTTGGTAGACAGACTGCTAACATTCTGATGATGACGATGATTGATGAATTTTAAAACTGCTAGGTGGTGATTAAAATGGTTGACAGTTAAAATGGGTTTCATTTCTTCTTGACAATGAATGGATATGACAGGAACGGGTGCACCGTGACGGCGATTTTTGACCTACTAACACTGACTAACGAACGATTATTTTGTGTTTGTGACAGTAACCATAGTATGACGCTGATGATTAACGAACGATGATGCATGCGATCCGACGGAGATCAAGATGTGAATTTTTATTACAGATTTTCTGGTTGGATTCTGGTGGATTTATTTGGTTTATTTAATTTTTGTTATCCAGTCTGTTAAAAGATGCTGGGAAAAAGAGAAACGTATTCTTTTGTGTTCTTTTTGGTAGTTTTGATCAGTTGAATTCAGCTTCGATAGTTTAGACATATCTAATATTGTTTCTGTTTATTACCATTTTTGTTATGCTTTCGTTATATGTAGCTCCCTTGTTTTTGAATACTTGTTTATTTTAGCTTTGCCTACATTTTATTTGACTTGAAGTTACTCTTTTAGTATGTGTCAATAGGTTTTTTTTTGTAGAATATGTGTTTTAAATACTTTGATTATGGACAACGAAGAATTTGTAGACTGATTTGGTTGAATTACGTTTATTTTAAATTTAAGGGTGATACACATCGGTGTTCGATTGAAATGGGTCTACTTCTTAGCTTTGATTTAAAAGTAAATTCTATGTGTAAAATATCGGCGGGCACTGCAGCTTAAACAGTGATACAACCAATTTCACTCAAAATGTTCAATTAATGGAAATTTTTATTTTGGAATAAAATATTTGTTCGATGATAAAATACGACAAATTTTCGAAAGAAAATAACCTAACCTAGAAATTCGATGTACATTATGGCTAAGATTCAAAATGTAAAGAAATATAATTCTTCCAACTAACGCTAACATCAGATCCTGAAGATTTTTATTTTCCCTAAACAGTAGGTTAAATAACTTGTGATGTTCGAGTACAGGTTTTGAAACTAAACTGAAATTACCACAATCATCTACATGTATATACTTAAAAAAACCGTACCTCTACTGACTTAGAAATTCGATTTCTTTGATTCGAGGGAATAATTCTACTGTGCTTTAATTTCCGACTTGTGTTTGTTTTCATCTAATTTACTTCATTTCGATTTGTATATTGTACCAATCCAGTCTTAAATATTATAGTATTTTATTGTTATGCAAATATTGGTGTTTTCCCCCGTTCTGCTACTTTTCTACGCCACAATCGAAAGCTTTAAAATGCGAGCCAAAAGCCGTTCTAAAAAGGGTTCATGACTTTTAGTTTTCTTACCGTCCCTGTTTTTTTTTTTAATATCCAATAGGGACTCTTTCCTTCCCCTCTCTGGGACGGACCCTGTGTTTCCCAATTCCCGTGCGCGCACGCAATCATTCGCAATCATCACACTCTCCAGCAGGAGTTTCTACGCGTTTTCTACTTCCTACTACTTCAACACATGCAATTATTTGGTATATCACTTATAGATTGAGTGTTTTGGACCGGGACCCCAGTCCCATTAGCCTTCCCTATTCCTGTGCCCTCCGTCCCATCTCCGGCGTGTGCGGTGGAAGTACCTGGGGTTTCTTAAGAATCTGCGGCTTAACCTTAACCTGTGGTTTAAAGGAACTGAGATTCTTTGCCTGCTGTTCTTGGGCCAACGAAGTTGCTGCAGCCCCGGATGTGCACTCCGATGATTTCACTAGACAACCCCCGGTCAAGTGTAGATCGGCAAACTGCGACACAAATTTTTGGGTATTTCTTGCCGGAATGGGACTTTTTGCGAGTTCTTTGCTCGCCGGAATAGATGCTTGTAGTGCCTCGCTACCACCACCGCTGGAAGACTCCTCAATATGAAGCACCTCGTCAGACGGAATTCTAGTCACGTCTTTTCCCTCCCCACTTTCCTCAACAATCTTCGGGATATCCGTCGATGTCGGGGTCTTAATACTGCTCTCTTGAGGTTTAACCTCAGCTTTCGGTTTGTCAACCGCTCCCTTCACGTCCAACTTGACCTCCTTCTTGCCAGTATTCTCGTATACAACCGGTTCTGTCGAAAATCGCTCATTCTTCTTCAACGTGCACTGGTTCTGGGCAGCGAATCGTTCCGCCGACGTCATGTCCTCCAATTCGCTATCCAACGATTCTCTTTGAAAGGAATCAAATATCCTATTAATATCACGTAAATCAACCCCAAACCCCTAAACAAACTCACCTGGAAGCACTGCCGACGCCGTCCTTTCCAATTGCAGCCGGTGGCAAATCCATTACCAAGTCCGGCGCGATTCTGTTCCTGCTCAGAATTCTAGACGTGGTCAAATTCTGATACGAACTTTGCGTCGCCCGCTTCTGCCACAGATCTCGATTGTGCTGAAACACATTCCCGGAAGCCCCCGTGTTTCCCCCACTACCGGCCACCGACAGGCTAAGCTTATTCTCCGACAGGCTGAAACTCTTCGAGTGGAACTTTCTCATGGGCCTCGGTTCGCCATTCTCGTCCACATTCTGATTCATTCCGGCCAACGAATCGCTTAACCGTTGCTGTTTGCCTCCGTCTTCACCGGAACCCTTTCCCGAGGGAAGCGTATCGCTACGACGATTCAGTATCATCGTCGATTTGGTGTGTTCCGGTGGGTCACCCATGCTGCCCAGCTTCGAACGGAACTCGACGGTGTCCTCTGAGTCATCGTTGCTGCCGTTGCCGCCTCCGCTGTGGCTGTCCGGGGCCGGCGATTTGTCTCGCTGGACGGTGATCTTGGTTGGCTCGGCGTAGATCGGTTCCGAGGGTTTCTGTGGCTGGAAGAAAATAGATCGGATGGGGATGTCGAACGATGAGTAGAAGTTTGTGCGTTACGGCTAAAGTTTATTGGTTAATGGCATGTGAGGTCACAACATGGAAGGTGAAGCGGTTATTCGGAAGATCGTTAGCCAATAGAACAGAGTTGGATGGTGCACATTGGCAAACATTGGAGTGTAATGATGAGAGTTTGATTTGAATCCTTAGGATTAAAGTGCTGATTGCAGCCTGTTCAGAAGCAAGTATTCCAACGTTTTAGGACGCGCGGGCAAAAATCAGGCTAAAAATTCACATTGTTCATTAATCGTAAAGTCCATTTCAAGCACCCAGTGCTTGTTTAGGTTAATTGATTGAGCAATCGTTTTTTTTTTTGGGACCATTAAGTTTCAGCATCAAAATTAGACATTCGGCGGTTCAATCTTCATGATTTTGAATACCTGTGACTCTTCTAGTCCAATTATAGATTAATGACCACTCTAGCTCTTCTTAACCACCGAAAAAATCCAGAAATGACAACCGGAGATACCCGTATTTAGGGACATTTCAATGTTTGTACCAAAACAAGGCATTGGACGGCCTAATTTTCCTGTTTTTTAGGCAAGTGATTACACAATAATGAATGGATGACCTGTCTGGTCCTTTGCGGCCACCGAAATAACCAAGGAACGACCACTAAAGAAACCCATATAGTGGGAAACATTAGTTTTTGTACCAAAACTAGACATCTGGCGGCACAATCTTCTTGGTTTTTGAGCAAGTGACCCATGCCACACAAAAATGAGTAAATGGCCACTCTGGTAGAAATTTTTTAAAAATTTCATTGAAAAATGTATGTTTATGAAATGTTTCATGTTTCAAAACAAGAACTGACACAAAAACTGATCATTCTGTTTTTTAAGCATGTTTAGAAACGTTTTAAATTATTATTTATACTAGCCATTCACTGATTATTGTGTGATATCCATTGGCGTAGAAACAGAGTCATCCCCCCCTCACAATTTTGAATGATAATGTATATACAAAAATAAAACAATTAACATTATTCTAAAGTGCAAAAATTCTTCGGAACTTATTTACACGACTCTGATTATTGACAAAAGAAAAACTCTTCAGTAGTAGTTCTTTATTTTTTTGTACAACAATAGTGCGAAAACCATTATCAGCGTGGCGGTTT